>NC_056726.1:1613511324-1613826324 GCF_019279795.1 Protopterus annectens | reverse complement strand
ACTATATCCCAGTTTTTAACCAGGATAGAATAAATTTCTCAGGCATTCATGCTATACATCATGACTAGATTGTGTGTACCATAGAATGACCTTGTTGAATTATTCATAAATTCATTCAAAACACTATTTGGTGGAACTATTTCCCTCTGTGATAGAATAGGTTGATAGAAACCTCTCATTCTGTTATGTTGTACCTCCCACATCACTTCTGATACTAAATTCTGGGGTATCCTCTTTTAGTAAACATGTCATGCAAATTTTTACATTCATAATCAAAGTCACCCTCTAAAGATGTCATATGTGCTGCCCTTACAAATTGACCCTTGATTACTGACTTTTTCTGGTGGAGTGGGTGACAGCTACTGAAATGTTGTAATGAGTTAAAGTAAGTTTATTTTCTAATGATTTTAGCTATAAAGCATTTATTAATACATACTGTCTTTACTCAAATACTCATCTAATTATGCAAGCCTGTTGGCGTCAAAATTATAAGTAAATGTCAGAAACTGGGTAGTAGGGTTAAAGTAAGTCCCTCACTCTTCCGCTATAGATGCATCACCTTTGAATGGAATAAAAATGTCCTCTAAAAATCTAGTATAATGACATTTTTTTTCTTTTATTCCAGTTATTTTAAAGATATATTCCAGCTCCCAATAAGCCATAACCAGATTGACGAAGCTGGCCTCAACAAGGGGAGCCCATAGCCATGCCAAATTTTTGCAGGTAATATCTGTTGTTAAAGGTGATGTAGTTACTGGACAAAATTAAGTCCAGTAACTCTTTTACGAGATTCACCTCAGTTCTTGGAGCCCCTCTATTCTGCAGTAAACAATTTACCCACTCAATCCCCTCTAGATGAGTGATAGAAGAGTACAAAGTTTTGACGTCTACTATCATACAATTAAGATCATTCTCATATGTCAAGTTGTTAATAACCTCCAGAAAGGGCCACGTGTCTTTACAAATATGTTTTTCCATCACTACATACTTTTTTAAAAATTTGTCAACAGCCTTAGTACAAGCATATGTAATGCTGTTCCTTGCATCAACGAGCAGCCTCATTGGTGGATCAAAAACACATTTATGTATTTTAGGTTGACCAAACAAAATGGAAATCTTAGGGGTAGGCATGGTTAAAAAATTGAATAACTCTATATCAATTTTTGCTTCGATAAATAAATCAGTAAGCAATATTTTAATTCTAGAATATGCTATGTTCAGTTCATTTCTTGAAACTTCCACATATGTATTACTATCTAAGATCACATTCATTCTTCTGATATAGTCCACAGAATTCAAAGTCAGAAGGCCTCCCCCTTTATCAGGTTGCATGATTCTCACATTTGCTTGTTTTAGGAACTCAAGTGCTTGTCTTTCACTGTTAGTTATGTTAGAGCTAAATCCATTATTCTTTTTTGTATATGACAGGCAGTTTCACATATCTAACTCACAAACTAGCTCAAACAACAATAGTGTCGGATGTAGTGGAGAGCAATATGTGCTAGCTTCTCTAAAAGTATGCATAGGAAGTCCATTTTGTCCCAACAGCACTTGTAAATTTAACTTCCTTGCAAACAACTTTACATCCAACAGAGTATTGGCTGCATCTGCTCTATATGCAGGCACAAATGTTTGTCCATTCGCAAATAAATCAACAAGTTCAGTACTAATGTCTAATTCAGAAAAATTATAGACTTTTAAGTCATTTGTTGAACTCAAAATTATTTTACAGTCACTACATGCAGAATGGTTGACAGTTTTTACCTGCCCTTCCTGTTCTTTTTTGGTCCCTGGTTGTTCCTCTGATATTTTGTCTTCTGAAGATTGTGATTGAAGGACCTGTTTTGAAAAATTTCTACCCTCGCTGGGCCAACTTATTCTATATAATCCAGTCCCCGATCTCTATTAGATGCCAGCCATTCACTTCTCCATATTTGTTGGGCAGCATTTTCCTCCATGTTGTCTGCACTCTGAGGGGGTGGGTCTTAGGTGCCGATCTCATGTGGGCAGTCCTCCTATCTGTCCTGTACAATCACACTTAGCGTTTGAGATCCAGAAGGTTTCGGATTGGCAGAACCTGCAGCATAGGCTTAACAATCTCTTTTTAGCTTTTTTAGTTTAGTTTCTTTAAGTTTACTGATATAGGAGTCTGTACTTGTAAACAGTCTACTATAATCAAATGATAGTGTTGGAAATCATTCTCAATAATAATAGAGCTATCCAAAGCACTGGCTTCACATATAATATTCACACTGAGCTGATCGAAGGAAAGACACTGAGGAAACTCGGAGCTATAATATGGAACATTAAGTATCCTGTTTTTTTGTTTATTTTGTTCTTTATTTCTTTGTTATTTATAGCACTTTGTGTACTATGTATTTTTCTAGCTAGTTTCACTGTGTGTGAGGTATTAACTGGAAATTGTCCACTTTTATTAAGCATCTGTTTGGTTGTTTGCTTCTGATAACTTGTTGCAGTTAAATTCTTTTTTCTAGAGGCTCCTTTAACAGTCTAAAACTTTCATTTAAAGGCTCACTGCTGCTTTTCAGCTGTGAGAAATATTTCTGCAGTTTGTTCTAAGTAGTGGGGATATTTGTAGCATTTCCATATTCAGGCTTGTATTTGGGCCTAGTGTTTGTGGAGGCTGTGTGTCTGAGCACATATTCAAGGACATCTTGGTTTAGCCAAAGCCATCAGGCATTTCAGTGAGAGAGAATTGTTTGAGGTCATTGGCTGACTGAGGTCACCTGGACTACAGCTTAGACTAAGCACCTCACTGGTTCTTTTGAAATTTCTTTCTTAAAAGCTGTCTCAGGTTTCAACTTTCTGTTACCTAAGAAGTTTAGTTGTGAGTGTTCTGCCATTTCACACTGAGCTGATCGAAGGAAAGACACTGAGGAAACTCGGAGCTATAATATATAACATTAAGTATCCTGTTTTTTGTTTATTTTATTCTTTATTTCTTTGTTATTTATAGCACTTTGTGTACTGTGTATTTTTCTAGCTAGTTTCACTGTGTGTGAGGTATTAACTGGAAATTGTTCACTTTTATTAAGCATCTGTTGGGTTGTTTGTTTCTGATAACTTGTTGCAGTTAAACTCTTTTTTCTAGAGGCTCCTTTAGCTGTTTAAAACTTTCATTTAAAGGCTCACTGCTGCTTTTCAGCTGTGAGAAACATTTCTGCAGTTTGTTTCCCACCCTCCCTACCTGTTGGTAGAGTGTTTTTATAGTTGGTGGCTTTTCAGTTGCCTACCTCTAGTGTAAATTTGATCTGGGACCCTCCTCCCAGTCTAGTGTCATTACCTCATTCTACCCAGTACAGGGAGAACATTTGAGAAGGTCAATAAGCTTAGATTCTGCAACTCCTTTCTCTCTTTCCTTTCTCTCTTTCCACTTAAAAAAAATGTATCTGGTTTTACTGTATTTGTGTTTCTTCCTACTTTATTTTGCTTTTGCGTCATCTTAAAAGTACTCAATTGTATTTATTACTGCTTGGTGTAACTCATTCTAAGCCTTTTAGTTGAAGCACTTGGGTTCAGACCAGTTGTTTTACATTAAGAAGGTTTGTGGTCTGCACTGTAGTGGCAGAACAGGTAGCTTACATCCTTCTAAGTTGGGAACTGCTGATTGAGGGCTCAGTGTCTGTTATTCTAAAAGTGTATTAATTCTGGTTTAAGCACTTGGGCTTCAGGGCAGTTATTTTACATTAAGACGGTTCATGGTCTGCACTCTTGTGGGAGGAGAGGCTGGATTGTGCCCTTCTGAGTTGGGAATTAATGGTTAAAGGCTTAAAGTGCTTGCCTATTTGAACTGCTCCTTACTGAAATTGGTACACCTTGTTTACTGTAGCATAGACTATATCCAGGCCTGCTGAATCTAGCTTTGTTTGTATAACTTGAGCACTAATCCAGGCATTCTTTAAAGTATTCAATCGTATTTATTACTGGTTGGTAGTAACTTGATTAAAGTGTGGCTAGCATTCTAAGTCTTTTGGATTAAGCACTTGGGCTTCAGACCAGTTGTTTTACATTAGGAAGGTTTGTGGCCTGCACTGTGGTGGCAGGACAGGTAGCTTACATTCTTCTAAGTTGGGAACTGCTGATTGAGGGCTCAGTGTCTGTTATTCTAAAAGTGTAATAGTTCTGGTTTAAGCACTTGGGCTTCAGGACAGTTATTTTACATTAAGAAGGTTCGTCGTCTGCACTCTTGTGGGAGGAGAGGCTGGACTCTGCCCTTCTGAGCTGGGAATTTCTGGTTAAAGGCTTATAGTGCCTGCATATTTGAACTGTTTCTTACTGAAAGTGGTACACCTTGTTTTGCTGTAGCATAGACTAGATCCAGGCCTGCTGAATCTAGCTTTATTTGTATGCTTGTTGTTTGTTTGCTTGTTATTTCCCTGAAACGCTAATTCCACCTAAAACACAGCTTTTCAGCACTTCTGTGGATCCCTAGTGATATCTGCATTGCTTACTGTACTTATTTCCTTGTTTCACTTGAAAGGAAGTTACAGTTTGTCATTTTTGCATTTAAGTTACCTGTAACACATTGCATTTAAGTTACCTGGCACTTGCTCACTAAGTCAGCACTAAAAAATTAAAAGCACTACACCCTCACAAACTCCCCTTGAGTACCTTGTTCCCCATTGGCCATTTTTTTCAATTATAAAGGAACTCCCAATACTATTCAAGCATGTCCAAAGGTCAGTTGTCAATCTCCTCTCCGGTCCAGCTGGTGAATCTGGGAATCTTGAGGCAATGTTACAACTGCCTCATGTACACAGACAACCCTCTCCTCCTCCCAAATTCCAACACATGTGAGAGATGCAACCATATAGCCAAACTGGAGGCTAAGCTCTCTCAACTCAGTACTGGTGTAACCAGTCAGGAGGAGAAGGAAACCACACTCACTACAATTCCAGTCTCACATAGACCTACCTCAACAGCAAACCAAACACATAAAGACACAAAAACATACTCAGAGGCTCTAAATAAAAATCTGCCTAAGGAGCAGAGATCTCCAAAGCAGACACCCAAGCAACCGCTACCCCAAAACAAAACACATGCAACACATAGCTCACAAAGCCAGTGTGCTGAACAGTCACAGCCCTTACACACCTGATACACTTGTAATAGGTGACTCTATCGTCAGGCAGACTGACGTCCCGCTCACCAGGCTGAACAAGGAGAAGGTCACGGTGAGCTGCCTGTTAGGCGCTAGGATTCGCCACATAACACAAGCACTCAGGTCACTCCAAGGCAAGTACAAATATGACTCAGTCATTGTCCATGCTGGTGTGAATGACCTGAGACATACCTCCCTGGACTACATGAAAAGAGACATAGAGGAGCTCTCTGAGCATGTAGCCCAGGCCGGTATGACCCTGACCTTGAGTAGCATCTTACCCTCACCAAGAATGATGCCACAATATGAAGACAAGATGATCAATTTCAACAATTGGCGTAAGTATTGGTGTCATTCAAAGGGGATCCAATGCCTGTCAGCCTGGGATGACATGCTTGACAAGCCACGATGCTTTGCAAGGGATGGCTTGCAACTGTCACCCCCGGGCTTTCGGATATTGGCAAAGGCTCTTGCTACCCCCATAGTGCCTTTTTTAGGCAAGGCTCAAAAGACAAACCCACCTCCATAGGTATCACAAGGGATAAGAAACTAAGAGTTATGCTACTCAACGCCAGAAGTCTAAACCTCAAGATGCATGCACTCAAAATTCTCCTTAGCATGGAGAACATCTATATCTGTGCAGTAACAGAAACCTGGTTCAAGGCTCCTGAGAGCACCCCAGCACTACCAGTTTATACCTCATACCATGCTTTTTGGCCCCAAAACTTGGACCGAACCACAAAAGGAGGGGGAGTATCAATATTCGTCAAAGATATCCACACCTCCAGGTTGGTGGCACAGCACGAAGCATCAGAGACTATCCATGCGCAACTAACAGTGGGTAAGACTGCCTTCCAGTTTATAGCCTGCTACAGACCACCCTCCCAAACCCAGGAACCCCACTCGGTCTTCCTGAGAACACTGGAAAATATGAAGGTCTCTCCAAACACCATTATATTGGGCGACATCAACTACCCAAACATAGACAGGGAGCATTACTCTAGCTCCAACACCCTAGCCCAAAGGTTCCTAGAATTTATAAACTGAAATGCTATGGAACAACTTGTTACCACTCCCACAAGAGGGAAAACATACTGGACCTGATCATCACCAACATGGGGACTCTATGCTCCAGACCAGAAGTGTATCCCTCACTGGTAAGATCAGACCATAAACTAATCTCACTGGATATTCACATCCTGACCCCACCCCCTGTCCAGAAAACCATAGTGCAAAACTTCTCTAAAGCAAATTTCATACTCCTCAAAACTGAGGTGGAATCCTTCAAAGCCCCCGGGCCTGTGGAAAATATAGCCCAGACCGCAGAATCCTTTATAAACGCATTCTATGAACACCTTCAGAAATGCATGGATCATGCAATCCCAAATAAAACCAAGACCCAATCCTTCAAAGATAGACGTCCTGTCTGGTGGACCCCAGCCATAAACAAACTATACAATAGAAGGAGGAAGCTACTACATGATAGACCAAAATCCCAAAAAGGGAAGGCATCTCAGATCAGTATTAGCAAAAAACTACGGGCACTCATGAAATCGTCTAAGGCCAGCTTCGAGAGACAAATTGCACAGGACACTAAGGATAATCACAAAACTTTCTTTAGTTATGTTAGGAACCTGGGTGGGAATTCCCAGATATGCTCAGAATTAGTCCAAAATGACAAAAAATACACCGAACCCACAGACATTGCCGACATCCTAGCTGACAGGTTCAGCACAAACCCCCTTCCCCACCAAAAGGGCAAATATCTATCCCAGCAGAGTGCTGCCCCCCTGACATCTATGATGCTCAGGTAAGAGCCGCTCTCTCCAAAGCAAACCACACAGCATCAATGGGACCAGACGGTGTCCCAGGCTGCGTCCTACATGAACTCCAAGAAGAGCTAAACCCAAACATAAAACTACTGTTTACTTTCAGCCTTACTACAGGATATGTACCCAAAGAGTGGCGTACAGCAACAGTTGTCCCTCTCCACAAAGGTGGTGCCTCAACGGATCCTGAAAACTCTCGCCCCATAAGCCTGACTAGCTTGGTCTGCAAAGCTATGGAAAGGATCATCATGGACCTCATAAATAAAGATATTGGGGACCTACAGACACTGGATCCTACCCAGTTCAGCTTTGTTAAGGGCAGATCCTGCCTCTTAAACCTGGTCGATTTCTTTAAAACAGTCACCAAGGCCATTGACAAGGGGAAGGTGGTCCACACAGCCTACCTGGACCTCGCAAAAGCCTCCAATACAATACCCCACTCCGGCATTATAGATATGCTCACCAGCTTAAATATAAACCCCTATGTCACTAGATGGGTTGCAAACTGGCTCAAGGACCGAACCCTCATGGTTAGAATTGCTTGAGCCATGTCAGACTCCAAACTAGTTACAAATGGCATCCCACAAGGCTCAGTCCTGGGACCTCCCTTGTTCTGTATATATTTCTTGGCGGTACAGGCCAACACGGAAGGACTGTGGCTGACCAAGTTCGCAGATGACTGCAAACTGGGCGCCATAATCGACTCTCCAGCTGATGCAAGCATCCTCCAAAAGGGCCTGATAGAAACAGGCAACTGGTGCCAGAACCATGGCCTCAAGCTAAACGCCAAAAAGTGTATAGTCATCCTCTTTGGCAAAAATAAAGTGCCCGCAAATTACCACATAGGTGGTAATCCATTAAGTACAGAAGAAGTAATTAGGGACCTGGGGACCCAAGTTGATAGCAATCTCTCATTTGACAACCACGTGGCCAAAGTGGTTAGAAAAACATTTTATATAGCCCATCTAATCATGAAGGGATTCACATCTAGATCAGGGGAGGTCCTCGTGCCTCTTTACTCATCCCTCATCAGGCTCATAATTGAGTATAATGCCCCTTTTGGGATGTACCTTACCAGACACCTGCAGCAACTGGAAAGACCCCAAAAGTACCTCACCAAGAGGATCAAAGTGCTCAGACAGATGCCATATGCTACCCGCTTAAAGAAACTCCAGCTCTATTTAGTGGCATACCACCTGCTCAGAGGCAATCTGTGCATGACGTATAAAGCCATGTTCAACCCGGAATTAATGGACATGCTGCACCTCAGAAAATCCAAATCCCATTGAGCTATGCGCTCGAGAGACTTGAACCTCAGCACTGAAATAAATAGGACATGCTGGAGGGACAGATTCATAACACAGGGGCTCCCTTCACTCTGGAATAAAATCCCAGTCCAGGTTAGGAAGAGTCCCTCATTGAATCTCTTCAAGAGGAATCTTGATGAGTGGATGGGAGATCATAGGTTTACCCCGGGTATCACTTCTGTGTCACTGTTAGACAGAGGCACAGTATACTAACCTTGAAAAAGGGCATAGCAAAATTAATTTAAAATTGGTGGCAAAAGCCAAACACACTCTGGCTAGGCTTATAAATGCCCTAGGGCAGATAGCCTAGTATGAATCTATGAACCTATGAACCTATATTGTCTACTTGAAGCTGATAGTTCTTACACATCACTTCTAATAACTCCAAGCCTTGTTAATTAAATAAAGCAGTTAGTTCTTTATGGAAAGCTGAGCCTTCCACCAAACTTGTTGGGTAATGGCATGCTCTGAGTCCTTTGGGCACTATCTCTTCAGTAATACACTGTCAGAAATATGAAACTTCCAATTGTAGTTTCTTACATTTCACCATCATACTGTCCAGCTGTTGTAAGCGATTTGATAAGCTTAAAGATCCTCCAGCCGGTTGCTCCAGCATTCAACAAGCCAATTGTTAAGGTTGGGAGCCCTAATAAGCCCTGCAAATCCAGCGATGTCATTATTCAGAAAAACAGATGTTCTGCTGTTCCCTTGTTGTTCTGCTGTTGAGCTAGTCATAGCATGAGGCAAACTACTATTGTTTTGATTATTCTGAGTTATTACAGATCTTTGTGAGTCAGGAAACAGTGATGGACTACTGTTTCCAATAGAATTAGCCAAGTAATTGTCAGAACTGCAAGTAATAGAATTTACTGTAGCAATTTTATTACCAGAACCAGTGTGATAAGGTTGTAACAAGTCCAAAAGAGTAGAAAGTGAATCCACCTTCTGTGTCAAAGCTTCAATAAGCCAAGTCAGTGTTATATTACTGTTTTGTTGAAGGTTCTCACCAGTAGTACCCAGAGCATTCTCAGCAGCCATGGAACAGGACAAGAAAACAAACTGATGTTTCAGTTGTTTATTTCATCAGTTTGTTTTATTATTGAGAATAATCACAGGCAACAGTACCAAAAAGCACTTATATTCACAAATGCATTGGCACCTCAGCTACACATCCTTCAAGATGTTCATTGTATGTGTAGTATATTTACAAAGCACTGTGACTTCCAGGTATGTCAGTGGCAGAGCAGTGGGTGTCACTGGCATGCATAACAGTTGGCACTGCAGTTATCTGCACACGACCTTGTCAAAGACAGCAATGTACCTAGGGCACTACAAGACGACTGCCAGGAGAACATGCTGGACAGATCCAGACATTATTAAACACACATACTCATAGCTCATTGCCCCCTGTATATTGTGCACAGGCAACATGTTTTCATGTGTATTGGTACAGCCCTACCAATGTGTGCTATGCTGCTATTTCCCTGCAAACATACACATTACTGCATTTGTGTGAGTATGGGGGCACACCTGTCAACTGTACACATTTGCACAGAGTGTGCTGATATTTGCTTTACATTTTGGTTCCATTTACCATACTATTGCACCCTGTCTTGGGTAATAGAGGCAAATCAGTAAAGAGCCCAGGTCAGATTGTACTGGCATACATTTGAGTTCCAGACTTCTTACCCTTCATAGCTTTACTGCAACTGCGGGTCCTGCTGTACTATCACTGTGTGAGTCTGTAGGGGGGTAATTCAACATTGCCACCATTTGTGTGCATTTAACAGACATTTCTCTCTAGTTTTCTACAGCTGACTTGCTGTGTGAGTGTGAGGGGTGGTTATGGGACTCCCACACAGATATCAATGCCTATGACCTTCCCTGTTAGTTGTCCCCACACATATACTGCAGTGGGATTTGCCACCTTGGATACTACTTCATATTGCGTGGAGGCCAGATTTTGCCAGACATTTCCTGGTGTCTACATAGCTTTCAGTTGCGTACTGCTATCCCAGTAGGCCTCCCCATTCCCTTGCATACATGCAGCATTACTATAAATATGCTAGCAAAACATACTAATCCATTTATTTATTGTTAAGAAGATTGACTTACCTTGTGTTTGTGGCAGTTGTGTGGAAAGTGCTTGAGGGCTGCCTATGTTGGATGCACACATTACATTGCCTATACATGGTAAGTTACAGGTAATGTGATGTGTGTGTCATCCATTTTACTGTGTGTGCAAGTCAGAGAGAGGTGTCAATCCCTGGGGTCCTTACAGTGTCAGTGTGTGTGCTATGCATTACCTCTTTGCCAAGGCCTGAGCATACTGGGCATGCGTCTGTCTGCCTACAGCAGCATGCTCAGGGACTTTTTCCTCTGAGTCCCTCTGTGCCTTTGGGGGCCTTGGTAATGGTGGTGGGCCGTGTGGACCTTATCTGTGCTGCTCCTGTCGCAGCTGTTTCCACAGGATCATATTGTGTAGCATGGTACATACTATGAACATGTGTGCACATGTGGCAGGACAGTACTACAAGGCTCCATCAGATATGTCAGGGAAGCAGAACCATGACTTGAGCATCCCAAACACATGCTTTATAATGATCCTGGTTTATGCATGTGCCTCATTATGGTGTTCATGTGTGGGTGCGTGTGTGCATTTCTGATTGGTGTCATCATCCACAGCTCCAGTGCATAGCCAGCATCCCCCACCAGATGTCCATATGGGATGCCCCCACTGGCAAATGCCTGGTACAGCTGCGCCGAATGCCAGATGTGGGAGTCGTGATAGCTTCTAAGGCTGCCCTGGGCATTGCACATGACCTGGCAGTTGATGGAGGGGAATCCCTTGTGGTGTATGTAGACCCTACCCTGTTCACCAGGTGGTGCTTTGATGTGGATGTGTGTGCAGTCTATGGCACCCAGTACCTCCAGGTATTCTGCAACATGGTGGAAGAGATGCATATTGCTGGTCCTTTCCTCACGGGTGTTAGGGAAGTAAATGTGCTCACCAGCATGTGGTAGCATGGCATCCAGGAACTGGTGGAGTACCCTGGATGCAGATGCCTGTGAAACCCCCATAATGTCCCCAGTAGGTCTTTGGAAAGTACCTGTAGCTAGAATTCTTAAGGCTACACATACCTCGGTTGGTTCTAGGTTGTGTTGAGGCTGGCACAGCTCAGTGATTTGCTGAAGTATGTCTCTGTCCACCCTGTAGCGCTGTACTGTCTCCAGATCGTGTACCCCCTGGTAAGTTATCCTGGGTTTGAACACTCTTTTCTTCCTCCATGGTCTATGGCAGTTGTCAGCATTATCCTCCTCTCTGCCCTCAGCCTCTAGCACATACTGATGGATCAAAGCAATGGCAGACCCTAATATTTTTCCAGTTAAAATTCCCCCATATGTGTACACCAATGATGCAGAGTTTGTGGGAAAAAACAGACTGTAAGGGGTTTCCATACTTTATACTGCATTGCTGCAGATGCTGCCTGTATGATTTGCTGACTATGATGCATTCCACCTGCTGGCTATCTCATTTATTTTTGATTGCTTTTTTATGTATTTTCCTTTTTTTCCTTCCCATTTCCTCCCCTTTTAAGACCCAAGGCACGCCGTGCAAACCCGGAGTCCAAATATAAACAGTCCAGCTATTTCTGTTTTATTTATTTATTCTTTTTTTAGACTGGGTGTGTGTAGGACAAAGCCATTTAGCTAATGTAAACAGGAAGAAATGGCTGTACCCAAGGTGAAAATATGCTCTTCATTTCATAGAATAAGTCAATACAGCCTCAGACCCCCTTGTTTAGCTGTGCTTAGCTAAGCTTATTCTGCTCCATAGGGCTCCAGTGTGCCTGCCATACCCCATTTTCATGTCTATTGCTCCTCCTAGTTACACTATCATGCTAGAGCACCTACATGGCTATGTGCGGTTTGGGACTTAGAAGATTTTTGTGATTCAGTAAATTTCCTCTCATTTTCATACCCCACTGCCTTAGTCCATAATTACTGTTCTAACACAGATCCTTTCCCCTTGACAACCAGTGTTATTGTTTTGATTCTGCATGCCATAGACTATAATGGCAAATGAAGATTTCTCCTAAAATTGGGTTTTCACATTTTTTTTTTATTTTCGGCACAATCCAGTTTGCGCGCAACTGCCCTATGCTTAAACAGCTCTGATCGGCCAAAAAAAATAAGTCTGATTTTTATATAAAGAAAAAAAACAAAAAAAAAAAACCCAGTTTCCATGCCAATGGCCAAATATTAAACACTATAATACATGCTTTTTTGGTGGCTGTCATGCCTCTGTTTTGTTATTTGCTGAAATGGATTCAGTTAGTTGCCAAATGCATTTCTGCAAATAACACTGTTCTTGCATGGATACCTACCTGCTTGGTGAATCAGTAATTCACATCATTTGCATGTTTTTCAGCAGCAAATGTGGTAATTAGCATTCTGCAGTTGTATCCATACAGGAAGAGTGTAGGCATGATCGTGCAAGTCAGATCAGCTGCTTGCTGGATTGCTCAGCCGCCATATTTCATGCAGGAATGGCTACACTGTTCCTGCATTGAATTTTCAGCTTAATGATTCCCACGGTCCGTGTTTTTTTCTGGTGAGAAAAGCATTGACAGTTTTGCTTTGGTTGGTTGAATGTACATATTTTCATTTTCATTTGCCATTTTACCTTATTTTAAATGTATTTTCCACTGATGCAAAGTTAAGTAGTTCAATAATCAACTCTAGTTTATTTCAAAACCTTTCCTTTTATTACTTTAAATTGTCCTCATTGCTAGTTCTTTCTCCTTGTATTATGAAATATTTGAAGCTTACATAAATCGGTCACTGAGTCACAACCCTCCCTTTAAACAAGCTCTCATCCCTTTCTTAAAGAATATTTATTAGGCAGTGTTTATTACCACTTCGAATCCATCAATTAAAAGATTAAATTTAACTTTAAATAATTATTTCAACAATATTTTTGTTCTTCCCTTTTTAATTTTATGTATGTACATTGAGCTTACAGCTGATAAGAAGTTCTCTCATCAGTCCATTTCACAGTGATAGCTCCAAGGCAAAACAGAAGGAAAAAGTGAAGATATCTGTTGTCATTGCTATTTTCTCAAATCAAAATTATCCTTAAAACAACATTCCAAAATCTCTCCTTCTTCCATTTATTACCCGCCTTTTCTCACAAATTCAACTCTGATTTATTGCAAAGTCTTCTCCTTTTACTTCACTTTCTCTTTATGGTTACTTCCATCTCCTTACAGTGCAGAATACACAAATCATCTGGTATTTAAGCCCTGTGTTTAAGTGGGTTTCAACTTGTTTGTGCATTGTGCAGCTCTATGCACTGCCGCACAATTATGTGGCACAGCTGGACAGATAATTTTGACAGGTTTTCCCTTAGATACATTAGTGCAGAAGTATTACTAGGGAGCTGTGACCTATTAAACCAACTGCCAAAAACCCCATCAGAAATATCCAACTACAGACAACCTCCTAGTTCAGTCCTGAAAAAACCTCCTTTGTCATAACAGTTCTTCAGACCTGCTATTATGGACAGTTGGACCACCCTTGTTTCTTCTTCCAGCCTTGTTGACTTGGGTCTCCTGAGGCACTGCAGTAATTGCCTCATGTACACTAACAACCCTGTACTAATAACTCACTATAGTACAGAGTGCGAGAGATGTATCTACACCAAGAGTTTTTAATCTCTGCTCTCCTTTACTCAAAACGGTAACACTGAAGAGGTTGTCCACTCACCTACCACTACTCATGCACATACTACCACTACTCATGTGTATATACATCCAACACATGAATCAACAGATGCAGAGGTTCTCTCAAAAAACTTACCAAAACACCAGAAAACTCCAAAACAAAAGTCTGCTAAACCTAACACAGTTCCCACACCACCCAACTCACGTCGTAACACCAGTGTCTCAATTACCAAGCCACACTCAAAAAACAAATTTTCTTGTCATTGGAGAGTCCATGGTGAGACATAGGATGCCCCACTCACCAGGTTAGACAAGAAAAAAGTCACAGTCAGCTGCCTGTCTGGTCAGATCACACATGCACTTGGTTTCTTGGTAACAAGTACTATTATGACTCTGTCATAGCTCATGCTGGAGTGAAGACCTGAAATGTACCTCACTGGACTATATGAAAAGAGACATGATTGAACTTTCTGAGTATGTGTTCCAGGCAGGCACATCCCTAGCCTTGAACAGCATATTACCCTCACCTAGAATGATACCAGAGTATGAAACAAAAAAAGATTGCTTTCAATAATAGGATTAGTGTTTGGTGTCATTCAATGGGGATCCAGTTTCTGTCACCCTGGGATGACATGGTCGGCAAACCTTTGCCAGAGACGGTTTGCACCTGGCATCACTAGGCTTTCAACTGCTGGCAAAGGCTGTTGCATCCCTGATAGTGCCTTTTTTAGGCAAGGTCTCAAAAAAGAAAATTGCTAATATCAAAATTGCCAACCATAACAAAATAAGGGTTATGCTGATAATGCTAGTAGATTAAACCAAAAATTGCACACCTTGGAAGCACTTCTATCACTGGAGGATGTAGATGTCTGTGCAGTCACAGAAGTCTTGTTCAAGGCCTCACAAAGTACTCCAGCCTTGCAAGGCTGCAATGCCTTCCACACCTTTAGACAGTAAAATGAATGTGTGAGAACCAAAGGAGGTAGTTTCCAATCTATATTAGAGATACATTCACCTCCCAACTAGTTAGACTGGACAACTCCATGGAGTTACTCCAAGTTCATATTATTGTGGGTAAGACACTATTCAAGTCATAGCTAGTTATAAATCCCCCTCCATGTATCATAATGAGCATGAGACCTACTTGACCAAACTGGAGTCAATCCAAATATTGCCAAACACTGATCATGGGGGATTTCACTTATCCCACCATCAAATGGGAAACCTAATCTAGCCCTAACTCACTAGCTCAAAAGTTCCTTGACTTTGTTAACTCAAATGCCCTGGAAAAAAATGTTCACACCCTAACAAGAGGAACAAACATACTAGATCTGGTTCTCACTAACATGACAAACAGATGCACCACTGCAACAGTCAGATCCTCATTAGTTAAATCTGATCACAAATCAGTCACCTTCAAACTAGAACTAATGCCAGAACTCACAAAGGGTGAGTTTTTTTGATAATCACATTGCCACAGTAGTCAGGAAATCCTTCTACGTGGCACACCTTATCACAAAAGGTTTCTCATCCAGAAAAAAAGAGGTCATTGTTCCCCTCTACTCATCACTCATTAGACCCATTATAGAGTACAACACCCCTTTTGGTATGTACCTCACAAGACATCTCCAACAACTGGAAAGGCTGCAGAAATACCTCACAAAGAGGATTACCAGCCTCAAACAGATACCCTATGCTCAAAAAACTCAAGCTTTATGCTGTCACATATCGCCTACTCAGATGTGATCTCTGCCTAACATACAAAGCTATGTCAAACCCAGAGCTGTTGGTCATGCTCCACTTAAAGAAACCCCAATCCCTCCGAGCTACACGCTCTAGGGACCTAAACCTTGTCACCACAATAAACAGAACATGCCAGAGGGATAGATTCCTGTCCCAGAGACTTCCCATACGGTTTACTATTAAAATTTCGAACGGCACTCCGTCGACTGTACTATAGTCGAACACGGAAGTTCGAAAATGATAATTGCGAAGTCAAAAAAACAATCTAGGAATGGGTTTTAACATGGGTCGAGGTAGGGGAGATGTTTGTAGTTCAGAATAATACTGAACATTTACCTCGACCCATGTTAAAACCGTTCATAGATTGATTTTTTTACTTCGACATTCGACGTTTTCGAACTTCCATTGCCGACTATAGCACAGTCGACAGAGTGCCATTCAAAATTTTAATAGTAAACCTCCCATACTCTGGAATAAACTACCTATCTATATCAAACAAAGCTCCTCATTAGCACTCTTCAAGAAAAATCTTGATGATTGGATGGGAAATAGGAAATTCACCCTGGGGATCACCTATGTGGCTCTGCTCGACAGTGGCACAGGAAAATAATTTTATTGGGTGGCAAAAGCCAGGGTACCTTTTTGGCTGGGCTTATATAGGCCACAGTGCCAATAGCCTAGTACCTACCTATGAAGCTATGAACCTATAAGTCAGACTAAAAAACTTAATCAAAGCAAACTATAATCTCCTATGGGAATGTATAAATGCATTCCAAGTCCCACTCTCAGCTGGAAGTGAAAAGACCCGTACAGCCACTTGCATAAGTGTATAGACTTGGCTGTTCCAGAGATAATCAAAGCCAGAGCCTCAAGTAGAAAAAAGCCATCCTAGTGGGCATCCAGCATCAACAAACTTGACAACAAATGCAAAAAGGTGCTGTCTAAGGAAACTAACGTGAAGACCCAACCTCTAGAGGAAAATAAGACAACATATCAAATCACAAATCCTCTAAGGGTAACTGAGAAAAACTTAGCAATCACAGTCAATGATAACCATAGGTTCTTTTACAGCAATGTATGTAGCCTAAAAGGTAGGACCCAAGTATGTGCCAAACTAGTGACTAATGGTATCACATACACTGATCCTGCAGTGATAGCAAACCGGCTAATGGACAGATTTGGTGAACATTTCACTCCCTTACCCCTTTCAAACTTATCACAAACCTTGCCCCAACTTCCCACCCACCCTACATATCTGAAGAGCATGTCATTAAAGCCTTGTCTAAGGCAAAAAAACACACCCTTTATGGGACCAGATGTCATCCCAGGCTGTCTTCTAAACACACTAAATATGAATTAGCATCACCATTAAGTACCCTAACCACAAGCTTTGTTTCTGTGGAATGGAGAACAGCAGCAGTTATTCTCTTCCCACAAAAGTAGCTTAGCAGCAGACCCATGGAATTATAGACCCATAAGTCTGACCAGACTCATCTGTAAAGCCATGGAACATATCATCATGGAGCTCATAAATAAAGACATAGGTGACCTCCAAGCCCTGAATCTAACCATATCCAGCTTCATCAAGGGCAGAGATCCTGCCTCTTAAAACTGGTGATTTCTTTGAAAATGTGACCAGGGTCATTGACAAAGGCAAATCTGTGCACACAGCATACCTTGACTTGGCAAAGGCCTTTGACACAATCCCACACTCAGGCATTACTGATAAACGTAACAAACTGAATGTAAACACCTTTGTTTTAAGGTGGGTTGCCAACTGGCTCACAGACTGGTCACACACTATCAAAGTGGGTGACTGCACATCAAACAACAGATCTGTCACCAGCAGGGTGCCACAAGGGTCACTGATTGGCCCCCTATTGTTTGATATATACTTCTCAGAAGTTCAGACCAAAACTAAGGGGCTGTGGCTGATGAATGTAAACTAGGTGCAATTATTGAATCCCCAAATATATGTCAGTGTACTTCAGGAGGGTCTTACGCAGATCAGCGACTGGTGTCTTAGTTATGGTCTCCCACTGAATTCAAAGAAATGCATCATCATTCCCTTCAGTAAAAACATTCCCCTGGATTCACTAATCTTCCGTGAAGGACTAGCTTAGTCCTGCATGGAAGCGCCCATATAGGAGGAGGATGGCAGTGCGCCATGCATATTAATGAAGGTGTGCTGCCTGACCTCCTAGGCTTACACAGAGCATGTACAAGTACAGGGGGTGTGTCTGAGAGCAGAGTTCTCAGAATAAACATGCCTCTGCAATGTAGAACAGCAGAATGTGGAAATAAATGAGCGAGACCGCTCATAGTTGTCCGCATATCCCCACCAACAGTCCCCCATGTGTAGAACAGCAACAGTACATATAAATAAACAGAAGAAACCCCTTTATTTTTTTTTAATCTGAGTACAGCTAACCATAGGCGCATGGGTGTGCCCATCGCTTAGCTATAGTTAAAGCAGCTTAAAAGGCTGAAGAGGATAACAAGGAAGATATATGCAAATGAAGCAGCACAGCAATAGTGTAGTGGGCAGTCCATTCACCTAACAAGCAGGCATTCCCAGTTCAAGTCCCACTGCAGCACATACCATTTTCTATGTGAAATCTGTATATGAACTTTGTTTTGCTGTATAATCTACTAAATACCATTTAAATGTGAACTGGAGTACTGCATTAAATAACCGTGAATTATCAGTGCCATAATGAATAAGGCACTAGTAAGCAGGTTTAAGCACAAATAAGCAGTAGTAAGCGCATATATAGGCACTAGTAAGAGTGAAGTGCATTTGCACAGGGGTAAGCATTGCCTACACAGATTAAGCAAAGTAGAAGCTAACTGAGTATAAGAAACTGTAACCAGAGTTTAGCATTGCTTAGCTTTGCGTAAACACACGCACACCCACTTAGAACTGCTTTAAAGTGCCTTAATCACTCTGTACCCAATGGCCCGTGTTCTGCCCAGCAACAAAATAAACAGCCTCTGCAGAGCTCAAACCCAGGACCCTGTACACTATAGGCATAGTAATTAAACATTAAGCCATCATAGCAGAACATAATGGTGAGGTTTCAACAAACAAATCTTCACCATAGAGAAATCAAACTGAGCATGTGAAATGAAACTATGTACAGTGTAATGTTTTATAAACTGCTACATAACATAAATATGTGAATTGGAGTACTGCAGTAAGGCCAAATGTGAGGTGTTATTGCAATAAAGTGTTGAATTGCCCAGGACCCCATGCAGTGTACGTACACATGAATCACAGATACCAGACACAGATATAACATGTAACAAATAATAAACCAATGTCAAAAGGAAAATATAATGCTAATTAGATATTAAGCAATGCTAATCATTGCACAGGTCGGCTTACATGGCGTAAGCAATGTGTAGACCAGCTAACTTAATCTGCCCAGTGGTATGCCCCTTTAAGCAATGCCAACCTTAGGTAAGCAGGTGTGCCTATAGCTTAGCCTTTTCAAAACTGTCTAATCATGGAAAAGTGTGGAAAATCAAGCATATTTAAACCCCACAGGTGGGAATACATCCCATAACTTGTTGCAGCTTCCTACTGTAGTCAGAATGGCCGGAGTTGGGGAAGGCACTCAATTTAGTGTGCAGCACTGGGGCATTAATGAGTCGAAATACATGGTGTGGCTCCTGGTAAACACCATGAGCACAGACTCCTGCATGGCCATTACCAGGGCTCCCAGTATAAAGTGAAGGTCTGAGTCAGTCTCGCCCATGACCTCACTAGTGCCACAGGTATCCCCTGGAGTGGTGAGCAGGTCAGGCATCACCATGCTGACCTGAAGCAGCGTAGGGGGGAGCTACTGGAACAGTGGATTCAGGAGTCCAGGCAGATGACTGATGCCCCAGTACTAAGTACCCATTCTACTAAGTATATAATAATTGCCTAGCTTGTGTATACTATGGATAGGTATGGCTAAATGTCACTGTATTTCTCAGACAACTGCAGGTGAGCGGGCTGTGAACCAGCAAGCCAATGCCACTAGGCTGCAAAGGCTGCATTGCAAGGCAGGTTAGTAATAATCTTGCATGAACTGTCATATCCTGTGAATAAAGGTATAACCCCTGGAGTGTGTGTGTATACTCTGATTTAATATGTTAAAAGCATCTGCGGTGGTGCAGTGATAGCATTGTTGCTTCACAGCAAGAGGTTCTCCCGTTCGATTTTCGGCTGGAGTGTGGGGAGTGCCTTCTGTGTGGAGTCTGCATGTCCTCCCCGCAATTGGGTGGGCATTCGAAAGACATGCGTAAATGGGTGTGCCTTTGTTGAAGTTTGAACGTCGAGCTGGCACCTCGGCATTCGTGAAAATCTACTGCCAATCATTAGTGGACCGGAGTTCTGCTGTGGCGACCCCTAACCGGGAAAAGCCAAAAGACAACAACAGTGTTGCATGCTATAAATAGTACTGTTGTATGAAGCAGTGCTACCCACACTGTGGTATGCAGACAAAATGTGTAGGAAGTTCTGTATAACAAGAGGTTAGTCATATTGTACAACTAAGGTAGACTTAGAGAGAAAACATTGGAAAGCTTTACACCAGTTCCCTCATAGCACAGTGTACTGTGATGTTAACTGTAACATTTTTACCACACACAGCAGGGTTTGAATCCCGGGAGTGGTAGTAAGTTGTATACATAATCATACCCCACAGCTGTACAGAATTTGTGAGAATGTCCAGATAGAAAGCTGTATGCATAATTAGACCCAACAACTATGTTCAGATAGTAAGCTTTAAGCATAATCATAACTATCAAGCTAAAGCTCCTCATTAGCACTCTTCAAGAAGAATCTTGATGAATGGATGGGAAATAGGAAATTCACTCTGGGGATCACCTCCGTGGCTCTTTCTTGGGTGGCAAAAGCCAAGGTACCTTTTTGGCTGGGCTTGTATAGGCCTCAGGGCCGATAGCCTAGTACCTACCTATGAATCTATGAACTGTACAGATTGCATCAGAATGCTCAGATTGTAAGCTGTATACATATTCATACCTCTCAACTGTTCCAATCTGCCCAGCATGTGCAGATAAATGGCCCAAATCTGCTGCCTGGTACCCTGTTCTCCTGAGATATCAGTATGATTATCCAAGAAATGTAGGCAGCCTGTGGTGACATATAACTGATAGTCAAACCTGTATATAGTCAGAGAATGTATTTGAAAATAAACCTGTCATTGTAGCATCACACCCAAGGTGTTTGAGCACAATTGACATAATATGTCGCATTAACACCTGCATCCTGTCAAGCCTCAACCAAAGTGAGTGCAATAACGGATTGAGGAGTATATGTATAACATCAACATGGAATCTGGGAGCATGTGTAGAAATTGTCAGGTACTGTTAACAAAGATCATCTCAACAGCTATAACAGGTAAAGGGTGTAGACTATACATTAGACACAGTCCACGTATATACTAATCTACAAACATACCATTGTACAAAGTAAGGCCAATGGGTAGTGTAATAATACATGTAATGGACAGATCACTGCAGTGACTAAGAAAGTTGTGAAAACTACAGGGATATATCAGTTCTTAATTTAACTCTCTCTCTTGCTCCCATCATATGTGCAACATTAACGCAATTATACACCTCAATGGGTATGTTTACTCTTCAGATTATGTTGGGACATATGTCCTATTGGTTCATAAATATCCACATTTGGTTCTATGCATGTGCCATGTTAAAATGCAGCCATAATGGTGGTCTGTTGCCATCAATAAAACCTGTATGCTGTTGTAATGGCCACTGCTGTTCCATATATGCATGTGTTCTGCTCACTATGCAACTGGTTTAAATTTGGTGTCTTGGGTTAATGGGTATACCTATGCATGCTGTTATAACTAATCCTGAATGCTGTTGACTATTACTAACCCATATCTGTCCTTAAACTGCAACACCACAGCTCATATGGGAAGGCCGGTCCCAGCGGATCCACCTGTCCCACCTCAGCCATGGCACCGGGCACCAGCACATTTGGGGCCCAGCCTTGGACCTCTTCCTCCATAGGCCCTGCAATACCTTCAGGTGGAACTGCTGCAGGGGATGGGGCATGGCCCCCCCAGGAGTGGGGGCGGAGAGGAACCTGTCACCCGTCATCATGTCTGGGCAGTGGTACGTAGGACGATCAATAGGGCATTTCAAAACCAGCTACGGCTGTTGAGGGCTGAGTGGTGCAATTAGAGGGTGAGCCTGCACCTCCTACCCAGCCCCCAGCATGGCCACCATTGGGACCATTAAGGTGCAGTGGTGACTGACCATGGGGGGGAACCACAGTCCCACTGCTTCCATTTGGGGGCTCATAGGCTTGCGACTTCCAAACCCCCCTCCCTGTCCAAGGTGTTTACCCCCCATGTGTCATATACTGCTCCTGTATGTGTCTTGTTTGTCTTGTCTGTTAACCTACTCAACCTACCTCCCGAAATATACCTACTACCGCTCCCCAACATCCCAATCTCACCTGAAAAAAAAAAGGCAATCTGTTCCTACAAAAAAATCTCGCCCCATAAATAGCTGTCCATTTCACTCACATGTCTACTGGACACATGTAATCTGGTCTGATTGACATCACAACAAATTATTGTTGTCCTCACCTATTCCAAGGGGTTTGAGTGTCCGAATCTACCTCCAAATTCAGTGCATATGGGCAGCTATGGACCTTCCTTACACCCTTCCTGCACATCCCTGGCTATTTTCCCTACTGTCTTTCCCTCCTTGTGCCCCTTTTTTCACCACTTTCCTATCAACCCTTTTTCATTTCTTTTAAAGAAATGAGTGCAGGGGTAAGTGAGAGTAAGCCCTTTAAAGCAGCAGTAAGCAGATTTTAGCCTGTTTGCATGGGGGTAAGCAATGCCTATACAGATTAAGCAATGTAGAAGCTAACTGAGTATAAGAAACTGTAACTGGAAGTTAGCAGAGCTTACCTTCGCGCAAACCTGCTTACAACTGCTTAAAAGTGCCCTAACCACTCTGTATCCAATAGCCCTTGTTCTGCCTAGCAACAAAATAAACAGCCTCTGTTAGGCTTGAACCCAGAACCCTGCATATTAGAATCAAAGTGATTTACCAGTAAGCGACGTCAGATATACTTAACCCTGATGTATTCAAAACATATCAATCATCCCAGTCATTCAACAGTGCTGAGAATGTATTCCAACATGTAGATGTATGCGTCTTTCAGCTTTTTCCTGGTTAGGGGTCGCCACAGCGGAACACCAGTCTGCTAATGATTGGTAGTTGATTTTTACGTGCCGAGTTACCAGCCCTGACGCACAAACTTCAACGAAGGTATGCCCATTTATGCATGTCTCCACGCAGAAGACGCTCTAGCTGAGAATCGAACCGGACCGCATCTTACTGTGAGGCGACAATGCTACCGCAGCACCACCACCATGGGTATGTATGTTTGTGAGTAAATATATTAATGTCTAAACAGATACAACATATTGATATATATATATATATATATATATATATATATATATATATATATATATATATATCTACATATCTGTAGAAATATATACATATATAAATATATATAAACATATATAGATGTAAATGCCTACATCTATAGATATATATGTCTTCATCTACATGTCTAAATGTATACAGCAGGTTATATATATATATGTCAGCAGATGTATATATATATATATATATATATATATATATATATATATATATATATATATATATATAGATATATATGAATATATATATTGAATGAATATATATGAATATATATATATATATATATATATATATATATATATATATATATATACATGTATATACACATATACGGACACTCATCTGTAAATAACAATGGGGAAATAACAAAAACATATATGTCCACATGCAATGTTAATGGGGTTGAGAGGCCCCAAACAATATACGTCTTGTACGAATAGGTATACCCCCCACAGCCAAACACGTCCCCACTGCAATACACTACCAAGTGTTGCAGATCACATAACCAGGACCAGACACGACACGGCCATCCCTAGGATACATATACACAGACACATATATGCAGGTACAGTTATACATATATATCTATACATATATATAGATATATATGTAACTACAAATACACACACAATGATATGTACAGTAAGATACATATGTAGTACGTGCACACAATATGGAACAGCCAGTATTCCTACAGTTACCACCTCACCAACTGGAGATTGTTTGAACCACCCATACAAATGACATTCATTACCTGCAACATATACCCATAGAGATATCAAAGGATATAACACCACACACAGGTGTGCATAATTGGGAAATCTGTAATTGTGTACTATGACAGTTCTATATGCCATGTCATATTGCTGTTTAGACACTGACATCCATATGAACAGGGTAATGCAACTGTGAAACAGTTATAGTAATAAAGTAGTCTGGAAAGGTTAACATATGTTGCTGTCCAGGCTGAGGCCTTCAAGTAGTACAACAGTAAAGACAGACTGGGCCACAGCATACCAAACAATCAACAGTACATAATGCAGATGTATAGTTCAGCAGCCTCTATCTACACTCTGTACACAATCCCTTGGGGGTAAAGACCCCAGTTGACACAATGGGATGTATCCATTACATAACAAGGCATAACTGACACCATCACAATCACAATGACAAACAGAACATTCTGTACGGCATGAGGCAGTAGGCCTGCATTTACCCAAGGTGGTTTTTATGGTAATGTACATCCAGATACCATAAGTCAGCTTACCCCTGATACCCACACATGTTGTAACAGCCTAATTTAGTTATGGTGCACACCCCCTAGACTCAATAATACTGGGCCATTTACCACTGTTATATACACTGACCTTTGGAGTGCATTAGGGCACACATGTATTGTCTAGGTGAAGCCCACACATGTATGGCCCTAACACCCCAGTATGTGTGGGGGACACAACAGTAGTGGAGTGATGGCAGGAATGACAGCATGACATACACACAGCCCACTACATAACAACCCCTGACAGCATGTCATATGTGCAAAGCCTGGTATGTAGGTGGAGGGCAGAGGCTGGAACACAGGTGCATATGTGTACAACTGTTCATACGTTAAGCAAGATATCTATATGTGTATATATATCTATATGGATATAATTATATATACATATATGTTCACCCTATGTCCTGAACATGGAGTGGAACCCTACCGCAGCCACAGTAGTTCCAACCTCTCAATGTCAGGTATGTTTTTCAGGTAAATTTGTAGACTATTGCTACTGTAATAGGGATTGTCTTCACAGAAATGGTGTGTGTGGGTGGCCACATCTGCTGTTAACATGTGTACCATTGGCTACTGGCAGACATCCTAAGGACATCATAGTACAGTACCACTGCTAGCACAGTAATGCCCCTGTAGACTCCAGCTGAGATATGGCCAATATATGTGGATAGTCTGACTCACTCTGGTCAGTCCAGGGGTATACACAGAACCCCTTCATGCAAGACATGTGGACCAAGCCTGACAATGTGGATGTTACCAGCCATGTAGATGGGTATATCATGTAAAAGCTGGTATACATTTGCCCTCATAGGTTATGCATTCATACACCCCTGTCTGTCCTGACACAAAATAACTGCTGGTACAGAGGTGCCATGGCCACATATTACCCACTACTTAGTGACAGACATCTGTACAGCATCCCACTGCTTTGTCTGACATACATGACTGTTATGGTGGCCCGACAGCAGTACATCTTATCTGGACATGACATCTCACTGAGTAAGTACAGTAAGCTGCTAAGCATGAAACAAAGCACAGTGCAGGCTACTGGTAGACTGACTCAACACTGGCCTACATCTCCTTTGTGGGAATACACATGCACCTGCATAGATAGCAGGCTCTACAGGCATGTCACATCACAGAGTAACAGACACCTGTGTGAAAGTACATAACCGCAACCAATGTAAACACAGCCACAGCCACATATGGTAAGCTAGCGTAATATTACAGTATATGGACTATCTGCTCAACACCATCCTCATATGTGCCACTCACACACCAACCCTACAAATACTGGACCACTACACAATGTGGTCTGATTCCTGTCTGTGGTATGGGACATATGTGGGTATGCCCCTGCAAACATGTAAACTGCTAGGGTGACATACAGTGGAGCAGCATGTAACATCAGATAGAAAAGGACCAAGTACAATGACATCTACCACAGTCTCTACAGAGGCCAAGGTACATATTCACTATACACACACTGTCAACAATTACAGAATTACACATACCTCAGTACTGTACACACAACTACAGAATGCCCAGGCTATGTCCTCAAATATAACCCCTACTATACATAACATGTGTAGCAGTGTGATATCTCACTGGCTTGTTATCTGATATGCTGTCAATGAATATTGTGTACAGAACATATGCACCCCTACTGCTTGACATATGTACAAAGGTTGACAGAGTTGTGGCTGAAGGCACAAACACAGGGAAAATATTGACATGTTGCTGTGATAACCTCATACATTTACTGTGATAACAGGGTTTGCTGCAACATACATCCTATGAGGGATATGAAGTCAATAACTCTCCCAGCTGCCACCATCTACTGACTGCAATCCTCACACTACCTTCTGCAGTTGACAGATAGGTGCCCTGTGGGTAACACAAGGAACACAAGGCACCACATACTGCCCAGTCTGCAGATGACTCTACAGATGGGGATTCCTCTTAAACATAGCACTGACATGACAAGTATTAAAACATGTAAGACAGCCATATCCACACACACCCTGTTAAACCAACATTACCCCAACTACAGTATAGCAGCACTTACAGTCTGTAGTCAAGACAGGCACATCCCCCTCCTGTGTTTTGGCCTGTTTCCACAGTGTATGTTGTCACAGGTATGTCCCCAATCCATCTGTGATGCTGTTTTCCAAACAACAGATCTAGTTCCTGCTCACAGTGAATGCAAAGGCCCAACACCAACATGAAGTTCCTAGATATTGGAGTGTGTTGCCATGCAATTGGCTATGGGAATGTTACCACAGCTGCTCCACATGCAATCAGCTAGAGGAGGGCTGCAATTCATGCAGAGGCCATCAGCTGATCATGAGCATCACTGACAATACACATGCTGCTGCCTAAGTAAAACAGGTGTAAGTCTCCACATCCACCAGAGAGGGAGTGAGAGAGGCAGACAGATGCAAAGATAAGTCAGGGAGGGTAAAACGTATGCATGTTTGTGTCGCACACCTACCAGTCCAGGGTATCAAACCCCTGAATGACTATGTACTGCTATAACATGTCTAAGCAGTCATTGGATGCACCTCATACATTACATGTTGATGCATCCTCCAAATGTATATGTGATGGTGAGTGACATCTGCACCAGTGATATGGTAGCTACATGGTAGGTCTAGTACATGTGCCTGTCTGCATGAAGAAGTGTCAGTGTCAACACAACCACATTCTCACAGGGACGCACATACATTGACACACTTGACAAGTCCAGGGATACAACTCATCACTAGTTAGATTGCCACAACACAGTACTGTGCAGGTATCACATGCGCCACAGGGGTTATACAGAGGTTATATGGGCAAAGGGTATGTGAAGGTGTCTGACATCAGACAACATGCTTCAGCATGCCAGTTGGGGTTGTAGTGTGTGTGACTGTGGTCTTAAGCAACATACACCACACACACAGACACAGGGTGCCAGTACTGACATGCATGGCTGCATTGCTTCATGGGTGTGTAGTGGTCGACTGTGCTAGATGGATATACAAGGCTAAGTTATGGGTATACCTTGGCATCAGGCAATATGTCAATGGTCTGCAGTGTGGCTCAGGGGTGTAGTGTCTGGTTTCTCCACACAGCTGAGTATTGAATTCACCATCCAGTCACCTGGGTAACTATTGAGTGTGGGCAACGTTGTGCATTGCTTGCCATGTATGTGTTCTTTACTCCATGACATGGATGGTGTCTGGGATGTGCATGCCTCCCAAATGCATGTACAGTGACATGTGGAACCATACCTGGGGGGTCTAGCCCATGTTATGTACAAAGATTGTTATCATCACATGTGCCACTCCTGACCTCTTGTGGCAGGGCATGTTCATGGACAGTCCTTTGCGAATCACATTTGATGGCACCACAGATGTTGTAGGCATCCATTGGGGATCATAGTGAAGGTGCACTATCTTCAGTTAGGTGCCTATTGTATTGATGGACAGGGTACCATGCCCTCTGTAGCCCACTACAATCACACCATGCTTACTATCTGTGAACAGTATGCAAGGCACTACCAACATAGCGGCAGTTGTCTAGGCAAGTGTGTTTGTGTATGAGACACAGGTTCATAGTGTACTCTGTGCAATACTAGGGTTGATTACTTTGTTCACCAGGCCTTGTATCACATGTAGGGGTGTGCATTGGCACCCTAGCATCTCAGCTGATTGACATATGTTATCCTTGTAAGGTATACATTGTGACATATAATATGGCCACCATATAGGAAAATTACAAAACCAGCTACTCAATGGGTCCAGGTGTTACACAGCCACAACCACCTCCACACAGGTTACAAATTACAAACACACACACACAGTTATCATGGCTGGGATTAGAACCCCTACCTAACTAGTTTATCACACTACAGGATTATGCAGTTATTGCATGCACCACAGAGATTACTGGTACATTTATTCCCAAAAGATGTATTTCACAGTTGATGATGTCCGCAAACTTGCCAAAGTTGGGCAATGGATGGTGTAGTGCCTGCGAATGGCCTCAAAAACATTGCTCCCCAGTCCTACAAAGGAACACACACAAACATTCTCATTTACAATGTCTGGGAATAAAACCCCTGCCTAATTAGTCTATAACACTACAGCATTACACAGTTTTAGTAAGCGTCACAGAGATTATTGGGATACTCCTTCACCAAAGGTGCATTTCACAGGGAATGACATCAGCAGGCTTGTCAAAGAAAGGCAATGAAAAGTGTACTGACTGTCCTCAAAAGCACTGGGCCCTACACAAATGCACAAGCAGACTCGCAGTTGCCAAGAATGGGATTAGAGCACCTACCTTACTACTACAACACATTAAAGCATTACACAGTTACAGAACACGCCATGAAGATTATTGAGATACTCCTTCACCAAAGGTGCATTTCACAGGGAATGACATCGGCAGACTTGTCAAAGAAAGGCAATGAACGGTGTACTGACTGTCCTCAAAAGCACTGGGCCCTACACATGCAAACAAACATGCACACACAGTTGCCATGAATGGGATTAGAATACCTCCCTAAATACTACAGCACATTAGAACATTACAGTTACAGAATGCACCACGGAGATTACTGGGATACTCTTTCATGAAAGATGTATTTAACAGGGAATGGCATCAGCAGGCTTGTCAAAGAAAGACAATGAAAGGTGCACTGACTGTCCTCAAAAGCATTTAGCCCTACACATAAGCACAAACACACACAAACTCACAGTTGCCATGAATGGGATTAGAACACCAACCTTGGTACTACAGCACATTAGAGCATTACACAGTTACAGAACACACCACAGAGATTAATGGGATACTCTTTCATCAAAGGTGTATTTCACAGGGAATGACATCAGCAGGCTTGTCAAAGAAAGGCAATGAAATGTCTACTGACTGGAAGGCTACCATGGCAATTGTGTACAGTGATGGACATTTGCACATCATAAGTTTTTGCAAAATGGGAGTGTGCTGTGTGGGACAGGCCTCATGAGAGGGGTGCTGTCTGTCACCATCTGTCACTTTTTTCCCACATCTATTATGTGTATGTCTGAGCTGTTAATGTGTCGCTTCCCTATGGATATATGTGCATATTCTCATCCGTTGTGTGTGCAGAGCATGACTGATGTGAAATGTGGAGTGTTTGCACAGACATCTGTGACTGACTGCTGTGTATAGTCCGCAGCTGTTTCCAGACATGGGCTTCATTTCTCTAAGTTTTTAAGCATGCCCAGTATGACTCTTCTGTAATTTGTTTTCTGACATGGCCTTCACTTCTCTGTGTGTGTGAACATGCCCAGTATGCGTATCTGTATTGCATGCATTACTCCATTCCAGGTAGGTTGCACTCCAGTGCAGGTATTTGTGCTCTACACCTACAGCTTGTAACCTTCTTCTGCAGGATAATTGTAGATTGGTTGACAATGTGGGTCGACATTGGGCAAAGGTTAGTGAGATTTTTACTAATTGTGTCTGTGGTGCTTCTGCTAGATGGTTTTGGTGTTGGCAGGGATACTCAGTGATATGTGGTGTTTTACCCTCTGATGTTTTATGTCATCAACTACTGACAGGTATACATCTTTGCTGGCAGTAGGTTCCTGAGGATTACAAGTTGAATGCAGCTTTGTCCAGTATTGTGGTGTGCAACCTACATATTCTTGCACGCTCATGTCATTCTGGCATGGAAATTGCAGACACTTGCTGATGGGTCTGTGTATATGGTCCAGCACCTTGGTGCTGTTGTGGCTGTGGGTCTCATGCCTGTACAATTATAACTGTGGCAAAATGGCCATATCGTGCTGTAGCCATACCTCACAGATATTCAGACTCATTGAGGTTATCCAGAGGCAGGGCTCATCATTCTGTCCATTAACCCTTCACAATTTAGTTTGTAAGCAGGTTTGTGGCCACTCATCCCAATGTTTGCAGCCATGATAAGTATGTGAACACATCAGGGTTTCACCCTTCACACACTCCATGGTGGTGATGCTCCCCCCTTTTGTTAATCTGTCCTCTTCCTACCATTATGCACACAATATCTGATAGGTATGCCTATAGTTGCCACTCCATCCCAGCAGTATGTACAGGTCGGTCCACAGTTCATGCATTGAAACATGATGGACATACTACTGGGATTTGTCAATATGTCCTTGCATTTGTGTTCTGTGAACTGTGTTTTGTCATTATGTGCGAGTCCATGGGGTAACATACAGTGGCAGTTCAGGCATGCCACAGACCTGTGACAGAGGACAGTGGGCCATTGGGTTCTAATGCAGGCTATCTGTAGCAGGCCAGTGAATTCTGTCAGTTGTACAGACCCAGGCTGCAAGGCAATGTATTCCCCCGGGATGACAGGATAAGTGTGAAAGGTGGTGATGGCAATTGTTTCTGTCCTTATCAATCCATTGGTGTGGATGCTGGCAGGGTGCATCTTACAGCTATGGCCACACCTGTGTGGGACACCTCTTCAGCATGCTGCATTCTGTGAGTATTCATATAGCAATGTGAGGATCATATTGTACTCATTCACAGCAGCAGGGAGGTGGACTGTGTGTTACCTGAGGCTTATGTTGGGCTGGACTGGCTGCATATGTTCTAGGGTAGCTACTTGCAACTGCCTCACAGGTATACATGGCCCTTTCCCCTGCTGGTGGCTAGTGAGTGGACACCAGCAGCTTCTACATACATCATACCTCTGCCTTTTGCGGTCTGTCAGTGTTTGCCCACAGTACATCTTAGTTTTCCATACTACACAACCAACTGATGTGCTGTGAACCTGTATGTACAAACGGAGGGTGTTTCCATTTCACTGTGAAATTGTAAACAGTCTCTCTCTATGGTACTTCCACCTGTGTACTGTGTGTACGTCTGGGCCAACACTCATGCCATGTCCATTTTCCAGATGGTGACAGTTATGACATCTGTAAAAATCATATGGACATGTCTTGCTGGGATACCAGTCTGTTTGGCACTGCAGTTGTGTGAACTTGGCCCGGTCATCAGCAGTACTGACCAGTGGACACCAGGACATGCCATCCATGGCTATTTCCTGAACACTTTCACATAGCATACCACTCAGAACTACCTAACACACAGAGCTCTGCCTTTTGTAGACATGTGACTATCCGTCTTGCTGATTTGACCAGCTCAGGTACTCGGTGCTCACTGTTATTACTCCCACACATGGCTGGTAATACATTTCTACATAGGGTTGGTGGGGGCACACATCACAATTATGGACATTTCCTACAACCACCTAATATGTCAGGTACTCTGTTGGCTTCCACACAACAACCTAATACTCAGATCTCTGCATATTGTACACATGCTACATTCCATCGTTATAATTGGGGCAGCTCAGGTACTCTGTGCTCTGCTGCTGTGATACCCACACATAGATGCTACTGTTATACCACATAGGCTTGGTGGGGGCACACATCACAACTGTGGACATGTCCTACAAACACCTGGTATGTCAGGTACTCTGTTGGCTTCCACACAACAACCTGACACTCAGATCTCTGCATATTGTACACATGCAATATTCCATCATTATAATTGGGTGGCTCAGGTACTCTGTGCTCTGCTGCTGTAATACCCACAGATAGATGCTACTGCTATACTACATAGGATTGGGGGGCACACCTTACAATTGTGGACATTTTTGCTTTACCCACCTGATATTTCAGGTACCCTGTTGGCTTCCACACATCAACGTGACATTCAGAGCTGTACATATTGTACACATGAGACAATCCATCCTTCTACTTTGGCATGCTCAAGTACTCTGTGCTCACTGTTATTACTCCGATACATGGATGCTAATACATTTATACATAGGGTTTGGTGCGGGGCATACCTGCCAACTGTTGACATTTGCTTTGACTGCACTGGTAATTCTGGTAGTCTGTTGGTTTCCTTTTAAGTCTGTATTCTGACTTATCCTGCAGACTGCAGGCATATCACTGTAGTACAGTTTATAGGTTTTATTGACCTACATTGCCATTTCAGACTTCCTACCCTTCATGAATGACATCCCACTTCCCGACCTGTTACACTCTGTGTAGGTCTGGAGGGGGGTTGATCTCCATTGCCATACCTTGAGGACCTTAGCACAGCCTTTCCCTGTGTTCATCTACACCTGTTCTGCTGTCTGGGTGGGACTGTTGTTGGGTATGTGAACCTCCATGACATGCATGTGTGTGCCCTATGGACACACATTTGGGCCAGCACATGTCCTACAGTGTTTTTTCTTACCTTGTCTGTTACTGCCTATTTTGTTGACACCTGTATTTGTTATGGTTTCATGCTGCCCATATAGCTGTCCACTATCTGCTGCCATCCCATTCAGCCACCCAGTTCCCTTCCTTGCGTGTTCACATCCATACCATTGATACAACTAGCAGACCAAACTGCTGCATTCAGTGATTGATAGGAAGGGTGATTTACCTTGCGGCTGTGCCAGTATTGAGGATGGTGCTGGAGGGCTGACTATGTCAGATGTACATAGTACACACCCTGTACATGGTGCAGCACAGGAAGTGTAATTTTTGGCATCCCTATTACTGTATGTGCAAGTCAGAGAGAGTTTCTATTCTCTGGGTTCCTACTGTGTCAGTGTATGTGCTATGTGTTGTCTCTTTGCCAAAGCCAGGGCATACTGTACATGCCTCCTTCTGCCTACAGGTGCAGGCTCAGGTTGTTCCTCCTCTGAGTCACTCTGTGCCTGTGCTTGCCTCTGCAATGGTGGGGGGCTGTGTGGCCCTTCCCAGTGCTGTTCCTGCTGCAGCTGCTTCCACAGGATCATGTTGTGTATTATGGCACATACCATGAACATTTGGGTACATGTAGCTGGAGAGTACTGTAAGGCACCACCAGATGTGTCCAGGCACCGGAACCGTGACTTGAGCATCCCAAACACACTCTCTATTATGATTCTTGTCTGTGTGTGTGCCTCATTATGGAGCTCTTGTTTGGGTGTGTGTGCATTTTTGATGGGTGCCATCAGCCATGGCTCCAGTGCGTAACCAGCATCCCCCACTAGGTGGCCATATGGGATGTACCCATTGGCAAATCTCTGGTACAGCTGCATCAGATGCCAGATGTGGGAATCGTGATAGCTCCCAGGGCTTCCAGCACACACATTCATTATAATGCCATGGGCATCGCATACAACCTGGCAGTTGATGGAGGGAAAGCCCTTGCAGTTTGTGTAGACCCTGCCCTGCTCATGGGTTTGTGATTTTATGTGTATGTGCATGCAGTCTATAGCATCCACTACTTCAGGGTATTCTGCTATTTGTTGGAAGAGACTCATATTCCTGGTCAACACCTCATGGGTGTTGAGGAAATATATGTGCTCACTGGCATGTGCTGACTTGGCATCCAGGAACTGGTGGAGTACCCTGGATGCTGATGCCTGTGAGATCCCCATGATATCCCCAGTTGGTTTTTGGAAGGTACCTGTGGCTTGTATTCTTAAGCCTACACATACCTTGGTTTTCACTGGGATGGGTTCCCCTTTGTTGGTTCTGTGTCTGAGGTGTGTCCGGCACAGCTCAACAATATGCTGTAGGATGTCCATGTCCAGCCTATAGCGCTCCACTATCTCCAGCTCATGTAGCCCCTGGTAGGTTTCCCTGGGTCTGTACACTCTTCTCCTTCTCACTGTGGGTTGGTCATCAGCATTCACATCCTCACCACCCTTAACCTCTTGCACATGCTGGTTTATGATAGCAAAAGCCGCCCCTAACATTTTTTCTCTTGTTTTTATTTTGTAAAATTTCCCCGTTCATATACACTGGTGGTGCAGAGTTTTTGGAAAAAACAAGAGGGAAAGGTGTTGGCATAGTTTATAATGGTGTGCTGGGCTGGGCTGCTGCCTGCGTAATTGGCTGATTCTGATACATTTCACCTGCCAGCTATGCTTGTTCACATTGATTACCTTCCTACTGCTCTTTCCCTTCTTATTGCCTTCCTGTTTAAGCCCCGAGGTGCGCCGCGCAAACAGAGTGCTCAGATGTCACCAGAGCTACTATTTCAGGTTTAACCTTTTTTTTCCCCTTGTTTAAAACCTGGAGCATGCCTCGCAAACCCGCTTACACTTTGTAAAGAGTGCTAGGCAGGTTTAGACATGGCCCCTAGCTTAGCCAGGCTAAGCTAGGAGCAAACCTGAGTCACAGGGCTCCAATCCACTTACAGTATGCCTGACACACACTCTCATGATGTCACCTACCTCCTAGGCTTGCACCCAGCTATTCATACTTTTACACTGTTGGGACCTGTCTCACATGCTGGGGAAAACTGGGATTCACTATCCTTCCACTCATTTGCATAGGATTGCCTGCTAATGCATAGTTACATGTCTCACACTGAGCCCCCCCCCCCCTTAGCAACCACTACTCACCAGGTTGTTTTCTGCCTGCCATTGACTTGCATAGCAGAATACTGATTTTAGTTAGAATGCTTATTTTAGGTTTATTTTATTACCCCCCCCCCCCAGATCCCGTTTGCATGCCACTGCCCTATGCTTAAACAGCCGAGACTGGCTAAAAAAAAAAATAAAAGTTGATTTTTTTATTTTTTTTGTAGTTTGCAATGCCCTTCTACTTGACCATTGGCATGCTTCCTCAATGATATGCAGTCTTTATTTGGAGCTGTCATGGCTCTGTTTTGGATTTTGCAGAAATGAACTCAGTTACTAACCAAGTACATTTCTGCAGATAGCACTAGTGCTGCACGGACTGTTGCAAGCTTCTTGGATTGCAAAATTACCTCATTGCATGGATTTCACCTGCAAATGGGGTGATTTGCATACCAGGGCTTAGTCCGTGCAAGATTAGTGCAGGAGTGCTCGTGCATGCCCCTGCAGGCTGCTCCAGGATCGCACAGCAGACATATTGCCTGTGTGGGATCCTGCACCACTCTTGCACTCTGTGCAAGCTTCTGTGAATCCGGGGGAATATCTTGTCACACTATCAAATTAACAACAATGCCCTATGTACCTAGAAAGTGATAAGAGATCTGGAATCACAAGTAGACTGCGACCATAACTTTGACCACCATGTATTTACTATAGTAAGGAAGGCTTTCTACATAACACACTTGATAAGCAAAGGCATCACTTATAGAGCAAAGGAGGTTATAACGCCTTTATACTCATCACATATTAGGGACATAACTGAGTATAATGCCCCTGTCGGCATGTACCGTACAAACCACCGGCAGCAGTTAGAGAGCCCTCAGAGGTTTCTAACTAAGAAGATCAAGGGTCTCCAGTACATGTCTTACACAGACCGTCTAAAGGCCCTGTCACTATACTCAGTATTGTGTAGACTTCGGTATATGTTGACCCATCAAAATTATGTTTCAACAAAATGTAAACAGGCGAACTCTTTTTTGCAAAAGTGCATTTTTTTAAAAATACACTTTTGCAAAAGACAAACTGAAAAATAAACAAAAACACAAACACACACACCCACAGCACTAACCACATTTATGCAGGGTGGAAAGCCCCCCTGCACCCCCATGTGGGGGCTGCACACCCACACCTCCACCACTTTTATATTCTCACTCCGAGATCGCACTACAGTAGGAAAAGGAAATATTCCCTTATTCCCACTGTGCCGTGATCTAAGCAACAGCCCCATTGCTGTTTGCTTAGTTGCCTTTTCACAAAAGTGCATTTTCAAAAAAATGCACTTTTGCGAAAAGAAGTTCGCCCTGATTACATTTCATTGAAACATCATTTATATGGGTTGAGGTAGACCCGTAGACATCTTAGGGGTGACTTATGCCTGGCTTACAGAGGAATCTCTGACCCAAGCCTAATGAACTTGCTGCACATCCATAAATCAAACAGGACTTGAGCTTCCCATTCCAGGGACCTAAATGTGGCCTATGATTTCAATAGGATATGCAGTTGGGACAGATTTGTCTCCCTGTCACTGCTGCATCTTTGGAATAGGCTGTCAATTTATGTGAAGCAGATCTCCTCTATGACACTGTTCAAAAGGAACCTGGACGAGTGGATGGGGCACCATAAATTCTTACTGGGCATAGTGCCCACAATCATTCTGGACATGGACAGTCATTACTGAATACAATCCTAGGTATTGACTAGATTATCTATGGTATTACATTGGCATGAAATGGCTAGGCTTGAAATGACCTCTGGTTCAATAGTCTAGTAACCTCCTATGATCCTATGAATTCAGCCTCCAAGTCAGTTCTCTCTTTTCAAACAAGGCCTGGCACTTTCATTTTATTATTTCTTTATAAAAGAAAAAAAAAGATATTAAGTAATGATTAATACCACTTTGGATCCATCAAATAAAGACTTTACTTAACTTTGACTTGTTTTGACATTTCTTAAATATTCTACCACTTTTATGTTTCTTTTTATAATTTGAGAGTCACAGTTCACACGGGGACTTACAGATGAAACAAAGCTCTTCCTTCAGACCAGTTATCAATGACAATCCCAAGACAAAACAAAGGAAGGAAAAGATTCCTGTTGTCGCTGTAGCTTTTTGACTCAATATTCTCTTTTAAACATTTTTGCAAAGATTCTTCTTGGCTTACACATTTCCCATCTCCTTCTCTTCCACTCAGCTCAGAGAGTCTGCAACCACCAGATCGAACTTTTTTAAACACTATCTCAGATCCATCAAATAAAGACTTGTTTAATCCAAATACACCTCTGGTTTATTTCATAGTCTCCTTTCTTTATTTTATGAGCTCCTTATTACTATTTCCTTTGCTTTATAGTATAGAATACACAAAGCTTGTATATCTCGGCCCCAGAGTCAGATCTGTCATTTCAAACAAGGTCCATCACTTTCTTTTTATTTTTACTGAATATAAGACAAAATACATTTTTGACTTGTTGAAAGACTATTTAAAATTTTCTTCGCCTTTTATTTTCTTTAATAAAGTTTGAGAGTCACAGTTCATGCAGGGGCTTATGATTGAAATGAAGCTCTTCCTTAAGGCCAGATCATGATGACAGTCCCAAGGCAAAACAAAGGAAAGAAAGGAAGACTCCTGTCATTGCTGCAGATCTCTCAAAAAATTATCCTTTAATCATTTTGCATAGACACATTCTGGCTTATATATTCTTTCTCCTTTTCTCCCACTCAGCACAGAGAACAGCAGAACATGTGGATGTCAGCAACCACCAAGTCAATCTTTTTTAATACCACTTCATCTCCATCAAATAAAGACTTTAACTTAACTTTACCTTGTTTTGACTGTTTTTAGAGTTTTCTTCCCCTTTTATTTTCCTTTCTATAGATTGAGGGTCACAGTTCACATGAAGATTTACAGTCAACCCGTAACAGTCACTATCCCAGGGCAAAACTTAGAAAAGAAAAGAAGAAACCTGTTATCACTGCAGCTTTTTCAAATCAAGATTATCCTTTAAACATTTTTGAAAAAACTCTTCTTGGCTTATACTTTTCCTTTCTCATTATCCTTTAAACATTTTTGAAAAAAATTCTTCTTTGCTTATACGTTTCCTTTCTCATTTTCTCCCACTCAGCTTGGAGAGTAGCACAACACATGGATAACTGCAATCACCTAGTCAAGCATTTTTCCAAGATCAAACCATGGTAGAATTTACAACTTTGCATATGGCTCATAGAAGAGCAATGTTCTATAATGGATCTTTACCTTTAAGAGACTGTGGGCAGGATTCACCAAGGCTTGCACGGAGTGTAAGAGACGTGTAACACTCCATGCAAGCCTCGCGATCCAGGAACAGCCCTAAACTCCATGTAAGAGACCAGCTAAAACGTCTCTTACACGGACTGGGCGTGGACATGCTAAATACCTCACTTGCAGCTGAAAGGTATGCAAATGAGGTATATTAGCGATCCACGAAGCAGAAACCAGCCCGTGTAAGAGACGTTTTAGCTGCAGAAATGTACTCGGTTGACAACTGAGTACGTTTCTGCAAAATTCACAACGGAGCCATGTCACTCCAAATAAAGGGTGCATATGTGTCAGGCAGCATGCCAGTGGCCAAATATGTGGCCATTGGTAAGGTAACCCGATGCAAAAATAATAAAAATATATATATTTTTTTCAGCGCAGCCCCGCGTAAACGGGCTGCGCTGTATAAAACATAAAAATGAAGGTTATAAACCCACAAATGTGGGTTTTATGCAATACATGGAATGACAATGCAGGGACCAGCAGACCAAAAACAACATGGCCACCGTGTAGTGGTTGCTAAGGGGGGAAGCTGAGTGTAAGACATGTAACTAAGCATTAGTAGGCAATCTCATGTAAATGAGGGTTAGGATACTGAATCTCACAGTCACATAGCAAATGAGCAGAGTCTGAGTAGTGTAAGAGATACATAAGGGGGAGGAATAGAGTAGGTGATAGGTGACATCACAGGGGGGAATGGTAGAAAGAAATGCAGTTCATTGGAGGTCAGTGTAACATGACAGATGACAGACACAGATCAGGGAAAGAGGAGTGCCACAAGATAAGTCTGGGAAAGTCAAGAAATGGAAGGTGTACACTGTTACTTACACTAAAGTTTCTTGCTGGGCGTGCATGCGCACGTGTGCGCGCCATGAAGTGTGAGTAGGGCAGTGTGCACGCGTGTAAGGCAGACTGAGCATGTGGGAGCGTGTTGGTAGATGTTTAACACTGTTTACGCTGGTGTGCACGCGTGTAGGGCAGACTGAGCATGTGGGAGCCTGTTGGCAGACTTGTAAGACTGTTTGCGCTGGTATGGGCGCGTTTTAACCCGAATAAGCAGATTCTGAACCGTGTAAGCATGTGTGCGCGCGTGTAAGCCACTATGAGCGTGTTTCTGCTGGTATGCACGTTGCTCCCCCCTGAGGAAACAGAAAGGAAAAAGGAAGTGACAGAATTAGTAGGAAGCTAGCAGGGAATACTGCTGGAGCTAGCAGGTGAAAACAATTAGAAGCAGGCAATTACACAGGCAGAATAGTAGCCCAGCCCAGCAATTAAAACTCTGCAAACAGCAGTGCAGGATGTTTCTCTCAAGAGACACTGCAAGACAGGAGTAAGCTAATAGAAGTGAAAACTGAAAAAGCTTCACTCAGAGCAGAAATGTTAGAGGCTGCCATAGCTGTCATAATGAGACATAGGTGACTTGCTGAGGGTGGTGACAATGCAGACGGTGCCAGACAACCCACAGTGAGGAGACGGAGAAGAGTGTACAGGCCCAGGGTCACCTACCACGGGTTACATGAGCTGGAGATAGTAGAGCTATAGAGTGGACAGAGAGCTCCTGCAGCAAATAGTTGAGCTGTGCAGGCCACGCCTCACACACAGAACCAACAGAGGGGAACCCATCTCAGTGGAAACCAAGGTATGTGTTGGCCTAAGAATACTAGCAACAGGTACCTTCCAGAGACCAACTGGTGATATGATGGGGATATCACAGGCATCAGCCTCCAGGGTACTGCACCAGTTCCTGGATGCCATGTCAGCACATGTCAGTGATCATGTATATTTCCCCAATGCCCGTGAGGTATTGGCCAGCAATATGCGTCTCTTCCAGCAAATCACGGAATACCCTGAGGTAGTGGGTGCAATAGACTGCACGCACATACGCATCAAAGCACCAGCCGGTGAGCGGGGTAGGGCCTACATTAACTGCAAGGGCTTCCCCTCCATCAACAACTGCCAGGTCATGTGTGATGCCCAGGGCATAATAATGAATGTGTGTGCTGGCTGCCCTGGGAGTTACCATGATTCCCACATCTGGCATTTGACGCAGCTGTACCAGACATTTGCCAATGGCAACATCCCACACGGACACCTAGTGGGGGATGCAGGTTATGCACTGGAGCCGTGGCTGATGACACCCATCAGAAATGCACACACACCTGAACAGGAACGCCATAATGAGGCACATGCACAAACACATAATGTAATAGAGCGTGTGTTTGGGCTGCTGAAGTCACGGTTCCGGTGTCTGGACACATCTGGTGGAGCCTTCCAGTACACACCAACTACATGTACCCAAATTGTCATGGTATGTGCTATGCTACATAATATGATCTTGCGAAAACAGCTGCAGCAGGACCAGCATAGGGCTGGGCCAAACAGCCCCCCACCATTGCCAAGGCCATCACAGGCAGAGCGTGACTCAGAGGAGGAACAACCTGAGCACATACACTGGCTCAGTAGGAACCCTGGGAATGATACCCCCTCTGACTCACTCAAATAATAACATGGATGCCTAAAATGACATGACCTGCTCACAAACATGTACAGGGAGTGTAATATGCGCATCCGACAGAGGCAGCCCTGCAGCACCACCTGAGGTATGAATGCCATGTGTTAAGTAATGTAACACCATGTACTATATGCACACCTGAGGACCCTGACTAACATCCACCCTCACCAAGTATGAAGCCACAAAATGACGATGGGATGATCACGTGCAATAACTGGCTGAAGTAATGCAGTTAGACAAAGGGGAGAAAATGTGTTTCAGGCTGGGAAGACATGCGGAGCATGACATGATACACCACCTGCTAGGGGTGGCGTGCACCTATCAGTCCATGCCCCATGGATACTGGCAAAGGCTGTCAGTACCCACAGCATGCCCTGAATAGGTAAGTCTCAAAACACAAACCCACCTTCATAGGTACCACAAGGGATAGGAACCTAGATGTAATGCTACCCAATGCCAGAAGTCTAAACAGCAAGATGTGTGCAGTGTAAACACACACACTATGGAGAATGTAGATATCAGTCCTGTAATAGAAAACTGGGTCAAGGCTCACATCAGCACCCTAACACTACCAGGTCACACCTCATACTGTGCTGTACAGCCGCAAAACATGGAACAAGCTACAAAAGGAGGGTGACTAGCAAGAAATGGAAAGGATAACCACACCCCCATGTTGGTACCACAACAAGAAGCAGCATGGATTAGCCATGGTCAAATACCAATGGCTAATACTGCCTCCCAGTATATAGCCTGCTGCAGACTACTGTCCTAATACCAGGAACTGCACCTAGCCTATGTTGGAATACATAAATAGATCAAGCCCCCCAAACCACATTATATTGCTTGACTGAAAATACCCAGACATACACCGGGAGCATTATACTAGCACCAACACAGTCGGAGAAAAGTTCCCAGAATCCATAAACCAAAATGCCCAGGAACAACGTACCACTCCCACAAGAGGGGTAAGCATACTGGATGTGATAATCAGCAACATGTGTACTGGATGGCAAGATGAGAAGTGTATCCTTCACTGGTAAGACCAGACCATAGAGTAATCACACTGGATGTACACATCCCGACCCCAGTCCCTGGCCAGAATACCACAGTGAAAAACATGTATAAAGCATAGGTTGCACCCCTCCAAACCGATGTGGTATCCACGAAAGGCCCTGTGCAAGTGCAGAATATGGGACACACCGCAGAACATGTTATACAGGCATTCCATGAACACAGCCAGGAATGCTTGGAGTATGCAATCACAAATAACAACAAGACACAATGCCATACACGCAGGCATCTGGCATGCTGGACTCCAGCCATTACCAAACCATGAAAGAGAATGAGGAAGCTATCACATGATAGAGCAAATATAAAAAGGGAAGTAATCACTGATCAGTAGTATGACAATAACATATGTCCACACATACAATCCACTAAGGCCAGCCACAACAAGTAGAATCTGTGAATCCAGAGGCAATGTGACACCTGTCCCAAGTACACAGACAACCACAACTCCCCCCAATAAATACAAATATATGTGATAGATGCAACCATGTATCCAAACCGGAGGCTGAGCTCCCCCAACTCAGTACTGTCAAAAGTAGTCAGGAAGAGAAGATAACCACATACACCACAAACCCAGTCCCACATAGACCTACCACAACTGTAAACCAAACACATAAACACGGAAAAACATTCCCAGAGGCCCTAATTACAAACACACCACACCAACAGAAGCCTCCAAAGCAGATCACAAGCAACCACAACCTCCAAACATAGCACATGCAACACATAGTACACAAAGCTGGTGTGCCAAACAGTCACAGGCCAGAAGGAGAAACAACATGCCTGATACAGTTGTAATAGGTGTCTGTATAGGCAGACACACTGCTGTCCCACTCACCAGACTGAACAAGGGAAAGGGTACAGTAAGCTGCCTGTAGGCTGCCACAATATGCCACATAACACAAGTACGCAGGTCACCCCAAAGCAAGCAGAAATATGATGCACTCAATGTCCATGCTGGTGTGAATGACCTGAGATGTACCTCCCTGGACTACATGAAAAGAGACATGGATGAGCTCTCAAAGTAGATACCAGGCCGGTATGACACTGGCCGTGTGCAGCATCCAGCCCTCACCAAGAATGATGCCACAGTACAAACACAGAATGATCATCTTTAACAGGTGGCACAGTTACAGCTGTCAGTCCAAGAGGGTCTATTGTCTGTCTGCTTGAGATGTCAAGCATGACAAGCCATGCTGCTGTTCCAGGGATGGCTTGCACCTGTTACCCCTGTGCGTCTGGATACTGGATAAGGCCTTTGCCACCTCCATAGAGCCGTATGTAGGCAAGGCCAAAAAGACTACCCACCACCCTAGAAAACATAAGTGGTAAGAAACATAAGGGTAATGCTGACCAATGCCAGATGTGTAAACTGCAATATGCATGCCCCTGAGGCACTTCCCAGTATGGAGAACATCGATGTCTGTGCAGTGACAGAAGCCTGCTGCAAGCCTAGTGATAGCATACCAGCACTACCAGGTTATACCACATATCATGCATTATGGCCCCAACACCTGGACCAAAACATCAAAGGAGGGGGATTATCCATATGCAGCACAGACACCCATATGACCAGGTAACTGACAATGCACAAAGCAGCGGAGACCACCCATGTGCACCTAAGTGTAGTCAAAACTGCTGTACAGTCTGTAGCATGCGACAGACCACACTCTCACACACAAGAACTCCACCCAGACATCCTGAAGACACTGGACAGTTTGAATGTCCCACCAAATACCAGACAAGGTACTCACAAATTACCACATAGGTGGTAAACCATTATGTATGCAAGGAGTAATCAGGGACCTAGGGACACAAGTCGACAGTAATATGTCATGTGACACTCACAATGCCAATGTGGCTAGGAAGATTGTCGATATTGAACACCGTATCATGAAAGGATTCACATCTACATCAACAGAGGTCACTGTGCCCCTGTACTGTTCCCTTATCAGACCCATAATCTAGTACAATGACTCATATGGGATGTACCGTATGTGACACCTGCAGAGGTTCGGAAGACCTCAAAGTTACCCCACCAAGAGGATAAAGGGTGTGAAATATATGTCATATGCTGCCTGGCTGTAGACACACCAGCTGAATGCAGTCACAGACTGCCTACACAGAGGCATTGTATGTCTGTTGTACAAGGTCATGTCCAACACAGGAGTAATGGACATGCTCCACCACAGGAAATCAAAGCCATTGGAGCTGTGAGAGTGACAGATGTCAGCCTCAACACATAATGAAATAGGATGTGCTGGAGGGACAAATACATAACCCAGAGGCTCCCCAAACCCAGAAACAGGATCCCAATCCATGTTAGGCAGAGCCCCTCACTGACATCCCTCAACAGGAATATTGCCAAGTGGATGGATGATCGTACATGTATACTGGGGGTCTTCACTGTGTCATGGCCAGACAGAGGCACAGTAAAGAAAATCATAAATGGCCATAATAGTCACATAGCAAGGGGCGGTGAAAGACACACACACTCTGGCTTGGCTTACTAATGCCCTAGGGTGGATAGCCTAGTATGAACCCATGAACCTATGAAGATCCAAATTGTACAGGACACTAAGGATAATCACAAGGCTTACTTAACTGATGGTAGGAACCATGTTGGGAATCCACAGATATGCTCCGAATCACACAGATATTACAAACAACATATCAAACACACACATATTGCTAACATACAACCTGACAGGTGCAGTGCAACCCCCCCCCCCAAATGCAAAATATCTATCCCAGCAGACTGCTGGTCCCCTGACATTGCAGATGCTGAGGTAACAGCCATCATCTGCAAAGCAAAACACACAACAGCAAAGGTATGTGATGGTGTCCTGGGCTGAGGCCAACATGGACTCCAAGAATAATGGAATGCCAAATCACACTACTGCCCAATGTCAGCCTTACCACAGGATATGTACCCAAAGAGCAGTGTACAACAACAGTGGTCCTTCACAACAAAGGTGTTGCCTGAATGGATACTGCAAACTACCACCCCAGGATCCTGACAAGCTTGGTCTGCACAGCTATGGAAAGGATCAGTATGTACCGCAGACATAAAGCTATTGTGGACCTACTGATACTGGACCCTACACAGTGTGGCTGTTGTTACTGCAGATCCTGCCCCTAAACATGTTTGACCCATTTGAAGCAGTCATTAAGGTCATTGATGAGGGCAATGTGGTCCACACAGCATAGCTGGACCGTACATATGCTTCTAGACAATACCCTACGAGTTCAGTATGGATATGTTCACCAGCTTAAATATATACCCCTATGTCAGTAGAGGGGTTGCAAACCAGACCAAGGACAGAACTGACATGGTCAGACATGCTGCATCCATGTCAGACTACAAAGCAGATATGAGTGGCATCCCACAAGGCTTGGTCCTGCCCCCCCCCCGTTCTGTATATATGTCCCATAGGTATAGGCCAACATGGAAGGACTGTGACTGAACATGTATGCAGAGGAGTACAAACAGCCCACCATATCTGACCCCCAGCTGACACAAGCAACCCACAAAAGGGCCACCTACAAACAGACAACTGGAGCCATAGCCATGTCAGCAAGCTAATTGCAGAACTGTGTATAGACAACCACTGTGGATATATAGTAAGTGCCCACAAATTACCACACAGGTGTTAACCCATTATGTACCTAACATGTAATGAGAGACCTGGGGACAAAAGGTGATAGATATCCTGCACTGGACAAACATGTGGCTGTAATGTTCGCAGAAACATACCATATAACCACCCAATCATGAAGGTTGCCAGATGTAGATAAGGGGAGGACACTGTGGCTCTGCAGTCATCCTTCATCAGCGTCACAATTGACTACAATAGCCCCTGTGGGATATACCTCAGCAGACACCTCCATCAACTGTAAAGTCCACAACAGTACCCCACCAGGAGTAGCAAAGAGCATGAAAAGATGCCATGTGTTGCCTGAGTAAACAAACTGCAGCCCCACACACTGCCATACTGCCCAGCTACAGGCAAGCTGTGCCTGATGTATGAAGCCATGTCCAACCTGGAATCAATGAACATGCTGCACCTTGTACAATCTGAATGGCAGTGAGCTATGCACATGAAAGACCTGAACCCCAGCACTGACATACATAGGACAAGCTGTGCAGAATGATCCATAACACAGAAGGCACCCCCACTCCTGAGTAAACTCCCGGTATAGGTTAGCCAGAGAGTCACCTATCGACACCCCTCAAGAGGAATCCCGATGAGTGGATGGGAGATGGTAGGTTAACCCTGGGTATCACTGTTATGTCAGAGGTAGATGGAGGCACAGTATACTAACCATGACATATGTCATGGCAAACTCCAGTTACAATGTGTGTCGAAGGACAAACACACCCTGTGACTAGCATCAGAAATGGCCTAGGGAACATCGCTAGTGTTTGCCAATGTCCACCTATGTTGTGGAATACACTACCAATGTTGGATGAGCCTGGTGTAGGTAGTCCATATCTGAACATAATGCAACATGGTCATATGTGCACAACTGGCCCCTACACAGTCTGTTGTGCTCACTATGAAGATGTCAAGCAGTGATAGGACTAAAGCCCAGGATACTGTCCACCACAGTGAAAGTACTGAACCAGTACACTATACAGTACTACAGTGTTAGGTCATTATGAAAGTATGTTGACAACTGTCTGCAAAGTATCCCATGCAATCCCTGCAGGCACAGTATAATCCCTGTTGTGGCAGACACGAAGCAGTTGGCCAGTTAGTACACAACATGACACCCAGCACGCAACCATAAACGTGAGATATTATTGAAGTTCACACACACCCAAATATGTGGTGGACTTCAGAGTGCAACATATGGAAAGCTCACACTGGGCATGCTTGCACACTTTAATAAATGAGGCATATGTCAGACAACATGCCATAGAAAGGCTGAACTGGGCATGCTCACACACTTAGGCCATATCCCCGTTTAGCAGTTGGCCACACATATCTGGTATTTGTACATGTCATTCCAGGAACCAACCACAACACAGCAATCTGCCCTGTGCATACAGTAAATGACTACAGAGACATAAGTGATATAGTGGATCACTGTCATATGCAAACATCTTCCACAGATACACAAGTTGGTCATAGGAACAGAGAATGCTATGGCAATAAAGACCTGCAAACAGTAGAACAGCACAACAAATATTGTGCATCTGACAATTGAACATATGGGTGTAGAGGTCAATACTAGGCTTGTTGCCCTAGGGAATGACAGCTCAGCCAGAGTGTGCTTGGCATCTGCATCCCCAGTACAGTAGGCTACTGTGCCACTATAAAGTAGGTCACATAAGGCAACGTGTGAAGCTAGTGAGCTGTGCCTCTGTCAAGCAGGGACACAGTGGAGATCCCAGGGTTTGAATGTGCTAAGCCACAGCCATGTTGTGGTGTGTGCTGGAAGAGGGTTGCTGAGGATCTCTAACAGTAAGTGGCCGTCAATAACAGACTGAGGGGAGCCCTATCTGCATTGTCTGGACAATTCCACTGTCAACACTGTGTTGTGATGATTATGTGTGAATACAGTGCCGTGCCGGAACTGTTCACAGATGTCCTCCCTCTGTGGGCTACAGCTTTGCAATGTATTAGCTCACTCTGTCTGTTGGACGGCTCATATATGGCTGGTGTACACCTGACAGGTGTCTTGTTGTGGAGCAGTCATGGGTATATGTGGGATAGCATGATCAATGCAAACCATACACATGCTCATAGAATGCAATTGTCAAGGATTATGCTGAGTGGCCAGTATAGTCCCCCAGCATGGGTCCTTTGAAGTCGTCCACCCCAGTCTTCACAAGTGTAGAGTCTGCTTGTGCTAAATACAGTTTGTGTGCAGTGACAACCTTGCCTGGGGGTGGGGATGGGATATGGATGTCCAGGGAAAGGTGGGTATGGTCAGATATCAACAATGGTGGTCTACCTCTGGTGTGGAACAGTGAGTACCCATGTTGCAGATGGACAGGTGCAATATGTATTCCCCCATGTGGCTGTGGTGTGTGGTTCTGCCATAGCACATGGACCCACAAATTGTAGTGGCTGTAGGGTAAAGTGGTAGAGGCCTGAGCAGTTCTCACACATAATATGCCTGTACCTGATGTTAACAACTGGAATGGTGTATGTGAACACACGCATATCCCGGCACTGTTCCCAGAGAAGCTAAGTGTGTGTCCTGGATGTGGGTGTGGTGTTCTGGACTGGTTGTGTTGTGTGTTACAGGTCCTGTGGTCACGAAGCATGGTATAGAACATAACCTGCCAGTGCGATGTGCATATCTGACCCTGACGTAGGTGGCTGAAAATGCATATATATGCTATCTCCCACCTGACAGGTAGTACTAGATGTACATACCTCTGTAGAAATAAAGATGTCAGCACCCTATAAATACTGCAGGTGCAGACCAGATGCCCAGTAATTTGGTTAGCGTGCTCTGCTAATGCGTCTCCCTCAAGTGTCATAATATAGGTAGGTAGGAGTTCGAACCATGCAATTGCTCAGTGTGTGTGTGAGTGTGTGTGTGTGAGTGTGTGTGTGTGTGTGTGTGTGTGTGTGTGTGTGTGTGTGTGTGTGTGTGTGTGTGTGTGTGTGTGTGTGTGTGTGTGTGTGTGTGTGTGTGTGTGTGTGTGTGTGAGTGTGTGTGAGTGTGTGTGTGTGTGTGTGTGAGTGTGTGTGTGAGTGTGTGTGTGTGAGTGTGTGTGTGAGTGTGTGTGAGTGTGTGTGTGAGTGTGTGTGTGAGTGTGTGTGTGTGAGTGTGAGTGTGAGTGAGTGTGAGTGAGTGTGAGTGAGTGTGAGTGAGTGTGAGTGAGTGTGAGTGAGTGTGTGAGTGTGGAAGACGTCCCTTTTGGCAACTGTGAAAGCACTCTACAGGATGCACATTCCCCTATCTCAGCACGGATGATGTCAGCACCCTATAAGTACAGCAGGAGAAGACAAGCCTCCCAGTAATTCAAATAGCGTGCTCTGCTAATGTGTCTGTCACGACTGTCATAACATAGTTAGGTAGGGGTTTGAATCCTGCAACTGCCCAGTGTGTGTGGAGGGGGGGTAGTGTGTGTGCAAGTCTGTGTGATGGAGATGTCCCTTTTGGCAACTGTGAAAGCACTCTACAGGATGCACATTCCCCTATCTCAGCACGGATGATGTCAGCACCCTATAAGTACAGCAGGAGAAGAGAAACTTCCCAGTAATTTGAATAGCGCGCTCCGCTAATGCATCTATCATGAGTGTCATAACATAGTTAGGTAGGGGTTTAAATCCTGCAACTGCACAGTGTGTGTGGAGGGGGGTTAGTGTGTGTGTGTGAGGAAGATGTCCCTTTTGGCAACTGTGAAAGCAATCTACAGGATGCACATTCCTCTATCTCAGCACGGATGATGTCAGCACCCTATAAGTACAGCAGGAGAAGGGAAACCTCCCAGTAATTCGAATAGCGTGCTCTGCTAATGCATCTGTCACGAGTGTAATAACATAGTTAGGTAGGGGTTTGAATCCTACAACTACCCAGTGTGTGTGGAGGGGGGTTAGTGTGTGTGCAAGTCTGTGTGATGGAGATGTCCCTTTTGGCAACTGTGAAAGCACTCTACAGGATGCACATTCCTCTGTCTCAGCACGGATGATGTCAGCACCCTATAAGTACAGCAGGAGAAGGGAAACCTCCAAGTAACTCAAGTAACATGCTCTGCTAATGCATCTGTCACGAGTGTCATAACATAGTTAGGTAGGGTTTGAATCCTGCAACTGCCCAGTGTGTGTGGAGGGGGTCAGTGTGTGTGCAAGTCTGTATGAGGGAGATGTCCCTTTTGGCAACTGTGAAAGCACTCTACAGGATGCACATTCCCCTATCTCAGCACCGATGATGTCAGCACCCTATTAGTACAGCAGGAGAAGGAACACCTCCCAATAATTTGAATAGCACCCTCTGCTAATGCATCTGTCACGAATGTCATAACATAGTTAGGTAGAGGTTTGAATCCTGCAACTGCCCAGTGTGTGTGGAGAGAGGTTAGTGTGTGTGCAAATCTGTGTGAGGGAGATGTCCCTTTTGGCAACTGTGAAAGCACTCTACAGGATGCACATTCCCCTATCTCAGCACGGATGATGTCAGCACCCTATAAGTACAGCAGGAGAAGAGAAACCTCCCAGTAATTCGTATAGCGCACTCTGATAATGCGTCTCTTTCGAGTGTCATAATATAGTTTGGTAGGGGTTTGAATCCTGCAACTGTCCAGTGTGTGTGGAGAGGGGTTAGTGTGTGTGCAAGTCTGTATGAGGGAGATGTCCCTTTTGGCAACTGTGAAAGCACTCTACAGGATGCACATTCCCCTATCTCAGCACGGATGATGTCAGCACCCTATAAGTACAGCAGGAGAAGGAAAACCTCCCAGTAATTCGTATAGCGCACTCTGCTCATGCGTCTCTTTCGAGTGTCATAATATAGTTAGGTAGGAGTTTGAAACCTGCAAATTGCAAGTGTGTGTGTTTGGATGTGGAGAGTTTGTCTGTGTGCAATTCTGTATGAAAAAATCACACTACATGATGCACATTACCCTTTCCAAACAGTGATGATGTCAGCACCCTATACATACAGCTGGAGAAGAGACACCTACAAGTAATCCGAATAGCGCAGTCTGCTACAGTGTCACTCTCAAGTGTCATAACATAGTTAGGTAGGGGTTTGAAACCTGCAAATGGTAAGTGTGTGTGTGTTTGGATGAGGGGAGTTTGTGTGTGTGCAATTCTGTATAAAAAACATGTTAGTTTTGGCAATCAGGAGATCACACTACCTGATGCACATTACCCTTTCAAAACACTGATGATGTCAGCACCCTATAAGTACAGCCGGATAAGAAAAGCCCTCTAGTAATCCGAATAGTGCGCTTCACTAATGCGTCTTTCAAACGTGTCATGACCTAGTTAGGTAGGGGTATGAATCCTGCAAATGGCAAGTGTGGGGGTAGTAGGGTGTGTGTAAATGCAAGTGTAAGAGAACAGATCCTTTTGGCAAATACTACAATACACCAGATGCTGCATATTCCCCCAGTAAACACAGGGAATGTCACCACACTATCAGCACAGCCAAACAGGGCTAGTTGGCCAGTAATGCCAATAGTGCGCTCTGCTACTGGGTCTATTACCATTGTCAGAGTACAGATAGGTATGTTTTGGTAACCCACAACTGCCACGTGTGGTTGTGTCACACATTATGACCTTGTGTGGGTCTTTGTGCATAACAATGCATGCCATTGCCTAAACCAGCAATGGCAATGCACACATGATGTATGTGTGTGACATATACACATAAATACCTGTGACCTGCAGTAGTTACCATGTCTGACACATGCCTCGAGTGGATAAATGGTATTTGCAATGCATAACAATATGACTGTGTCTTACTGTGCAGGGGCCGCACGCGGTATGTGTCTATACAGTGTGGGTGTATATGGTAAAATACCTACAGCAGGGGATACACATCTGGTCTGAGCCATATAGTCTACATGTAGTCGATGTACAGGTGCTGCATGTTCCCACCTGTTGTGGGAGTGGTAACATGTCATTCCACTGCAATTCAGTGACCACATGCTGGGAACCCTTCAACTAGTGTGTTGTAGCTACAGTAATGTTCATGCACAATGTTTGGCTGGATGCAGTCCAGCCATATAAAGACAGTTCTTGAGACTGTCATATTGCCAGTGTTGTTATGGAGGATAGTTGGGTTTAATGTGTATGGGAGGGTTATGTGTGCCAGGCTATGAACCAGACGGCAGTCCAACACACTGTTAGCTGCACATGAATAGGCCCTAATACTTTGTGCTGTGCGAACAACCTGGAGGTGTGTGTATCTGTGGTGCCTTGGGATACCACCCCCCTGTCCATGTGTGTTACATGTGTAGGGGACGACAGGCATGGTATGAGGTATAACCTGGCAGTGATGGGTTGCACCTGTGAGCCATGAATCAGGACTCTGGTACTGCACAGACATTGCAGTTCACCGTGCTGAGGACAGTGTCCAGTGCATGCATCTTGCGGTGTACACTGCTGGTGTTGTGTAGCATCACTGTTAGTGTCCTATCCTGTGTGATACCCACGGAGGTGGCTATGTAATCTGTGTCCTGCAGCATAAGGCAGTATGTGTGTATCAAGGGGCTTCGCCAGTATACATTGGGCCATGGGTGTCACGTGCAAGCTGCCCCTCGCACATCATTGTGGCTTCCCTAGCATGTAAGCACACGTTGACAGCCAGTGGATACCCTATGAATGACATTGGAGACTGAGCTGAATGTAGACATAGAACACCCTTCCTACATATAGTGGTAGCATACCTGGTGAGGGTATGATGGCAACCAAGATCAGGCTCATACTGGCCCGTGCCACATGCTGAGAGATCCCTTCTATGTTCCCTATCATGTAGTCCAGGGAGGTATGTCTCAGGTCATCCATAGTGGCATGGTCAATGACTGAGTCATATGTGTCCATGCCTCTGACTGACCTGTATGCATGTGTTTTGTGGTGGACCATAGTGCCCCAGAGGCATATCACTGTGACCTTCACCATATACAGCCTGTTGAGTGGGACCCCACTGCAGCGGCCAAGAGAGGTACCTGACACATCTGTAGCAGGTATGTTGTGTAGCCCTACAAGCTGTGAGTGTGTGGCACATGGGATGTGTGTGCCATGTGTGGTATGTGCTCTGTTCCAACGTAACATATGCCTGTGTGCCAGCTGCGGAGGTGTGTGATGCTCAGGCAGGATGCTATTCTGAGTCCCCACGTATGTCCCAGTGTGTTCAGCTTGCTGTCAGTGCGTGTCTATGTCTGACTGGTATTGTAGTCACTGTAGTATGACATGCCACCTGACAGGGTATGGCATTACTGGGTTCAGAGTGCTCAGTCCCCAGATTGGCTATGTGGTGGCATCCCACACGTGTTGTACATTCCTGGCCAAGGGTGATGGTTGACTGCATACATGTGGCAGCTGTGACATTGCCACATGACGCACATAAACCACAACTGGACGATAGAGGTGATTCACAGGTTACCTTTGCACATGCTACCCTAGTAGTGTGATTGCCATGGTGAGTACCAACACATAGAGCCAATGGGGAACAACATACTGAAGGTGTGTATGTGTGGGTGTACTGCTACTGTTTCATAGCACTGGCATATATGAATGCACATGTGGGTAAATGCCAGGTAAGACATGTGCAATGTGTCACAGGCAACGTACATGCGAACAGGACAGACAGTGACACTCTGTCATGTGTAAACTTGACATACGTATCGTACGCTATGCAGATGTCACTAGGAGTCCACAGAAGCACTGTAACTCTGCATTGCAGGTGGAAGCAGTGTTCCAGGGAACCCCAAGCGAACATGCATGCAAACAAAGCTACAGTAAGCAGGGCTGGAAGTAGTCCATTGTACAACAAAGAAGGGGTAACACTAACAGTAGGTAACAGTGCAAATATGTAGGCACTATCAACATGTACCCAGGAATGCACAGCGCAGATGCCCATGGTAGAACTGATATTATGTCATAGTTAATTGTGATTTGGATTACATTGGTACTGCGCACATATCAACATGCGCAAACATCCACATTGCATAGTCGTTGTGGGCAACTTGCCATCATTACTGTACATGTCCATCATTGCATATCACTACTTGCATTAGCTTCCCCCCTGTGCTACCCATGTATGTGGCTATCTGTTGACATCCTTACCACCGGTATGCAATAATGTGCAGCTGTTACACTTTGGTACGTACTATGGGTGCAGATAATAATTCAGGACAGTCATACGGTTACTGCATCAGGCATGCTGGGATATACACACAGTCATATCAGCACAATGTACTGTTACCAACATGATACTACTAATACACTTCTATGTAGTCACCCTGTGCATCAGCAACGTGTTTACCTGTTCCTGCACTGATGTTGGAGATTGCAGGAGGTGGCACAGTTTCATCATATGCACAGGGTGTGAATTAGGTATGCCTGAGTCTGCCACTGATACCACCAATTGACATGTGTGTGTATGTGTGTTGGTGAGGGACAGCAGTACAGGGTGGGGCACTGTTGGTGCAGTGTGTGCGTGTATGTGGTAGCCCTAGGTGTTAACATTTCGCATGTGTGTATGCACGCACACAGTTCCACCTCATGGCTGCCATATACAGGGGTTTGTGGACAGCCACAGACTGCACCTGGCAGGTCATACAGATCAGTGTCTGTGGGCACGGACACGGTACCTGTGCCTGGCAGGGGTGCTACAGAACGTATCCGGTACTAAGCCAGACTGGGTACTGTCATCAGAAGCGGGAGTGTGTTGACTGGACACAGGTCTCTGTTGGGACTGTCCAGAGCCACGTGCATGTGGTCTCCTGGGGCGTTCCGATGACAGCACAGACCCAGCATTTCTGGGGCTGCTGCTGGCACTATGGGGGTGTGCGCGGGCCTGTTGTCGTCCGCGCCGACTGCCAGCTGCTGCTGTTGCTGGCATACAGCCACGTCGACGCCGCAACCGCCCACCATTGCCCTGGCTCATGGACATTTGGTTGTGGAACTGCTGTAATATGTCCCCACAATGTCTGCCTACGACATCGGTGAAATTACGGATAGCATCCGCGATGTCACGCATACTGTCAGTCATGGCTGTGCGACATGCTCTCAGCTCCCTCAGACCCTGTCTGGTGTACCTTTCCATATGCGACTGTGCCTGCATGACAGCCCGAAACATAGCTGAGGTTGACAGACCTCTTTGGGCATGTCTGCCAGAGGCAGTACGCCCACGGATGCTCCCACGAGAACCCATGGGCAACTGTCTGTGTGGTACATTCGCAGGACCCTGCCCATGGCTGCTGTGTGGGGAAGCATGTGCCACAGATACCACATTACCCTGGTCAATGCCCACTGTATCCTGTCCATCACCTAGGGACAATGGTGACAAAGGATGACTGTGCGCAATGATGGGGTTGACAGCTGTGTACTGTCAATTGGCTGACCAATGGCGGACCCTGACACACCTTCCTGTGCCATTACACAGATATCATCATTACCAGTACCTGTGGCACCAGATTCAGGTTCCCTGCTGCAGGACACCAGAGCAGCACCACACCCTGTGGGAGGAAGACAGGAAACACAGTTTACAGTGTCCACACAATGTTACCAGTGATGCACTTATGCACACATGCACACGTGGACATATGCACACATGCACACATGCACACATGGACACAGGCACACATGCACACATGCACGCATGCACACATGCACACGTGGACACGTGTACACATGCACACAAGCACACATGCACATGCGGACACATGCACACATGCACACATGCACACGTGGACACATGCACACATGCACACATGCACATGTGGACACAGGCACACCTGCACACATGCACACCCCACAGTATATACACAGAGCACTACTGAGTTACACTAATATTACTAGCACTATCAGGACTATTATAGGTATTGTTAAACACACTCACCAGCATGGATGGCCTGCCTTGCTGTAACACCGGAAGGACCTGCAGAAATGAGGAGATTAATGTCAGTGGGAACAACTGTGCCATTGATACTGCATATGATACAGTGCAGTAGTACACCAGTTGCCTTTCAGATGTCAGCTGCTGATATTGCCAATATCACACATGCACAATTACATTCTATGTTGACAGCTACATACCACGGAGACACCTTACACGTGCATAAGCTAACAGTGTACAGAACAGTCAAGTGTACATATGGCATATTACCTGCACGCTCCATGTCGTGCTGCTGTGTGGATCCAGCCTCCATCATGATGCAGGTGTATTGCTGTTACGGTTCTGGGGCTGGAGCCACAACACTTAGGAGTAGCCCCTCTAGTCTGGTGAGGGGGGAAGTGTGGCCACCCCACCTCCTGTGGCAACCTGTTGCCTGTGGATATCCGATGCACGCTGATGGACATTTCTGATTAAATCACTGCAGTGATGTCGTACCTGCTCATATGTCCTATTATGCGTGCCAATGTCATTTACCCTATGGACAAGGTCTTGCCACAGTGCAGCCCTCTCCTGCTGATTCTGGCTGGTGCGGTAAAACAGTATGTCATAATCCCACACCAGGCTCTGGTGTATCTCCTCATCTTCTGCTGCAGAGTAGGCGGGATTACGCTGACGCACCATCTCCCTGGAAGAGAACACAAACAGGATATCAGCAGACTATGTCAGCAATATATGGCACACATACTATACATGATACTCAAGTGTAGTGATATACTACTACTCCCATATGTTGCATGTGTATGTCTCGTGGTGGATACACAAGTACATGGCCAGATATCAGTGCTCAGCCAACACCTGTGCAACAATACCTGCCACATTCCATACAACATAGTAGCATGCCCCATCGGTCAGCACACTGCGACAGGTCCAATGCACAACCTCACTCTGGGGGTTCATACCAAGGTACTGTATGTGGAACGCCATCCACTAGTGTGATCTGGACACAAGTTACCCGGCCTGGATATACATATCCCACCATCACCACCAGCACAGTAGACTACTTTGATATGTATGTGATTAGACAGTTATTCACTTGTTAGGACTGAGATGGTATCCATGCAGCCCACTGGGCCAGTGGAAGCCACAACCCACACTGCTGACCCCTTTGCGAATGCTTACCACGGACATCCCACAGATTGCATGGAACTTGCACACACATTTCTAACCCAGACCCTATGCACAAAGGTTAGGCATCCTGTCCGGTGGACTCCAGCCAGAGGCAGATTGTATAACAATAGCAGGAGGCTACTGCAGGACAGAGCAGATTCACATTAAGGGAAGGCATCTGTGGTCAGCACTGGTAATACGCTACGGTCTCTCATAACAACGGCCACGGCCTACTCTGGGAGGGAAATGGCCACAAACACTATAGATAACCACAAGGCCTTCTTCAGTTATGTTACACATATGGACCAAACGCCTCAGATATGCTCTGAGTTAATACACACCTACTTAACATTCACCAAACACACAGATATTGGCAACATTCTTGCAGACAGGTTCGGTGCAAGTATTTCCCCTCCTTCTCCCCCACAAGTAGAAATACTTATCACAGCTGAATGTAACCTCCCTATCATCTCACATGTCCAGGTGAAGGTCGCCCTCAGCAAAGCAGAACACACAGCATCACTGTGACCTGATGGTATCCCTGGATGTGTGCTACATGCACTCCAAGAGGACATACAACCGCATATAAGACTGATATTTAACCTTGGCCGTACTACAGGGTATGTACCTGAACACTGGCATACAGCAACAGTGGTCTCACACCACTAAGGAGGCACCTCTACTGACCCTGGGAACTATCGCATCATAAGCATAACCGGCCTGGTCTGCTAAGCTATGGAATTATTCAGTATGGGACGCATATACAGCGATATTGGGTACCTGCAGACAGTTGTTCCCGGCCAGTTTGCCTTTGTGATGGGCTGATCCTGCCTTTTGAACCTGGTTGACCTTTCCAAACAGTCACTACAGCCATTGATGAGGGCAACGCACAGACAACTGCTGCCAGGATCATGGCCTAACACTGACTGACATGTAATGTATAGTCATCCCCTTTTGGTAGAACTACGTACACACAACATATCACATGGACATACCTATACATACAGACCTATGACACATTTGGAGGGTTCACAGTATGCAGACTATTAACCTGCTACTTTACATTACCTGTGTTTGTCGCAGCTGGTTGCGTTACCAATACTTCTGCTTCCTGCTGCTGCTGGCACGGCTTGCTACTGTCACTGCTGACAGCTTAGACTCAGTGTGTAGTGTGTGTTTTTTTTTTTTTCTCTCACTCTCTGTCTCTGTCTCTCTCCCTCTGTCTGCTTCCAGACAGTGCAATGAACGTATTGCATGTGTGGAGTGTTAGTACAGGATGCTTTTGTAGGTAGCTGCATAGGTCCATGTGATGGCCTCTGCACCAATTGTAAGCCAGCATTTGCTAATTGCATGCAGCCAGTTGTGTACTGATTGCAGTTCTCACTGTGATTTCAGGACAGTGCTATAAAAGGGTATGTGAGATAGGCGTTGTCCTTTCAGATTGTAAGGGCGGGGACCATGCTGGTATGCTGTGGACACTGTTCTTTGAGTGTAAAGGTTACTATCTCTCTCATGATTCAGGCTGTGTTGTAGATTCACATTTCTCCATTCCTCTCTCCTGTTCCCTGTAGTAAGTGTGTAAGTGTGTATGCACAATGACACCTACAACTATATATAAATATATATATATATATATATATATATATATATATATATATATATATATGTAAATATACATACATTTATATATGTACATTAACTGACATTATTACCTACTAGCTACCAACTAGCATGGCTGTTTCTGTTCACACACTACTATTATGGAAATCCACTAGTTTTGACAGTAATTCTAAATGACATGCTTTGTGTACTACACATCCTATATTCCCTTTACATTCATTCCTACTATTACATGATATATTTATTTTAGCACAATGTTCTTGTATAAGATTCATGGCTTAGTGGTAGGTCATGCAGACTACTGTTTCCAAGGTCCTGGGTTCGGGACTGACAGTGGGATTTTATTTTGCTTTTGAACTGACTACGGGACCTGTCAATCAGAGTGACTAAGGCACTTTTAAGCAGTTGTAACTGGGTTAGCGCTGGTTCCGCGGAGCTCACGCATGCGCACTGGCGTTTAGCTCCTCGCACACACGCGCACACCCGCTTACAACCACTTAACAGTGCTTACTCTGGCGCACACCCGCGCTATTTTCTTTGAAAGAAATGAAAATGGGGAGACAGGAAAGTGGTGAAAAAGGGGTCACAAAGAGGGTAAGACAGTAGGGAAACAAGCTTGGGATTTGCAGGAGGGATGTAGGTAAGGCCCATAGCTGCCCTTTTCTTCATCAGCAACAGCTGTGCATATGTATCTAATTTGGTGTGACATTTGAAACCTTCCACCCCTGAGAGAGGTGTCAGGACAACAATAATACTTGTTGTACAGCCAATTGTAATTGATAGTTTCCATGTCCAGCAGACATGTGTGCGGAATGGGCAGCTATGTATGGGGCGTAATTTTTGTGGGTACAGAGTGCCCCCCTTTTTTTTTTCAGGTGAGAGTGGTATGTCAGGTGAAGGAAGTCGGTATAGCTGGAGAGGTAGGTTGGGTAGGTCAACAGACAAGACAAACAAGATGCATACAGGGACGGTGTATGACACGTGTGGGGGGGTTACACAATTGACGGGGATGGAGGTTTGGATATCCAGAGCCCATGAGCCCACAGATGGCAACAGTGGAACTGATATCCCCACCCATGGGCAGTTGCCACTGTTCCTTTACTGCCCAGGGCGGGGCTGTGCTGGGGGTTGTGTAGGCCAGGCAACAGGCATGCCCATAAGTTGTGCCACCTGTGCCTCAAGCTGGCGTAGGGGCCCAAGAACAGAGTCCTGGATCTCCCTTCGCACCACAGTCCGGACGCTACAGAAGGTGAGTGGTGGTTCTCCTCCGGCCACACTTGCAGAGGGGGGACGAGCCCCATCCCCTGCAGCGCTTCCACCTGCAGGTGGCACAGGGCCACTGGAGGAGGGTCCAGACTGGGCACTAGCGCCAGGTGCACTCGCCAGCTGAGGTGGGAGAGGTGGGTCCGCTGGAACCCGCCTTCCCTGTCGTTCTATGTTTTGCATTATGTCATGACAGTTTGGGTTAGTAACATATAATACCATTCACAATTAGTTGTAACAGCATGCATTAGTATTCCCATTAACCAAACACCCAGATATTCACACCATTGAACAGCGAGCATAACACATGCATAATTTGAACAGCAATACACAGTCCAACAACATGCAGGGTTGATTGATGGCAACAGGCCATCAGGTTTGGATGTATGAACAGGGCAGATGCATCAACGGACATGCAAATATTTATGACCCAACAGGACAAATGTCCAGGGGTGTTAATTGTGATTGCACATACCATTTTCACGTGGAATGGGTTATAGGGTGGGGTGAAGAAAATAATATTAACACCTTCGAATACCAATACATATGCTGTACATTTCTAATAGCTGCACATATATACACACTACTGTTCTAACTACAGTTTCCTATATGATAACTACTTCAATTTGGTGATAGGACTGTTACTGCTACATCAATATACATTTTATTGTTCTTCATACACATTCATATCTGGCTTTGTTCAGCTACATCATCCTGCTACATTTGCTTTATATAGCTATAGACAACTGTGGATGTTTGGTATGTCAGACAATCATACTATCTGCATATTGCTGACTGAGAGCAACATATCCAGATTTTGGGATACACATTCCAGCTGCAGCAACACTTTGAACACATTTCGCTGTTTGGTTTTGCTTCTCACATGCATTTAATTCTTTACTGAATGCAGTATACTTTATTCAGGGGTTATTACTACTTTATTGGTGGATTCATAACACTTTCTCACACTCTCTCACTTGTTTTCATTTTACTATTCAGGATGGTACTTACTTCTAGGCTTTATTGACATGTTTTACCTGTAGTTATTACAATCCTTTCCAGCAGTCTCACTTATGTCATGTTTCAGTATTTCACCAGGGGTATATTTCACACATGTGATTTGCTCATCTTCTGCAGCTGTACTTTTCAGCCTGCTGCGGGTTGTGTACTATTATAGTACAGGTGGGGCATCTTTATTTCAGACTTTATTTCAGACATTTTCATTTTTCTGTTTGGATTACAGACTGCAACACACTTTTGTAATCAAGCAATACTTGCAAACACTCTTACACTTGTTACTTGCACATTCTATTACTTAGTGACTACACTGCACTCTTTTGCTAACTGTGATACTTTTATATTTCTTTACAGTTACTGGGAGAGGATTACTGACCTGCCTGGTGGTGCAACCGCACCAGCCTATCGCCATAGGCTCTGCGGTTCGCAGAACGGACACCTGCAGCTGTAATATAAATGAAGTAATATTGGAATACACATCTCCATAATATCATCTAGTTTAATTTCTTACATACATAATTACATGTAACTTACTCAGTAGTGGGGCGTTGGGCATTTGCCGGGCCTCCTGGATCCAAAGGTTCAATTGGTCCTGCTTGCATCTCTTCAGGTCCGCATGGTGGTGACGAACCTGCTCACCAGTCCTTGGAATCCCTGTGGCACTGGTGAGATCATGAGCCAACCAGTCCCATGCCTCAGCCCTATATGCTCCCCACAGGACCTGGCCCTGCATGAGTTGGGCCTCATGATTGTGGACTAGGAGCCAGACCATGTATCTGGACTCCTCAACGCCCCACCTCTGTGCTCGAAAGCAACTACCCTCACCTACTCCTGTCATTCTGGCTGCAAGTCAGTTCTACAATCATTTATGCTGTGTATTCCTGCCTATGGGGCTTATATAGGCCATTTTTCCCACACATATCTGTGATTGGCCATTTTGGAATTGTATCAACTTCACAAAACCTGCTTTGTCATGCTCCACTTTGTATTCATTCCTATATATTTGCTATTACTGCATTTATAGGTACTGCTGTCATGGCTTAGTGGTTCAGTACCTTGACTATAGTGTATAGTATCCTCACAGCTGGCTCAATTCCTGTAAGAACCCTTGATTCAATTTCTATTCATGAGGAACTTTTCTGATCCTGCTCAGCTTGTTTTCCACACAATTTTGATCTGATGGAATGTAAAATGCATATAGAGTAGATTGTGCTAAAGAGCTATATCCCAAGCTACTATGGCTAATTGGCACAGTGGGTAAAATCTGGTTCTTCCTTACTTATTAATGTACCACATCACTGTGGTGCTGTCTATAAACACTTGAAGACCACAGATGATTGAAAGAGTTGAGAGCATTTAAAAGTGCCAACATCTCATTTTTGTTTATGTGTTGGAATCATGTACATACCTTTTTTTCCAGCCAAAAAAACTGAAAATTTATCACAGAAAGAATTTTTGGTGAAATACACCATGAGAGCCTCCTGCTGCACCTATGAATTTAAATATACCTACTCTGAGGCTGCACAATAGAAAAGGGAATTGCCTACTGTCGGTGAAAATGCTTTTAGTGAAACATTTTCATTGAAATGTCAGTCACAAAAACTGCTGTTGATCTTTGGCAATTTCCTATGCATTTGTCTGTCTTTTCTATTCCAAAGACACTGTAGCTTTATCCCCATAAACACTTCTCCCCAAACACAGTCTGAGGAGTATGTAGTGACTGACTGTGTTGGAGCTGAGAGGGAGAGTGGTAGACCAGGATTTTGAGAAATTTGGTGTTGCCACAAAAACAAAAATCCTTTTTACAAACCCCAAAACTTAAATCTGAAATTCTGAAATGTCAGGGGATGATGATAATATTGGACCATACAGATTTCAGATACTAATGGATTTAAATAATGGACCATACAGATTTCAGATACTAACGGATTTTTTTCTCATGTGGAGTCTTGCAAGTGATATCATTTGAATCATAGACACCATAATCCTGAATAATTTCCTTGCAGAGACAGAAGTCTGAATAGGAAAACTCATGAACAGATTTAGATCTATTTTTCCTGTGAAAGAAAAGTTGTTTGAACTGAGGTTTTTATGAGACACCTCAGGAAAACAATCCAGTGAAAGGAGTCAGACAAAACTTTTGTTAAGTTTTCTTGTAACCCTAGTCTATGCATGAGATCCCTCACCCAGATGACATATTCTTTATACTTTGTAAAAGACTATGCAAAGACAAGCATGTTTTTTAAATAAATGAGATGTGAATAACTTGCAGTCTGCATAAGACTATCACAGGAGCTGGGCACTTTGTGAACACCCTTTGGGAAGTAGATAGACCACAGGATCATGCAAAGAATTAATAATATGATCCAGATGCAGAAAACCTTAAGAAACATCTGGATCTAAAGCACTGTGATGATATGCATTTTTTTTAAATCTAAGGTTACTTAAAAACTCAAAAGGTGAATAAGGATAATAAATTGTAAAGTGACAACATTTTCAACTTGGGAATTATCTCAAACAGGTTGAAGAAGGAACAATCCAGAAGTGGTCTCCAAGAATGTTCTTTGTTTGGCAGGAGAAACATCCTTGAATAAAACCCTTCTACTAACTGAGTATGAAGGATAACTAATGTTACTCCCTGAGAAAGCATATGCTGAATAACAGAAGGGAAAATAAGTGTTTGATCTAGCATGTGAGGAGGTATCCTTCATAAAGCAGGGAAAGACTCCCACTGCCATCATTAACATTGATGGTTTATTTTCTGAATCTATATGTCTGAATTTGTCTGTTGCAAAACAGAGAAACAGAGGTTAAGACTTTCTGGAACATGTAGGGTGTTGCTAGGTTGAGAGGAAGGGAAGTCCTTCATATTGGCATTAGGAACTATTAGACTGCCCTTTGTTCTGGGAGATTCCTACTTTCATTTTGGAACCTCCCTGCAAAAGATCTAAAAACTAATTTTCTATCCAAGGGAGAATTTAAATTATTTTATTTTTGACATCTTCTGGAAATTTTTGAGAATGCAACCAAGCAAATATCCTCATAATAGTTTGAGTGGCAGCAACCCTTGAATTGGCATTAGAATCACATGAACATTTCAAACAATGTATAGCCACCTGAGACACAGAAGCAAACAGTATACAAATAACTTTCTAATCAGAAGAGTAAACAGATGCCAAAATATTCATCATATTCTCAAAGAAGGCAAGCATAAACTTTATTATATGAGCTTATCAGTTGAGAATCCTAAAAACAAATCTTGCAGAAGAATGTACTTTTTCCCAAATCTGCCAAAAGCCTTACCATCTGTGTCAGAAGGAGATGGATTTGTATTAACCAAATGTTTAGGAGAAGCTGGGTTTGCTAAGCAGTAGCTGCTGGATCAGATCTGGGATGAGTGCATAAAAACTTAAAAGACTGAGGAATTCTACAGAATCTGCTTTCTTGAAAGTCATCAGGTTAGTTATCAATCAAGTTGCAGCTTGTTAACAAAGACATCCTATAGAGCTAAAAGAACAGTATGGATTGGTGTAGGTTCCAGAAATTCCAGATGTAATAAGTCATAATATTTTCTTAGGGACTGACAAACATCTTTATATTCCCACTGAAACAACTGACTTTTTTCTGGAAATACTTTCAGAGAAAGATAATCCTTCAATGGAACTGCCAAAAGTCCCAGAGACCTGGGAAGACAAAACATAATCTGTCTCTTCACAATCACTTTGTTTCAAAATCTTGAATCTTTTCAGAAAATGAAGAATCTATTTTTCTTTGATCAGAAACAGCCATACAGGCAATGTCAAAAGCCTGAACTAAACCATGAGTTAAACTCAACAGATCACTGAGAAAAGAGAAGAGATATGTCTAATGTTTTGCTTCTTTGTGATGGGACTTTCTGAAGAAACAGGCAAATTTTTGCCCAGGAAAAACTTCCTATGGATGGGCATGGCTTTTTGGTTAGACTTAGTAAAATTCATTGCCTTGTCTCTCAAGTCTAACAAGAGTTGCTCTCCCTTGCTCACCAGAGTCTTAGAGGATGTGTCTAACCCTGGATCAATGGTGGCTGTAGGAACTATATCAGTTGGAGCAAAGGAAAAAGACAGATGGTCTGAGGAACCAGTTTTGGGTGCAGCAGAATCATTCACCTTTGGCTCAATCACTTTAGTAGCCTGCTGGATGATAAAGACTGTTTGACAATTTTCTTCCTTTTGTGGTTGGAGGAAGGAAGAACTGAGGAACCGGTAGGTTGTTCCACAGCTATGTCAAAAATAAGTCCAGATTCTCAGGGAAGCCTGACAGCAGTAGTAGGAAAAAAAGTAAGTTTAGTTGTAAAAAAAAGTAAACTTTTGCCTCATAAAACATGGTGAGAAGCACTAAACACTTACCCCAGCCTCCAAAAGTAACACAACATTTACCACAGAAAAAAAGTAGTTTTACATTAATTTAAAATTAGTTAAAATTCATGTTATTGTAACTAAAAGCACTTTTTCAATACTTTAAACTTAAAGTTTTACAGAAACATAAGATTTCTCTCCAGTTGTGGGCAGCAGCACAGACTCTAAATGATTCCCTGCAGAGATAAGAGTTGCATAGACCAATTGCTTTGAGCATCTACTGTGGTGTGCAGTATCCTCAAGATAGGAGAAGACAGACCATAGACTGCACACCATGATAGGACTAGCCACTCAATGGAGTAAATTATGGCTCTAGGTGATTTGGTTGTGTTAACTAATTTTGCCAAATGGGCATGGGTTTAGGACCCAGCCTACTTCCACTTATGCCTGGGACCCATGTTAATAGTGGGAGGGGAATATGTGCCCTATTGGCCAGTGTGTGCTACCATATAGCACAGAATCTCTGAGTCAGTAAGCTACTGACACGTCAGTGCCAATTTGCCCAGCTTAGGTCACCTGGGATAGCTCTGCTGAGTGAAAGCTGGATACAAAACCAATCAACCTACCAAACATATACTAAGAATTGCTACACTCAATGTAGGTTCACTGACAAGATGGAGCTTGGAAGTGGATGACATGATTTTAAGAAGAAGGCTGGACATCCTAGGTATCCAGGAGACCAGAATGTAGAGCAGTGCAGCAAAGACATTTGTCCTGGGATCCACAGTCTACTAATCAGGAGGAGGACAGTCTAGAAATGGTATGGGAATTGTGATGAGGGTGGGGCTTCAGAAGACAGTGAGGGATGTTCTCAGAATTATTAACAGACTTATGGCAGTCAGACTACAGTGCAATGATAAGGAAGTAATTATAATCTCAGCCTATGCCCAACAGCAGGATTGTGAAAGTGAGGAAAAGAGTGCATTCAGACAGCAGTTGCCTACTAGAAAAAGCAGGACAGCATGAATTGGTGTTAACAATGGATGACCTGAATGCACATATTAAGTCAGACAGAATAGTATATAAGGACTGCCTGGGTCCACATCGGTGGGGCTACAGGAATAAGGAAGGAGAGGACAGTCTAGACTTCTGTCTGGCAAATGGCTTGATAGTGACCAACGCATGATTCAGTAAAATAGACAGTCTCAAGATCACCTCCAAGAGTGGCCAGCATGCAGCTCAGGTAGATTTCATCCTAGTAAGGAAAGGGTAGTGGGGTAGAATCAGCAATTGCAAAGTCATCCCCAGTGAAACAGTCAGTCTACAGCATATACCACTTTTTGCCAAACCAACTGTAAACAGTGGTCAGAGAACAAGCTGAAGACCTGGAAGTTAAATGGAGAAAAGGCACAACAGTTAAAGGAATTACTCCGGACTCTAGCACCTCAAGAAGAAGAGAAAATAGGTGGATTTGAAGAAGAATTGTAGCACCTCAAAACAGTATGAGTGAAGACTTCAGAACAGATATGTGGCTAAACCAGGTATGGAAATAAGGGCGTAAGGAAAGCTGGTAGTGGAATGCAGAAGTCCAGGAAGTCATCAAAAGAAAGTAGGAGATAGAAAAGATGAATTAGGCAAAGAAGAAATATTCGTTGACTAACAAAGAAGCTACCAGAGGTGTTGCAATAACAAAGTACAAGACATCAGAAGCACTCTAACAGCTTCTCGAAAGTGACTTAGTACATGACACAAATAAGCTGTATCAGTTTACATATCAAAGACAGAAAGAGAAAGAAGATAACCAGGCACCTTTATAAGGGATGCCAGCTACAACTTGCTCACCAGTCCACAAGACATCAGAGGCAAATGGAAGGAGTACTTTCAGCAGCCTCTGAATGCAGAAAACCCCACAGAAGCTGTGCTGCCCCAGACAAAGTCTACTATGAAAGAAGAGGAGTCCACCATAAAAGAAGTAAGAGCATTACTAAGGAAAATGAAGTCACGGAAAGCTGCAGGCTCAGATGAGGTCACAGAAAATATGATAAAGATGTTGGGTGAGATAGGGGAGAATAGGCTCCTGAGGGCACTCAGCATTATGGAGAGAAAGGCATATCCCAGATGACTGGAGAATATGCATACTAGTGCCAATGCTCAAGAGCAAAGGAGACATTCATAACTGTGGGCAGTATAGAGATATCAAACTCCCATCACACTGTATGAAATTCCTGAAGAAAGTATTTGATAAATGACTATACCAGGGTAGTAGAAAGTAAGATGAGTGATGAACAGTTCATATTCAGATCAAGATGCAGTGGAACTGACCCAATGTTTACAGTGAGACAGATACTTGAGAATAAGCTAGAGAGAGTCCAACTGGGCATTCCTAGACTTGGAGAAGGCATGTGACAAGGACCCAAAGATAGCGCATTTGAGCAGTCCTTTGGTGGTTTGAAGTCCCAGAAACATTGGTAGAATTAGCACAGGCTGTGTACAAGGACCTAATGACTCAAGTACAAATGTTGTTTGGTCTCACAGCAGGATTTTTAGCTGGAGATGGTGTGCATCAGGATTCCACTCTAAGCCCACTGCTGTTCATAGTGGTGAAAGACTACATTAGCAAACATGTCGGAGAAAACAGAACAACAATGTTGCAGTATGCAGATGATATGACATTATAGGCAGACTCTGAGCAAGAACTTCGGCAATGAATAGGGAATGGAATGCTAAACTGAAGGCACATGAAATGAAACTGAGTACACCTAAGACAGGTATAATTGCAGAAAATGGGAGAATCAGAAGAAGCTGAGAAATGAGATAAAAGAGAACTAGTGGAACAAGTTAACAGCTTCAAGTGTGGGGGAGGGGTGCTGAGGGGGAGGGAAGTCTGAATGAGGAGGACGAATATAGAATCAAAGGGGTTGCAGCTGACTAGTGTAGAGTGTCAAGGGTAGTGTATGACAGAAGAATGCCAAAGAAGCTGAAAAGTAAGGTGTATAAAACAGTGGCATGACCAGTACTACTGTATGGTACAGACGCCTGGGCAGTAAAGGCAAAGGAGTTGAGGAAACTAGAGGTGATGGAGAAGAAGTGCCTGAGATGGGTAGCAGGATGTGCATTGTGAGACAGATGAAGAAATGAGGACAAAAGACTAAAAGCCAAAATAGCTCTAATTACACAGAAAGTCAAAGAGGGCAGATTATGGTGGTTTGGGTACATGTGCAGAAAAGCAGAAGATTATCAGGTGAAGAAGATCTGGGGAAGGCAGGAAGAAAGCAAGAGGTAAAATGGGCATCCAGCAAAGTGGTGGATGTATTGTGTGAGAGAAGGTGTGAGTGTAAAGTGGAAGGTTTCTTTTCCCCTGAAGGAAACTTATCTTAAACAGTGTTAGCCAACTGTCAATCCTTGATAACCTGCAAGAAGAGCAATCTTTGGTGGTAGAAAATCTCTTAAGGGCTCTGTACATGAACTTCACATTTTAGTCATCCCATCTTGAGTGGAATAATGGTTTGGCCATACTGAAAGTGCCCTGAAAGGTTTCTAAGCTGACCAGCTGTTATGTACTTAGTAGAATATAACCAATGTAGTTAAGGCTATTTCAGAAGTGATCATAATGATGAGCAACCTATTTTATTTATCAAACATCAGATACAAAAGTGTATTTGATAAATATTTCAAAGCACAAAAATATGCAGTTTTTGCAGATAATGTTATTTTCTTATTTACAGCATTATTTTCTTATTGTCTGATCCAACTACATATTTTCAACATGTTTACTTTATTCTAGAATACTTCTACAAATGTGCATACATATACAGAAATATTTCAAGCATGGGCATTAATGCCCTTCTGGCTTGCCAATATACCAAAACAGTAGTTTCCATAATAAGTGTCCAGGCTGTTCTTAAAAATATTTAAACTAGTACTTGTTTTAATGTAATTTGATAGTCTGTTCCATGCATAAGCTACTCTGTCAGAGAACCAGTTAGTACACTTCTCCTTTTTTTAATTTCTCCAAGTCTTTTTGGTTACTAATACCATGATGGGAATGGACCCTATTCCTAAGTCAAACTATGATTAAAGATCATGAAATTAGTATTGTTTCACTATTTGATGTTAGCCAAAATTTCTTCGCAACACCCGCAATGTGCCCAGTAATGACACCTGCTGCAGTTTGTACGGTGTTACATGAATTGCTGTGGGGGAAATGTTAGTTTGGTTATTATTTGTTGTATTTTGCATTATTTTATTGACTTTTTCTATTCTGAATACTGTGATTTGTTTTCTTTACATTGTGTTTTACTTGCATTCTGCTTTAATTGCTTATTAAAACTTGAAAAGAGACCACAGCTCTGTCTCTTGTGAGTCATACAGACTTTTTTCCCCACCCTCCCACCTGGTTACTGTTATGTTCTTAAACACCACTGTCTTTCTAGTTGCCTGCACCTTAAGTTAATTTAGCCATATATCTAATTTCCTCTCTGCTTTTACTGGCTTGTGTGAGTAAAGGCAAAATTATCATTTTGTGAAATCACTCCCTTTCAACTATTTAAATTTATTGACCATCCTACTGTATTCCATAGTACCAGAATACAAAAGTGACCACCTCCTTTCAATCTATTTTGCTGTTTTAAAAGTAGTGACTCTCCACTAAAACTTAACTTTTTAGACAGGTAAAACTTAAGTTACCTACTTTCACATCTAATTCCTCTAGTGCACACTGCAGTGTTTAGGATAAATCATTTTTTTCATCTTACCTTTAAGCATTCCCGTGACTAGCACTTGCTCTAAAACCTGATGGAAAGCACTAGGAAGCCTTAAACTGATACAAGCTCTTAATAAGGAGAAATTAATCATAGGCACTAAACAGTCTATAATTGCAAAGTACCTTGCTAAGGTAAGGGAAAACAGCTCTTGTATTTTATAAAAAAAAGCACCAAACCAGGCATGTCCAAGGGTCAGCTTCCAGTATTTTCTCCTGTCCACCTGGTGAATCTGGGCATATTGGGGTAATGCAGCAAATGCCTCATGTACACAGACAACCCTCTCCTCCTACCACCTAACACTACAACCTGCAAGAGATGCACTTACATAGCCAAACTGGAAGCAAAGCTCTCTCCACCCAAGATTGTGCTAGACAGTCAAGAGGAGAAGGTTAACATCTGCCCTACACCTCAAGCAACACATAGCCCTTCTAAATCCACACCACCAACACCCTCACATAGCAACACTAAACCCTCATATGCAGATGCCCTTAACAGTAAACAGCCCAAGCAACAAGGACCTTCAAAGCTGAAACACAAACAAACACCAGTCACAACCAAAGTGTCACATAGCTCACAACACCAGTGTGCCACCCAACAACAGCCGCTAAGGCAAGATAACGTGCCCAACACTTTAGTCATAGGTGACTCTATAGTCAGGCGCACTGATGTCTCACACACCAGGCTGAACAAGGAGAAAATTAAAGTCAGCTGCCTGTCGGGTCCCAGGATCCACCACATAACGCATGCACTCAAGTCACTCCACAACAAGTACAAATATGACTCTGTCATTGTTCATGTGGGAGTGAATGGCTTGAGACGTACCTCTCTGGACTACATGAAAAGGGACATGGAAGAGCTCTTGGATCATGTGCCCCAGGCAGGTATGACCCTAGCCTTGAGTAGCATCCTGCCTTCACCCAGAATGATACCACAGTATAAGGACAAAATGATTGACTTCAACAATTGGCTAAGCTTCTGGTGTCATTCAAAGGGGATCCAGTATCTGTCTGCCTGCGACGACATGATCGACAAACCACAATGCTTTGCCAGAGATGGTCTGCACCTGTCGCCCCTGGGATTCAGGTTACTGGCTAAGGCTCTTGCCACTCCTATAGTGCCTTTTTTAGGCAAAGTTCAAAAGACAAAACCACCACAGTAACAGGTACAATCAGCAAAATCTGAAGGTAATGCTACTCAATGCTAGAAGTCTAAACCTTGAAATGCACTCTCTTGAGGCACTCCTAAAACTGGAGAACATTGATAACTGTGCAGTAACTGAGACCTGGTTTAATGTTCCAGAGAGCACCCCTGCATAACCTGGCTACAACACTTACCACATTTTTCGACCACCAAACCAGGACCGAAACACTAAAGGTGGAGGAGTGTCCATATTCACCAAGGATATTCACACCACCAGGCTAGTTGCCCAACACAATGCATCTAAATTTTTCCAGATGCAACTAACACTAGGTAAGACTGCAATCCAAATTGTAGCTTGATACAGATCCCCCACCATACCCTAAGATTCTCACTACACTTTTCTAAACATACTGGAAAATATTAAGATACAACCAAACACCCTAATACTGGGTGATTTCAACTACCCTGCCATTAACTGGGAAAACTACTCGGGTACCAACACCTTTGCCCAACGGTTCTTGGAATTCATAAATTCCAATGCCCTGGATCAACTAATCCATAGTCCCATCAGGGGCTCCAATATCCTAGACCTCGTCATTACCAACATGGGAAATCGATGCTCCACACCTATGATCATTCCCTTGTTGGTCAGGTCTGACCATAAGCTAATCTCCCTTGACATGCACATCCCTCCCCCACCCCCCAGTAAGGAAACCTCTGTAAAAAACATCTCCAAAGCCAACTTCATGCTACTCAAGTCAGAAGTGGCAAACGTCATGACACCCATGCAGACGGAAACTGAAAGTTCGACTGCTAAATCCTACACTAAGGCACTGTATGAGCACATCCACTTGTGCATGAAATGTGCCATCCCAAATAGAACCAAGACACTCTCCTCCAAAGAAAGGAAGCCAATCTGCTGATCCCCTCCTATAAACAAACTTTACAACAAAAGGAAGAAACTGTTGCAGAAAAGAGGAAAATCCCAGGATGCAAAAAACTTGCTTACCAGCCTCAATAAGAAGCTGAGATCCCTCATAAAATCCTCCAAAACTAGTTACAAAAATAAAATTGCCAAAGATTCCAAAAACAACCACAAGGCATTCTATAGCTATTTCAAGAATCTAAATGGCAATGCTCAGATCTGTTCTGAGCTACAACAGAATGGCATTAAATATATGGATCCCAAGGATATTGCCAATATCTTGGCAGATCGATTCAGTGCCAACTTCACCGCCTCTCACCCCCTAAAGGGCCCATCTCAATATCGAATAATTGCCAAATTCCAGTAATAACTGCCACACAGGTAAAAACTGCACTCTCCAAAGCTAAGAATACAGCATCCATGGGACCAGATGACATTCCAGGCTGTGTACTACTTGAACTACAAAATGAACTGGCACCTCACCTAAGTGTCATGTTTAATTATAGCCTCACCTCAGGTTTCATGCCCTCTGAGTGGTGCACAGCTACAGTTATCCCACTCCACAAGGAGGATCCACCTTGGATCCTGGGAACTACCTGTTGAGTCTGATGAGCCTGATCTGCAAGGCCATAGAATGTATTATCATGGAACTTATAAACAAAGACATTGGCAACCTTCGAACACTGGACCTCTCCCAGTTTGGATATGTGAAGGTCCGAACTTGTCTCCTGAACCTGATTGACTTCTTCAAATCAGTTTTCAGAGCTGTGGATGAGGCTAAGCTGGTCCACACAGCCTTATCTGGGCCTCGCCAAGGCCTTCAACACCATCACCCACTCTGGAATCATAGATAAAGTTACTAATCTGGGCATTAATCCCTACATCACTCAATGGGTTGCCAGCTGGCTTACTGACAGAACCCACACTGTAAAAGTTGCTGACTCCAAATCCAGCTCCAGACCTCAGGCTTCAGTCTTGAGACCGCTCTTGTTTGGCATCTACTTTTCTGAAGTACAGGCCAACACTAAGGGACTCTGGCTAACAAAGTTTGAAGATGACTGCAAACTGGCAGCCATTATTGAATCCCCAAATGATGTGGATTTTCTACAAAAGGGTTTACAGAAACAGATGCTTGGTGCCAGAGCCATGGGCTCAAGCTCAATGCCAAGAAATGTATAGTTATCCCCTTTGGGAAAAAAACATGTACCCATGAATTACCACATAAGTGGCAGTACACTAAACACCGAAGGTGTGATAAGAGACTTAGGGACACAGGTGGGCAGTGATCTCACCTTCGATAACCTCATCACCACAACAGTCAGGAAATCCTTCTATGTGGCACACCTCATCACTAAGGGCTTTTCATCCAGAAAAAAGGAGGTTATTGTCCCACTGTGCTCATCCCTCATTAGATCCATTGTAGAATACAACGTCCCATTTGGTATATACCTCTCAAGACATCTACAACAACTGGAAAGGCCACAGAAATACCTCACTAAAAGAATTGCAGGCCTAAAGCAGATGCCCTGTGCTGACCATCTAAAATAACTCCAGCTATACTCTGTGGCATATCGTCTACTCCAAGGCGATCTCTGCTTAACATACAAGGCCATGTCAAACCCAGAGCTGTTGGACATTCTACACTTAAAGAAATCCCAATCCTTCACACCCACATGCTCCAGGGATCTAAACCTTGTCATCACAATGAACAAAACATGCGGGAAAGATAGGTTCCTGACCCAGAGACTCCCCAGACTCTGGAATAGACTGCCCAAACATATCAAGCAGAGTGCCTCTTTGGCCCTCTTCAAAAAGAACCTTGACGATTGGATGGGAGATAAGAAATTCACCCCAGGGATCACATCAGTCACCCTGCGAGAGAAGGATCCAGGGAAGTAAATATTGTGGGAAGAAATAGCCAGGGAATTGTTATGGCTAGGCTTGTATAGGCCCTAGGTCTGATAGCCTAGTACCAACCTATGAACCTATGAACATATCTAAATACGATTGTAAATTCTTTTTTATAAGACCAGTTGCTCCTACTACTATTGCAACTGTCTGGGTATCTTTCTTCCACATGGCTTCTCCTTCTACATAGGTTGTCTGATGATTCTCTAGTACTTTTTGATAACCCCAAACATTCCTAAAGGTAGTTATCTCTAAATGCTCTACAAACCTGAATATTATATCCTCTTACATATGTATAAGAGACATTGTACAAGTTCAGATATTTTAGTCTTTCATAATAACTTAAATGTTCACATCCATGGATGCCTTTGGTATATTTCCACTGTACTCTTTCCAGTTTACTCATGCTTGTTTTCTTATACAGTGTTCCATACTTAGGTTTGGGTCTAATGTAACTAATAAACAATGTTTTCATCATTTTTATTTCCTAGACTTTATAAATCTTTTTATACAACCTATAGTTCTATAACTTTAATTAACAGATTGATTGGTGATTAGAAAATCTCATAGCTGGATCTACCCATATAGCCAGATCCTTAAATGAGTCTGCAGTTTCAATCATTGAGTGCTGTATTAAATATTCACCTTTCAATTTATGTCTCCCAAACCTCATATGCTTAGTTTTTGGTGTATTTATCAGCATATTATTCTCCTGTCCCCAAATCGTCAATTTAGTCAAATTATTTTGCAGACATCCCTTATCTGTAACACATTATCAATTTACCCAATTTCAGGTCATCTGCACATAGACTGTGGAACACCTCAGATGAAAAAGTTAGGTCTGAAAGATACAATCTAAACAAGTCAGGGCCTAGGACAGAGCCCTGTGGGACAACCTGACTGCACCAAATGTACCTTTTGGAATTGTGGCCAAAAATTTCAATCTTGGTCTCATCAGACCATAACACATTTTCTCACATGCTTTTGGGAGACTAGGAACCAAAAAAAAATGAAAACTGGGTAGAGGTCCAGGAACCATACAGACCAAAGTCCAATCAACCAAGTTGTGTAAAAACTTCTTCAGAACTACTGACTGTTGTGTCATCAGGTTGATTTGATTGCATGATGCAATTTGAGTATTTAAGGTCTGGAAGCAACTGGGTTCAGCAGTTCTGAAGAAGTCTTTACACAGGACAAAAGCACTAAACTGCTCTTTGCTTACTCAATAAATTTACTTGGTTGATTGGACTTTGGTCTGTGTGGTTCCAAGACTTGATGTATTGTTTTGAAAATTTTAGCCAGGCCTGGATGTTTTCTGTGTAAGAAAAGGCTTCTGTCTTGCAACCCTACCACATAAGCCAGACATATGGAGAATACGGGAGATTATTGTCACATGTTGTACACAACCAGTACTTGTTGATTGTAGTAAATATAATATGTGCAAGGCATTTAACAGACTGAGCTACTGAGTCAGTGCAAATAATCAGCCCTGCCAAGTCTTGAACCCAGGACCCGGTACACCATACTTAGAGCAATTTATCACTATATCATCTGAGATGTGTTATATAACCTAGTTAATAATAGATATACCCCAGGATTCACGAATCCTCCGTGTAAGACTAGAGTAGTCTTACAGGGAAACGCCAGTGAAAGAGTAAGACGGCAGCACGCCATGCATATTAATGAGGGTGCACTGCCTCAACTCAAAGGCTAACATGGAGCATGCACGAGTGCAGGGGGCGTGTCGGACTGCCGAGCAGTCCAAAAATCCACGCCCCTGCAAATCTGTCAATTGGGAAATGTCAACTGACATGAGCGAGTCCGGTCAAATGTGTATATACCCAAAACTACACCCCCCCACATTATAAATCCCAGTACAATTATAAAAAGTAAAATTTTTAATTTTTTTTTATTATTCCTGATATAGCTGCCCGTATTTGCGCGTGTTTGCGCGGGTTTGCCCATTGCTTAACTACAGTTAGCAGTCAAGACATCGAAGAGGATAATAGGAAACTTATATGAAAATTAAGCAAAACAGCAATAGCGTAGTGGTAGAACCTTCGCACAAAGAGGAGGCATTCCTGGTTTGAGTCCCACCACTCCCCTTTTTATTTTCTGTTGGGAAATCTGTATATGAAAAGATTCCCTAAGATTTACCATTGAAATTATAGTAAAAAGCATTGAAATGGCCTATGTAGTAGTGAACATATTTTATATATATATAAAAATGTGAAATGGTTCCGCATACTGATGAATGCATAAGTAATGAATCCTAAGCAATGTGAAGCACTGCTAAGCAAAGTTTACCAGTATTAAGCACATTTCAATACAATTGCTCATAGCTTAGCACTGCTTTAACTAGCGCAATAGCTTTGCACGGAACTGCACATTGTGCCAACTAGTGCAAACAGAACATGTTTGCGCGGAACTGCGCACCGCGCTAACCAGCACAATGTCAGGCAACGTTGGGCAACGTAGAGCAATGCAGGGCAACATAGAGCAACGTCAAGCAACATCGGGCATTGTAGAGCAAAGTCGGTAAAACATAGCCACACCTCCTTGCCGGTCTGGCCAGTAGTGAAATAAAAAGCAATGACAGGCCTCAACCCGAGATACTGTGCACCATAATCACAGTACTAAACCACTAAGCAATGACAGCTTTTCATAAGTATGCACTTTCAACACACACATACATATCAATGGAAGTTTACTCATTGCTAAACAGGCTGTGTTTTTTCAAAATTGGCCAATCACAAATAAGTGCGGGAAATGATGCATATTTAAGCTCCATAGGCAGGAATACGTACCATGCAGGCAGCAATGGCCGGTGCTGGAGAGGGGTCTCATTTTCGAGCACAACATTGGGGTATTGATAGACTCCTGCGGGGCCAGTACCAGGGCACCCAATACAAAGCGGAAGCCTGGGACAGTCTAGCTCATGAACTCACCAGTGCCACAGGTGTCCCCCGGACCGGTGAGCAGGTCAGACACCACCATGCAGACCTGAAGAGATGCAAGGCAGATCAACTGGACCAGTGGATCCAGGAGGCCCGTGAGATGGCAGATGCCCCACTACTGAGTAAGTAGCCATGGAATTAAGTATGTAAGAATTGCTATTCTAGTGTATACTATGGATAGGTATGTCTCAATATCACTTCATCTACTTCACAGCTGCAGGTGTCCGTGCTGCGAATCAGCAAGCCTATGCAGATAGGCTGCTAAGGCTGTGCCACCAGGCTGGTTAGTAATTATTCTGCTTGTACTGTTATGTAAAATAAATGAGAGAGCCTGAAAAATGTGTTTGAACACAATAAATAAAGGTATAATAAATCACTAATAATTATTCTGCATGTACTTTTATATAAAATAAATGAGAGAGCCTCTAGAAAAGTGTTTTAAGTCTTTAATAAAGGTATAATTCCTGGAGTGTGTCTGTGTCATTTTCTTTGATATGTTGTTGTACTCTTGCATTAAAGAAATAGTACTATTCTATTAAGCGCTGTTAACACACAGTTGGGTAGGCCCATATAAAGTGGATGAAGGGAGTGCCAGTAGCTTTTAAGCATATTCACAGTCCTTAACTGTTGTTTATGCCCAGCATGTATAGGTTAATCTGGCACATGAGTAGCTTGGTATTGTGTTCCCCAGAAATGTCATTGTGCTGGCAGAAATGTAGGGGGCTGTTAACATATAACTGATAATTCCACCTAAACATATCTAGATAAGTATAGGAAAGTAGAGCTGTCAGTGTACCATCTCAGCAGTAGTGTATCTGAGCAACTCACAAAATATGCAGCAGTAACATCTGCATCCCAGACAGTTTGTATGTCAGATACAGCCCCTGTATATAAAGATCTAGAAAAACCCATTTCACGATTTAAGGACAATTGGGTAGTTTAATAATACATGTAGGGGACATATAACTGCAGTTAATAGGAATGTAGTGTAAACTAGAAGGATATATAAGTTGTTAACGGAGCTATCATTTTCCACCCTACTGTATGTGCATAAAAAATACAATTCCACACCTCAATGGGTAAGTCTAATCTCAAAACATTTGTTGGGACATATGTCCTATTGGTTTATAAATATCTGCATTTATTTCAATGCATGTGCCCTATTCAAATACCACAATATTGGTGGCCTGTTGCCATCGATTAAACCTGCATGCTGTTGTAATGTCCACTGTTGTTCCATATATGCATGTGTCATGCTTGCTGTTCAACTGTTGGAACTCTGGTGTGTTGGGTTAATGGGAATACTTCTGCATGCTGTTATAACAAATTGGGAATGCTGCTGACTGTTACTAACCCATATTTCCATTAAATCCTCCCAAACATAGAACGTATGGGAAGGCCGGTCCCAGCGGATCCACCTGTCCTACCTCAGCTGGCGATGGCACCTGGCACCAGCAGGTCTGGTGCCCAGCCTGGGACCTCTTCCTCCATTGGCCCTGTGCCACCTTCAGGTGGAAGAACTGCAGGGGATGGGGCTCGTCCCCCTGTGCAAGTGTGGGCGGAGGAGAGGCCCCTATCACCCTACGAACGGACCAGGCTGTGGTGCATAGGTAGATCGAGTGTTCTGTTGCTGATCCTCTACGCCAGCTTGAGGCATGAGTGGCATGACTCACAGGTGAGCCTGCCCCTCCTACACAACCCCCAGCACAGCCACCCTCTGGGCTGTGAAGGTGCAGTGGTGACTGCCCATGGGTGGGGATCTCGGTTCCACTGTTGCCATCTGTGGGCTCATAGGCTTGCAATTTCCAAACACCCTTCCCCGTCAGTGGTTTTCACCCACCACATGTGTTATATTCTGCCCCTGTATGCATCATGTTTGTCTTGTCTGTTTACCTCCCCAACCTACCTCCCCAAATATACTTACTTCCCCTACCCCACATTCCACTCTCACCTGAAAAAAAAGAAAAAAGGACAATCTGCTCACAAAAAAAATACGCCACATACATAGCAGCCTATTTTGCACACATGTCCGCTGGACACATAAACTGATATTTAATTTGCAGTACAATATACTTTGTTGTCCTTACCTCTCTCACAGGGGTTAAAGGTTTCAAATTCCCCTCCAAATTGATTGCATATGCACAGCTGTTGCTGTTAAAGAAATGGGCAGCTATGGGCCTTCCCTACACCCGTCCTGCACATCCTGAGCTGTTTTCCCTACTGTCTTTCCCTCTTTGTGCCCCTTTTTCACCACTTTCCTATCTCCCCATTTTCTTTTCTTTCAAAGAAATGAGCGCGGGTGTTAGCGGGAGTAAGCAATTTAAGCAGTAGTTAGTGGATTTGCGCGTGTGCGCTTGTGTGCGCTTAGCTAAGCATCTCGCAAACCCGCTTACAACTGCTTAAAAGTGCCTTAGTCACCCTGTATGTCAGGGCCCCTGTTCTGCTCAGCCGCAAATTAAAACACTTCCATCAGTCTCAACCCTGGACCTTGTACACACTAGACTGCATGAAGTACCACTAAGCCATGGCAGACATACAACAAATTGCTGCTGAAATAAATATATCATGCATCAGAATGAGGAATGTAAAGGAAAAATAGGAATGCCATAACACAAATCTTGTTCTGTGGATCTTTACCAGCAGTTCTTGTGGAATTGCATTACATGACTGTGAAAAGAGAACCAGCCATTCTAGTAGCAAATAATGTTATAGTAACACTTTACAACCCCCACACAGTATCATAGCAGGACAAACACTAGCATATCTGAATAGGGAAGAGGCCATACTTCCTAACTGTGACTAATTTTCAGGCATGTCACTGATTTTGAGACAAGTTTTAGCTGTGTCCCTCTGAATCCCTCTGAAATGTACTGATGTCAGGCAGAAAGGTGGGGAATTACACTTAATGAATAATGACAATAAGTAAGAGTTAGACACTGCTTGTACTTCAGAAAAGGTGTATTAATCCATATGCTCTGGTTCTCTCAAAGTCTCAACTAAATGTCTCTAATATTTTAAAGGTGTACCTCACTCTTGCCTACTTTTCCCTGAGTATGTTCAAATATGTACCTGAGTCTTTGAGAGGCCAGGTAGAGACAGAAACACACAGGCATATCAGCCTTTCTGCTGTTACACACTGTGCAAATAGCTTTGGAAGGAGTTCCACAAGCATACCCTTATGTAGGAGTACAACACTGAAATACCAAAGGATGTAGCCATGTACTGGTAGCAAACAACTGTAATGATGCCATTGTACCAGTGCTGGAAAGACCTGTGTGTTGCACAGACAGAGAATAACAGCCTAACATCTGGATACCATCTGGATAGGTCCACAGTTGGGAGCTATGCAGACAGGCTACCTGCCTTGCTATACTAACAGGTACACAGCAACCATTAAAGTCCAGCAAAATAACATTCACACAATAAGACATAATGCTCTCTGTATGTCTGCATCCCTACCCAAATGTACAATATACCTGTGTGTTCAAGGTCTACCAAGGTTGTAGGCAGGCATACTCAGTACTGGAAATGTCCAGTTTCCTTGAGCATCCTGTGCTAATGTCAACAATAAAAAACATAAACTGTGCAGAAGTGAGTACATTAATATTCACAGTATAGCACTTCACAAACAGTTCATGTGCCATATGAATACATCTCAATAACTACTTTTGTATGGCAGTAAATTGTATAAGTAGAAAAGAAACTACATACTCCCATGTATCTTGTGTTAGCATTTGTAGGGGTGAGTACAATTCTATACTGCAACTGTGTACTGGAAGTGGCAACATTCAGGTCTGAGTACAACATTCAAATCACTGGCTACACCCCTAGCTTCAGATATAAGAACTATATCAACCTTCTGACTTACACAACGGTGTCCACAGCAAACAAGCATGTGTCAGATATATTAGCATCTGTACATGTGCATAGAGCAAGGGACATACTGCAACTGTTTGTGAAGAGAGGTCATATATATGTTGGTGAAGGTTGTTATGTGCATATTTGTATGTAGGTAGTAGTGTGTGGCAAAGAATACAGCATACAGTGCTGGTATATGACATGTGGTGGTTAAACGCTGCAGGTGTGATTTGTTAGGTTTGCAGTGCTGCAGCCAGTGAGGCCTGTTAAAGCCACATGGGCTGAGAACACCTTCAATGCATTTTGCAGAAGACTGTGCAATATCATTACATAACTGTATACCACACATACTTTGCATAATTGATATTCCCTCCATGAAAGGTGGACTGTATATGTGCCTATATGTATATCTATATGTACACCAATGGATGTTTATATGTATATATATATATATATATATATATATATATATATATATATATATATATGTGTGTGTGTATAGAGAGAGAGAGAGAGAGTCATATTTACTGTGACAGACGCCTGGTGACAAAGCCATGGCCTCAAGCTCAATGTCGAAAATGCATTGGCATCCCTTTTGCTAAAAACTCTGTACCCATGAGCTACCACATAGGTGTTAGTCAACTTAACACCGAAAGTGTGACAAGAGGTCATGAGACACAGGTGGACAGTAGTCTCCCCTTTGATAATCACAGTGCCACATTGGTCATGTAATCTGTCTACGTGGCATACCTTATCACAATAGCTGTGTCATCCAGGGAAAAAGAGGTCAGAGTTCACCTCTAGTCATCACTCACAAAACCCATTATAGAGTACAATGCCCCTTCTGGTATGTACCTCACAAGACATCTACAGCAACTGGAAAGGCCACAGACATACCTGACAAAGAGTATTACTGTCCTCAAACAGATGCCCTATGCAGACCATCTCGCAAAACCACAGCTAGACTGTGTTGTATACTGCCAACCCAGAGGTGACCTCTGCCTAACATACAAAGCTATGTCAAACCCAGAGCTGTTGGACATGCTCCACCTAAACAGATCACAATCCCTACGAGCTACATGCTCTAGGGACCTAAACCTTGTCACAGTAATAAACTGAACATGTTGAAGGGATAGATTCCTATCCCAGAGACATCCCATACTCTGGAACAAACTACCTATCAATAGCAAACAAAGCGCCTCAGTAGCACTCGTCATGAATTGTCCTGATGATTGGATGGGAGATAGGAAATACACCCCAGGAATCACCTCTGTGGCTCTGCTTGACAGGGGCACATGAAATTAAATTACTTGGGTGTCAAAGGCCAGGGTACTGTCTGGCTAGGCATCTATAGGCCCTAGGGCCAATAGCCCATTACCTACCTATGAACCAATGCACACCCACATGTACTTGTTGCAATAATTGCTATGTGCGGTTGACTGAGTGTGATGGTGAATGTGTTGGTGAATGTGTCACAGTTGTGTATATGTGGGATAGCTTAGTGGGAAACTGTTTCTGTCATGGTATTATGTGTCCTAGCTCTGATCCCAGCAAACAATGTGTATGCTATTGCTAGCCAGAAAAAGCAGTATGGTATATGGTCTGACGTAGTCCCTCAGTGTTAACTGGGGTGTGCCATTGGAGGCTAAAGCAGTACATGTATACTCATTGATTGGTACTGCTGGTGAATCCAAATCCGGTATGAACTGTAGTACTACCTGAAGCTGTAGGCCTAAAGAGCACAGTATGGTGTATGTCCACATTGCTTGGAAACACTGTTTTGTGTGTTCCCTGTAGTCCTCACAGATTACATACCTCAGGCATAAGGGTTTGTAAGTACTGACACACAGTACTGTATGGTACACACGTAAAGCTCATCTTGGTTGCCATACCGCTGTGTCCTGTATGTATGTCTGATGTGTGTGTGTGGGTATGCCTGTAACATGCCCTTGGTCATATGTGTGTTACAGGATATAATGCGTATCTAGCAACATGTATAGTCCAGTACAGCAGTATGCCACCTATATCCATGAATGTGCACAAATATTAGGCAGGGGTTTTCCATCAACAACTAGTGTGGTATACTTGTAATACTGTAAATGGACTTTACAATCATTGCAATGGATGACATACTTCTTTATGCATTAGCTTGATATATACCTCCTGTGGCTAGGTGGTGCATTGTGTTGCATACAGTGTGCCATGTACTGTTGCATAGTGTTACATAGTGGTTTCTCTTTGTTGCTGTGCAGAAAATGGTTTAATATATAGAGCATGCCAGGCACTGACAGGCAGTTGTGGGTTGAGTACTGATATGTGTTATTGAAAGTGTGTGTCCTCTGACAGACAATAGTTTGCTATTTATGGCAGTTCAGTGATATCTGTACTGTAGAATGTTAAGTGTGCCACATGACTTGCTCACACATATTGTTTCATTGTCTTCCAGGGTCATGTCCCACCATCACAACCTGACCTATAGTTGAGCAGAGGATGACATCATAACAACCAGTCTCATCCAACACTACACCCTGCTATTCTCAAGAACCAGCCAGGACCAGCATGAGTGGACTGCACTGTGGCAAGATGTTGTCAGTAGGATAAATGACATAGGCATGCATAACCGAACATATGAGCAGGTATGCCATCACTGCAGTGATTTACTTAGACATGTCTGGCAGCGTGCGTCTGATGTCCGTAGGCAACAGCTTGCCACAGGTGGTGAGGTTACCACCCATCCCCCCTCACCAGAGTGGAGGAGCTGCTCCTGAGCCTGGTGGCTCCCAGCCAACAACAACAACAGCACACATGTGTCATCATGGAGGCCGGAGCTCCCCCAGTAAGTTTACATGGAGCGTGCAGGTAACATGGCATATCTGTAGACTACTGTTACCTGTATTGTTAGATCATGCATATGTGAGATGTGTACTGTGTAGTTAGAAGATCTGGAGCCTGGTGTTGTGCAATACTGATAATTTGGAACATGATGTGTAGGCCTGTGACTGTCAACCCTTGTACTACTGTAAGATTGCAAACCCACAGTAGCAATGCCACAGTTGTTGCCACTGACAAACTGTCTCATATCCTTGTAGGTCCCTCTGGTGTGACAGCAAGGCAGCAGACCCATGCTGGTGAGTGTGTTCTACATTTAATACTGCAAATAAAATGTGCATGTCATAGGTGAGGTGTAGGCCATGTACACATGTAACACACCTACGCAAAATGCATGCTGTGCATGTTTGCTGTGAGACTATGCACATCTCAGTAACGTGAGTAGCTGCCTCAAACACATGCAATACACAGAACATCCCAAACAATCGTGGCTACACTGTAGAGGACATTGGATAGGCAGTCGATACACATGCACACAACATACACAACTTTGTCATATGCAGTACATGTTAATATGCTGCACATGGTGTATTCAGACACATGCAGTAAGATCACACTCCAGTATCCCAAATGTCATCTACACAGCACACATAATATACCTGAGGGGTAGAGGCCTATCATGGGGCAGTGCTACACTCTTCAACACACAACGCATTCATGTTAGGCAATACTCCCTATTCGGCCCCTTACAAACCCATGTAAGAACTGGCTGTGAAATGGTGAATGTAGCCATGGTACTGCGGTTCAGGTACAGTGTGATAGGTGCCAGTCTGGCACACATTAGTAGCCATGAGTGATCACATGATGCTGCATGATGATGGCTCATGGTACTACAACCCATCCAGTTGCAGTAACCACAGTACTACACATAGCATTCATTGCTATACACCTCAATGTAGTGTGTGTGCAAACATATGCACCTATACACAATATGCATAGCAATCACCATTTGCACAAAGTGACACATATATGTCTTATAATGCTATTGAGTGCATAGGTCACATGACACACATTGGGTATGTGTGATGTTTAATGTTGCAGTTGTGTTGCAGCATACCATGTCATGGCTGGCACTGGCATGTCCACAATATGTTCTACACTCACCATAACTACTATACAATGGCTATGTTGAGCAATGGTATTCCATCAGGTATACACGCACCACTCATCCTGCGTGTATACATAGCATACATGAGCTAAACTTATGACCACATTTATCTGATAAAGACACAGATGCTCTAACCAGTAATGGATATCTATGTGACACACATTGAAACATCCAGCCATGGTATGTATACCTGTGAGTGATGGTGCACAGCACATTGCAGAGCTTGTAATACTTGCACAGCAATGTTGTGTCCATGTACACATTGCATTCCAGGGTGAGGCCAATCAATGAACAACAACACACATGCATCAAAGCCATGTATACTGTTATTAGCAAGGACTGTCTACACTCGCACTGCCTGCTGTTGAGCAACACATGTCCTGCATGCTGACACGTGTGATATGACTGTTTGTCTTCTGATATTGTACCCCACCATTAACCGCTATTGAGTATGCTCTGGATTGCTGGTGGTGTGTCTGTGTGTGTGTGTGTGTGTGTGTGTGTGTGTGTGTGTGTGTGTGTGTGTGTGTGTGTGTGTGTGTCTCTGCCATAGTGAGGAGTGTATTTGTGTGCCTGTGTGCATGTGTGCATGTGTGCATGTGTGCATGTGTTTATGTGTTCATGTGTTCATGTGTGCACGTGTGCATGTGTTCATGTGTGCATGTGTGAATGTGTTCATGTGTTCAAGTGTGCATGTGTGCATGTGTTCATGTGTCCATGTGGGCATGTGTGCATGTGTCCATGTGTGCATGTGTTCATGTGTGCATGTGTGCATGTGTGCATCTGTTCATGTGTGCATGTGTGCATGTGTTCATGTGTGCATGTGTTCATGTGTGCATTTGTGCATGTGTGCATGTGTGCATGTGTTCTGACATCATGTACAGGTCATAAAGTGTGTTTCCTATCTTCCTCTCACAGGTGCTGAAGTTGGGCTGGTTCACTGCAGCAGGGGAACCTGATGTCACTGACTCAAACAGTGATAATGAGGATAGGTGTGTTGAGGCACAGGCATGTTTGCCAGGGTCTGTTGGTGGGCCACCAATCAACAGTACACAGGTGTCCACTCCATCCATGCACACAGTCATACTGCCAATACATCCATCGTCACCAATGCCATTAGCTGAGGGACAGTCTACAGTCGGCAATGGCCAGGACATTGTGGTATCCATGGCACATGCATCCGGACACAGCAGCCATACCCAGAGGTCTGGAATGGTACCACATAGGCGGATGTCCAGGGGTTCTCGTCTGAGCACTGCTGGTCATCATGCCCCTGGCAGACGTGCCACAGGTCTTTCAACCTCACGCATGTTCCAGGCTGTCATGGAGGCACAGGCACATATGGAACGGTACACCAGATAGGGACTAAGGGTACAGAGGGCACATAACACCACTTTAAATGACAACATCCGTGACCTAGCAGGTGCCATCCATCATTACAGTGAGGTCACTGATAGACGTTGGGGTGAGACATTAGATGTCCTCCGCAATGCCATATCCATGTATCAGGACAGTGAGGATGGTTGAGACGTCAACGTGGATGTATGCCAGCAACATCAGCAGCTGCCAGTCACCACAGATGGCCCTCAAGTCACAGCCGCTCCCGTAGTGCCAGTACCAGCCCCAGCAATGTTGGGGGTGGGCTGTCCATAGACCATCCTAGAAGACCACATGCATGTGGCTCTGGCCAGTCCCAGCAGGGACCTGGGTCCAGTGTACATCTGTCTACCTCTGAGGATAGTACCCAGTCTGGCTCAGTGCCTGATATTGTCAGTAGCACCCCTGCCAGGCAGAGCTACCGTATCCATGGCCAGAGACGGTGATCTGTAAAGCCTGGCAGGTACAGTCTGTGGCTGTCCCACAAATCCCTGTATATGGCAGCCACATGGTGGAACTGTGTGCATGCAGACACACACACACATAAACTAGACACCTAGGGTTAACACATACCCGCACACATTACATCAACATTGGCCCATTCCAGTACTCTTGGCCCTCACACACACACACACACACACACACACACACACACACACACACACACACACACACACACACACGCACACACACACACACACACACACACATATACATGTCGATTGTATGGCTCAATATAGGCCTCTGACAAACCAACAACACACCCTGTGCATATGATGAAACTTCTGCCACCTCCCGTCATCTGTAACATTGATGCAGGAACATGCTAACATGATGCTGATACACAGGGTGACTTTATAGCAGTATAGCAATGTTAGCATGTTGTCAGCAGTAAAGTGTGATGATAGCCTTGAAGGTGTAGCTGAGCAGGCAGGATGCATTAAAGCTATGATTGTCAATGTAGTATTGTTTCCACCAGTGTTATTCCAAATAGTATATTGTCTGCCCACGTGCCACTTGGCTGAAGTGGGTAGTATTGGCAGCATGTGTTAAAGAGTGGACAGTACGTGTGGGATGTGTGCAGCACAGATTTGCAGGTGTACATTCATAAACATGGTGGGGATGCACTGTCTGCATGTACGTGCATAGTGGACACATGGGCAGGATGACATGCCCTGTATTACACAGTGTTAACACTCCATAGTTTCTATTGGTTGCCAGTATGCCTTGTACTACACACATTTTGGAACTTGGGTACACATGTGTGTATGACATGGTTTGACACTGTGCTGTGGGTAATACTGTTACTATCTGTCATTGGTTTGCATTCTGGTAGTATACATAACCTCAACAGCCTGACCATAAACAATCGTTAGATGATGGCTTGACAACTGACACACAGATGTAGGACACACAGTAACATTTGTATCCTTCAGGAACTATACTATGCCAGTAACCAGTGGTGCTCACCTGCACCCATTCCTGGGACCACTCCTGATTGGCATATAGCTCACTTAGGTACAAGCAAACACAGTAGGGATATGTCCGTCCATGTCTGGAAATGCATACTGTGGCCTACAATGCATTCTCCAGATGACACACACATCCTCCACAAAGGTATCATACAGACAGATATCTGTTGTCAAACCCATGCTGTAAAGCTATAAGCCAACTAAAGCATAGTCATCCACCTTTACAAAACATTGTAGCCCCACAGTACCACATAGGTAGTAGTCCCCAACATGTTGACAGGTACCGATGTGTACATACAGCCAAGTGTTACATCATCTCTCCTTTGGTAATCACATTTCCAAAGGTATTTTGAAATCCCTCGGGGAATCACATAAGCAATAAGGGGTCTGCATGCATATCCACAAAGATTGTTGTACACCTATAATGAAGAGCCATCGTTGACAGACTTTGCTGCATTTGAACTGGTCTGGAATATACCTCAGGCATAAAGCCTCACTCACACTATTCAATAGAAACCCTAATGAGTGTGTGTGATACGGATGACCTAGGCCAGGGATCACTGTAGTGGCTGTACTTGTCACAAGCATACAGATGTGACCTAAGGTCTGGAAAGCGGCAGCACACTCTGGCAAAGATGACAGATGTGTTCATGGAGAAAGTAGGGCTACCACCTATGAAATGATTGAGGTCACATGTATGTATATGTATTCGCCACACAGCTACCTGACGTGCAATGCACATACTGTTGTCATTGTGATATGTCATACAGTAGTAAAAGCAAAACCCATAACACAGTAACTAACTGTGTCACACACACAGAGCACACACACACTCACCAAGTGCAGGATTCAAACCCCTATCTAACTACTTTATGATACTAGAGTGGTACGCATTTACATGACGCGCTATACACATTACTGGGAATTCCTCTTTCCATATGTATAATTGTAGGATGGTGACATCATCGGACTTGACAAAGATAAGTATGCCACTTTTAAGGTGTTGTAGTTGTCTCCAAAAAGATTGCTCCTCTACCAGGAGATACACACACACACACACACACACACACACACACACACACACACTCTCTCTCATACAGTTATTAAGTGCAGGATTCAAACCCCTATCTAACTACATTATGATACTAGAGCAGTACACATTTACACGACGCGCTACACATATTAAAACTGGGAGTTCCTTTTTCCACAGGTACATTTGTAGGATGGTGACATCATCGGACTTGACAAAGATAAGTATACCACTTTTAAGGTGTTGTAGTTGTCTCCAAAAATGTTGCTCCTCAACCAGGAAATACACGCACACACTCTCATATAGTTGTCAAGTGCAGGATTCAACCCCCTACCTAACTACTTTATGATAGTAGAGCAGTACACATTTACATGACATGCTATACACATTATTGGGAGTTCCTCTTTCCACAGGTATATTTGTAGGATGGTGACATCATCGGACTTGACAAAGATAAGTATACCACTTTTAAGGTGTTGTAGTTGTCTCCAAAAAGGTTGCTTCTCTACAAGGAGATGCACACACACACTCTCATACAGTTGTCAAGTGGAGGATTCAAAACCCTACCTAACTACTTTATGATACTAGAGCAGTACGCATTTACACGACACGTCATACACATTACTGGGAGTTCCTCTTTCGACAGGTATAATTGTAGAATGGTGACATCATCGGACTTGACAAAGATGAGTATACCACTTTTAAGGTGTCGTAGTTATCTCCAGAAAGGTTGCTCCTCTACAAGGAGATACACACAGTCATACAGTTGTCAAGTGCAGGATTCAAACCCCTACCTAACTACCTTATGATACTAGAACAGTATGCAATTACATGACGCGCTATACACATTACTGTACGCTCTCCTTTCCACAGGTATATTTGTAGGGTGGTGACATCATCAGACTAGACAATGTGGGTTACATTAGGTGACATTAGGTGGGCTACATAGAAGGAATATGTAAACACTTTGGCAATGTGATCTTCAAAGGAGAGTTTACTATCTACCTGGGTCCCCAGGGCCATAATTACATTCTCTGTACATACTGGAATACCACCTATGTGGTAATTTTTGTGCACTTTGTTTTATCCAAAGGGGATGACTATGCATTCTTTGGCATTCTGCTTGAGGGCATTGTTTTGACACCAGGTATCTGTCTCTGTAAGACCCTTCTGTAGGATGTCTGTGTCAGCCGTGGAGTCGATTATGGACCACAGTTAGCAGTCATCTGCAAACATGTTCAGCCATACTCCTCCTGTTCTCACCTGTACCTCTGAGCAGTATCTACTGAACATGTGGGGTCCCAGGACCAATACCTGTGGGATGCCATTTGTGACTGGTTTAGAGTCGGACATGGCACCTGCAACTCTGAACATGTGTGTTTGCTCTTTTAGCCAGTTGGCCACCCATCCTGTGACGTAGCTGTTAATGTTCAAGCTGGTAAGCATGTCCATGATGCCAGAGTGGGGAATGGTGTCAAAAGGCCTTAGTGAGGTCCAGGTGGTGTGTGTGGACTACTTTCACCTCCATCTATGTCCTTGGTAACTGTTTTAAATAAGTCAACTAGGTTTAGGAGCCAGGATCTACCTTTAACAATGCCAAGTTGGGTAGAGTCCAGTGTCTGGAGGTCCCCAATGTCTCTGTTTGTGGGTTCAATGATTATTTGCTCCATAGCTTTGCAGACCAGGCTGAATAGGCCTATAGGGCAATGATTTCCTGGTTCTGTTGTGGCACCACCTTTGTGGAGCTGGATGACTGTTGCTGTATGCCATTCTCTGGGTACATAGCCTGTGGTAAGGTTGAGTCTGGACAATGAATGTAGGTGAGGGTGTAGTTCCTTTTGGGGATGGTGTAAGTCGCAGCCTGGGACACCATCCAGTCCCATTGATGCTTTGTTCTTAGCTTTGGAGAGGGCTGTTTTGGCCTGCATGTCCATGAAGTCTGGTGCTCTGTATTCTTCTGGGATGGACACAGGCCCTTTTGGAGGGTGATGGGGGGGGGGAGTTTGCACTGAACTTGTCCCCCAGGATGTGGGCAATGTAGGTTGGTTCAGTGTATCTTTATTCCAGTTTGCAGTAGCTGACAGCATATTTCAGAGTTGCCACCTAAATGTTTGGTATAGCTAACGAAGGCTTTGTGGTTGTTATTTTTACATTCCTTGGCAATTTGCCTTTAGAAACTGGCCTTGGATTATTTTATGAGCGATCATTGTTTCTTCCTAACAATGATCAGTGATGCCTTTCCTTTTGTGAAGTTTGCTCTATCATGTGTTCATTCCCTCCTTCTGTTGTCTAGCTTATTTATGTGCGATGACCACCAGATTGGTTTCCTATTTTTGGAGGAGTGCATCTTGGTTTTATTTGGAATCTCTTGATCCATGCATCCCTGTAGATGCTCATAGAATGCACTTGTAAATGATTCTGCAGATTGTATAGCATTATCCTATAGCAAGGGTGCTATTGAACTTTCTACTTTGGTCTTGAGAAGAGTGCTGTTTGCTTTAGAAACTTTCTTCACAGTGGTTTCCTTGATTGTGGGGGGGAGTGATGTGGATGTCCGGTGTGATTACTTTATGATCTGATATTACCAGCGAGAGGTTTATCTCTGTTGTGGAACACTGGTACCCCATGTTGGTGATGATCAGGTCCAGTATGTAGTCACCTCTAGTGCACATGGTGGCCAGCTTTTCCAGAGCATTTGAGTTTTTAAACTCTAGGAAGCATTGGGCAAAGGACATTGTACATGAGTGATTCTCCCAGTCAGTGTTTTGGAAGTTGTAATCTCCTCATATAATGGTGTTTGGTAGGACCTTTATATTTTCCACTGTTCTCAGGAATACTGAGTGAAGTTCCTGAGACAAGGTAGGTGATCTGTAGCAGGCTACAATCTGATAAGCAGCTTTACCCAATGTTAGTTGCACTTGCATGGTCTCCAAGGCCTCATGCTGTGCAACTAACCTGAAGGTGTGGGTATACATAAGGTAAATGGATACACCACTTCCTTTTGTATTTCACTCTGGGTTTTTTGGCCGAAGATCATAGGGATTGTGAGTGTTTTACGTGGAGCATGTCCAACAGATCTGTGTTTGACATAGCTTTGTATGTTAGGCAGAGATCACCTCTGAGTAGGTGATATGCGAGAGAGTACAGCTGGAGCATTTTGAGACGGTCTGTGTATGGCATGTATTTCAGGCCACTAATGCTGTTTGTGAGGTATTTCTGCAGGCTTTCCAGTTGTTGTAGATGTCTTGTGAGGTATATAGCAAAAGGGGCGTTGTACTCTATTATAGATCTAGTGAGTGATGAGTAGAGGGGAACAATGTCCTCATCTATTCTGCATGATACATCTTTTGTGATGAGGCGTGCCATGTAGAAAGATGTCCTGACTACTGCGGGGATGTGAGTATCACGGGTGTGTCCACTGTCCACCTGTGACTCAAGGTCTCTTATTACACTTTCAGTGTTAAGTATACTACCACCTATGTTGTAGTTCATGGCTACAGAGTTTTTATCAAAGGGGATAACAATGCACATTTTGGCACTGAGCTTGAGGCCATGGCTTTGACACCAGGCATCTGTCTCAGTGAGGCCCTTTTGTAGGATGTCCACATCTTCAGTAGTTTGTAGTCATCTGGAAACTTCATTAGCCACAGACCTTCCATGTTAAAGTTGACTTTAGGGAAGTAGATACCAGACAGGACAGGACCCAGGACTGAACCCTGTGGTACTTCACTTGTCTCTGATCCAAAGTCGTACTTGGTGTCTGCTACTTTCACAGTGTGTGTTCTGTCAGTTAGCCAGTTGGCAACCCATCTTGTGACATAGCAGTTTATACCTAATTTAGTGGGTTTATCTATAATTCCATAGTGGGGGGTGGTGTTGAAAGCCGTAGCAAGATCTACATAGGCTGTGTGAACCACCTTACCCTTGTCTACGGTTCTGGTGACTACTTCAATGATGCCTATCAGGTTTAGGAGACATGATCTGCCTTTTACAAACCCAACATGGTTGTGGTCCAGAATTTGGAGATTACTAATGACTTTTTTTATAAGTTATATAGTTTCATAGTTTGGTACTAGGCTATCTGCCCTGGGGCATTTATAAGCCTAGCCATAGTGCATAGATTAGTACTAGGCTCACTGCCCTTGTGAGCCATTTCAAGCCTAGCCAATTATCCCTTGTGGGACTCAAACCCTGTACCTTGTGTTTGTAAGGCAATCACCTTAACCATTAGGCCACTCCTCCTATATGATGATACATTCCATGGCCTTGCAGAGCAGGCTCATCAGGCTAATGGGGTGCTAGTTCCTGGGGTCCATGGTGGCTCCCTCCTTGTGTAGTGGGATAACTGTCACTGTGCGCCATTCAGCAGGCACAAAGCCTGAGGTGAGGCTATGACTTAACATGGTACACAGGTGTGGTGCCTGTTCGTTCTGTAGTTTGTGTAGAACACAGCCTGGGATGTTATCTGGTCCCATGGATGCTGTGTTCCTGGCTTTGGAGAGTGTGTTTTACCTGTGCAGCCGTGATGACAGCAACTTTGCAGTCTTCCATTATAGAGATGTGCTCTTTCATGGGTGAGAGGGGGGTAAAATTAACACTGATCCTATCTGCCAGGATGTTGGCAATATCAGTTGGGTCTGTATATTCAGTGCTATTGTGCTGTAACTCAGAGCAGATCTGAATGTTGCCATTGAGATTCTTGACATAGCTATAGAATGCTTTGTGGTTGTCTTTATAATCAGTGACGATTTTGTTTTCAGAACCAGCTTTGGAGGATTTCATCATGGATCACAGCTTCTTACTGATGTTGACCATGGAGCTCCTCCCCTCATGGGATTTTACCCTCATTTGCAACAGTATTTTCCTTCTATTGTGCAGTTTGTTTATGGCAGGGGAACACCAGATTGGCTTGCTTTTCTTGGAGGATAGTGTCTTGGTTCTGTTTGGGATAACATGATGCATGCAGTCATGTAAGTGCTTATAAAGTGCAACTGTGAAGGATTCAGTAGTTGTAACTGTATTGTCCATCTGCATGGGTGTCCTGCAGTTCAGCACTTCTGTCTTAAGAAGCATGAAGTTGGCTTTGGAGACATTTTTTAACATAGTTTCCTTAATGGGGGTGTGGGTCCAGGATGTGGATATGTAGGGTAATTAGCTTATGGTCAGATGGGACCAATGAGGTGCTGACATCAGCTGTGGAACACCGGTCACGCAGGACAAACCAAACCCCGTAACCAACACAAATAACCACAAAGTGAGCTAAATGCTATTCATTGCCAGTAGTCTCAGCCTCAAGATGCACACATTCGAGGCACTTCTCATTATGGAGAATATTGATATCTGTGCAGTATCAGTAACCTAGTTCAAGGCTCCAGACAGCACACCAGCACTACAAGGATACTACTCATTCCATACCTTCCAGCATCAGATCCTGAATCATTGCACATAGGGTGAGGACGTATCCATATTCATCAGGAATACCTACACCTCTCTCTACATGCTCTCTACAGGATATGTGCCCATAGAATGTTGCACAGCAATGTTCTTCACACTCCACAGGTGTGGGGCCACAAAAAGCCATTGGCATTCATGCTCTATGAGCCTGATGAGTGTGTTCTGCAAGGCAATGGAGCCAATCATAATGGAAGTCAACAATACAGAGATTGGGAACCTTCACACAGTTGAGCACACCCAGTTTGGCTTCGTCAAATGCAGACCACGCCTACTGAACTGTGAGGATTTGTTTGACAGTTACCCAGGCTACAGATGATTGAAATGAGCTCCACACAGCCTACTTATACCTCGTTAAGGCCTTTGACACCATTCTCCAGTCAGGTATCATAGATAAACCCACCAACCTGGCCATGAATCCATACATCACAAGATGGATTACAAACTGGCTCACAGATAGATCCCACACATTACGAGTTGCTGGCTACATGTCAGACTCTACACCGGTAACGACTGGTGTCCCCCAGGGTTTATTCCTGGGGTCTCTCTTGTTTGGTATAGACTTCTCAAATATACATGCCAACACAGGAGAGTTGTGGTTGACTAAGTTTGCTGGGAACTGTAAATTGTTTGCCATAATAGATTCCCCAGAAGACAGACATATTTTCCAGAAGGGACTCTATGAGACAGATGTGTGGTGTCAGGATCATGGCCTCAAGCTCACTGTGGAGGAATGCATAGTGATCCTCTTTGTTGAAAACAAAATACCCACAAACCACCACATGGGTGTTACCACCTTGAAAATGACAAGGTGATAAGGGATCTGGGACACATGTACCTAGTCATCTTTCCTTTGACAACCATGTTGCCGAAGTGGTTGGGAGATCCTATGTGGCCCACCTAATCAACAAAGGGTTTGCATCAGGATCCAAAGAGGTAGTGTTGGTACTCTACTCTTACATCATCAGACCCATCATTGAGTACAGTGCACCATTATGGATGTACTCGACTTAGCATATCCAGCAGCTGTACAGCTCAAATATGTACCTCACCAAGAGGATTACTGGCCTCGGACAGTTGTGTTATACAACACAACTGGTAAAACTAAATCTGTTCTTCGTTGCGTACCGCCTACTCAGAGACACACTCTGCCCAACATACAGAGCCATGTCCAACACATAACTGTTGAACATGCTCCATCTACACATAACAACATTGAGTCACCATACACATTCCAGGGATATGAACCACATCAGGACGATGAATATAACATACTTACTGTGGAAAAGAGTCCCAATGTACATCAGACAGAACCCCTCGCTGCCACTCTTCAATTGGAACCTTGATGAGTGGATGGGAAACAGACAATCCGTGCCAGGCATCACATCAACAGCCCCACTAGTAAGGGGCTTAGGGTACTAACTATTAGAACTAGGCCTTGGGAGACTACCCAATGGTGTGATGGAAGCTGCACAACTTGGAACACAACTGGTAAAACTAAATCTGTTCTTTGTTGCGTACCGCCTATTCAGAGGCACACTCTGCCTAACATACAGAGCCATGTCCAACACATAACTGTTGAACATGCTCCATCTACACATAACAACATTGAGTCACCCTACACATTCCAGGGATATGAACCTCTTCAGGATGATGAATACAACATGCTTACTGTGGAAAAGAGTCCCAATGTACATCAGACAGAACCCCTCGCTGCCACTCTTCAATTGGAACTTTGATGTGTGGATGAAAAACAGACAATCCATGCCAGGCATCACATCAGCAGCCCCACTAGTAAGGGGCTTAGGGTACTAACTATTAGAACTAAGCCTTGGGAGACTACCCAATGGTGTGGTGGAAGCTGCACAACTTGTGTAGGCTGATATATGCCTTCGTGGAGATAGTCTACTACATACCTATGAACCTCTGTGACAGGTACATGTCTACAGATAGTAGATGTGTACTTCAAGGTACAGTCATGATGTACCGCAGGCACATGGACCACATACACTGTAATGCTTACAGATACTGGTGGCTGTTATGTACAGTGGGAGAGATGTGCACCTCATGTCTTTCATGCCATTGGGATGTGTGCTGAGTGGGACATTCCTGGATGGCTCCCTGTCATGGTCACCCTCTTACACACATCTCTGCCCATCCATCTTTGGCTTATTATACTGTGTTCCCCCTACATATATATAGAGGTACATAGGTAGGTAATAGGCTATCTGCCTGAAGGCATATATTAGTATGGCCAGAGTGTGCAGCTATCACCACCCATGGTGTTAGTTCCCTAGGCCTCTGTGTAGTAGAGCTGATGAAGTGATCCATGGTGTGACAGTTCAGTTTCACATACACTCATCAAGGCTTCTCTGGAAGTGTGTCAGTGAAGGTCTCAGCTTAATGTCGGTTGGGAGCATGTTCCAAAGCAAGAGAAGTCTGTGAGTTAGTAATGTATCCCTCCAACATGTTCTATTTAATTTTGTGATGATGATATCCTTAGAGCATGTGGTACAGTGAGCTTGGGTTTACTTCATATAGCGCATGTACATCAGTTCTGCATTGGACATGGATCTGTTTGTTGGGCAGAGATCTCCTGAGTAGACAATATGCAACAGAGTACAGATTGAGTTTAATTCAGTCTTTTTGCATGGGGCAACTTTTTGAGGCCAGTAATCCTCTTGTTGAGGTACTTCAGTGGTCTTTCCAGCTGCTGAGGGTGCATAGTCAGATTAATCGCAAGTGTGTTGTGGTCCTCTCTGATGGGTCTGATAACTGATGTGTGGAGGGAACCTCCTTTGACCTACATGCAAAGACTTTGGCAGTTTGTGGGAACACATAGCATGATTTTCTAACCACTTTGTGAATATGTTTCTGGAAGTGGAGATGACTATCCACATGTGTCCATAGATCCCTTATTATCACCTACATATTTAGGGTGTTGGCATCTATGTGGTAATTGTATGACTGTAGCTCAAGGCCATGAATTTTACACCACATATGTCTGACTGAGACCCTTTTTAAGGATGTCTCTGTTGTCCCAAACATTGATTATGACAACTTTTTTGCAGTCATCCACAAACTTTGCTAAACATAGCCCTCGTGTGTTTGACTGTATTTCTGAAAAGTATACACCAGACAGGAGAGGTCCCGGGACTGAGCCATGGGGGACAGCAGTTGTTACTAACTTGAACAGGAGACCACAATTGTTACCTTGTGGGATCTATCTGTGCCCCAGTTGGCAATCCATCAGATGACATACATATTTATGCACTGGTTGTTGATTTTGTGGATACGACATGTGTCTGTGATGATGGAAAAGGGCTTTTCAAGGTCTATGTGGGACGTGTGTAGCTCATTTCATAGTTCATATGTTAGTACTAGGCTAACTGCCCTTGCGAGCCATTGTAAGCTTAGACAATTATCCCTTGTGAGACTCAAACCCTGCACCTTGTGTTTGTAAGGCAAACACCTTAACCATTAGGCCATCCTCCCAACCATTGATATATGTCCTGGGTGACTGCCTTGAAAACAGTCTATCAGGTTTGGGAACCATGATCTGCTCCTGACCAAACCAGAATTGGTAGGGTTGGGTGTTTGTAGGCTTACAATAGCTCTGCTTATGAGTTCCATCATGATGGACTCCATGACCTTGCAGATCAGGCTTAATAGGCTTATAAGACAATAGCTCCTATGGTCTGTTGTGCAACAGCACTTGTGGAGTGTGTCACATTTTGCTGTAACACATTCAACAGTTTCATATCCTGTACAGAGGGTTAGTCTCAACAGACTGTTCAGGTGCAGGGTATGTTTGTTTTGGAGTTCACATATGGCACAGCTAGGGAAAACATGTCATCCCATTTTTAGTTTTTTTTTAGGTTTGGAAAGTGCTGTTTAACCATTGTATATGTGATTTCTGGGTTTTCACAATCTCCAGGTATGATAATGGGCCCTTTTGTCAGTGAGAGGGGGGGTAAATATGTATGAACCTGTCTGACAAGATGGTGGCAGTGTCAGTCATGTACATGTATTCCTTTACAGTTTGCACTGACTCAGAACATATATGTGTTTACAATGATATATATGACATTGCAAAAGAAAGCTTCATGGTTCTCTATGGACGCTTTGACAATATTTTTGCCAGAACATGGATTGGATAATGTTAGGAGTGCTCATTGTTTATTGATGATACTGATCGGATATTTATTGATCTTCTTTGAATTTCCACTTTCTTTGAACAGCTTAAGTGCTTGTAGTACATAGTTTGATTATGACAGGAGTCCAATATATTATGTGGGTCTGTTTTCATATAACTGTGCGCGCAAGGCAGGATTGGTGAATAATGACAAGTTTCTGGGGTATGAACTGCAACTGCCAGATATGTGTGGTCCACTGCTGTACTCAGACATGGCCTAAGTGTGTGAGCATGCCCAGTATGACCTTTCAGTATGTTGTTGACTGACATTTGCTTCGTTTATTTAAGTGTGTGAGCATGCCCAGTATGACCTTTCAGTATGTTGCTGACTGAAATTTGCTATATTTATTGAAGTGTGTGAATATGCCCAGTATGGACATATATATTATATGTGTGTGAAAAATCAAGTGGGTTTTTACTTCAGGGCTCACCTTTATGTTGTACATCGACAGGAAGCACGCTGTACCTGCAGGGCTTCCATGAGTCATTTTGCATAGAATTATCAACATTTCTACATACAGGGGGGACAGACAGCTATTATTTGTAAATTTCTACCCAGGGGCACACCTTATTGTTACTGTGGGTGTACATAGGATGAGGGGTTCATCTGACACATATACACATTTGCTAGGCCTGCACTGCTATGTCAGGTACTTCATTTCAGTCTGTACTGTTGCCTATCGCACTGGCCTGAGGCATACTACTGTACTATAGAACTTAGCATCCCATTTCACATACATTAGTTTGTGACTTCATAGCCTACCCAACCCACATCACACTGCCTGGCCTGCTGTTATCTGTCTGCATAGGCCTGGGGGGAAGTTCAGAGGGCATGATACGGCATTTGTTTGTGTTTGTGTTAGTCTACAGTTGCCCTGCTGTGTCTGTGCCAGTACAATGCTGTCATGGCTTAGTGGTTCAGTACTGTGACTATAGTGCACAGTATCCTGGGTTCGAGCCCTGTCACTGCTTTTTATTTTCCTGCTGGGCAGACCTAACTGGTTAAGGAACAGTAAAGCAGGTGTGAGAGTGTTTACCCGGCTTTGCTCGACTTTGCCCAACATTGCCCAATGTTGCCCAACGTTGCCCAATGTTGCGCTGGTTTGCGCGGTGCGCAGCTCTGCACAATTGTGCTTAAATATGCTACATAGTGGTAAAATGTGCTTAGCACTGCTTTATATTGCTTAAAATAGGGCAATTATGCCTCAGGTGGTGCTGCAAGGCTGCTTATGTCGGATGCACATGGTACACTCCCTATACATGTTTGATAACAGGTAGTGTCAAGTTAGGCATCCCTTTTATTGTATGTGCGAGTCAGAGAGAGGTGTCATTTCCAGGGTTCCTACTGAGTCAGTGTATGTGCTATGCGTTTGCCTCTTTGCCAAGGCCAGGGCATACTGGGCACGCCTTCTTCTGCCTACTGGGGCAGGCTCAGGTTGTTCCTCCTCTGAGTCACACTGTGCCTGTGCAGGCCTTGGCAATGGTGGGGGGCTGTTTGGCCCTGCCCCATGCTGTTCCTGCTGCAGCTGTTTTCGCAGGATCATATTGTGTAGCATGGCACATACCATGACAATGTGGGTACATGTAGTTGGTGAGTACTGCAAGGCTCCACCAGATGTATCCAGGCACTGGAACCATGATTTGAGCATCCCAAACACATACTCAATAATGTTTCTCGTTTGTTCGTCTGCCTCATTATGGAGTTCTTGTTCGGGTGTGTGTGCATTTCTGATGGATGACATCAGCCACAGCTCCAATCCATAAACAGCATCCCCCACTAGGTGACTGTAAGGGATGTCCCCATTGGCAAATCTCTGGTACATCTGTGTCAGATGCCAGATGTGGGAATCGTGATAGCTTCCAGGGCAACCAGCACACACATTCATTATTATGCCCTGGGCATCGCACATGACCTGGCAGTTGATTGGGAGGAAGCCCTTGCGGTTGATGTAGACACTACCCTGCTCACTGGGTGGTGCTTTGATGTGTATGTGCGTGCAGTCTATTGTACCCACCACCTCAGGGTATCCTGCTATTTGGTGGAAAAGATGCATATTGCTGGCCAATACCTCACTGGAATTGGGGAAATATACATGCTCACCGACATGTACTGACATGGCATCCAGGAACTGGTGCAGTATCCTGGATGCTGATGCCTATGAAACCCCCATCATATCACCAGTTGGTCTCTGGAAGGTACCTGTAGCTAGTATTCATAGGCCAACACATACCTTGGTATCCACTGGGATGGGTTCCTCTCTGTTGGTTCTATTTGTGAGGTGTGCCCGGCACAGCTCAACAATTTGCTGCAGGAGGTCTCTGTATACTCTATAGCGCTCCACTATCTCCAGCTCATGTAGCTCCTGATAGCTTACCCTGGGCCTGTACATTCTTCTTCATCTCCTCTGGGCCTGTACACTCTTCTTCATCTCCTCACTGTGGGTTGCTCAGCAGCATTCGCAACATCACCACTCTGAGCACCTTGCACATGTTCGTTTATGATAGCTGTAGCAGCCCCTAACATTTTGTCAGCCTTAAGCTTTTTAAGTTTTCACTCTTTGTATACTGCAGTGCTGCAGAGTTTTTGTGAAAAAACAGGGTAGACTGCTGTTAGCAGAGTTTAAAGTGCTGGGTTGGGCTGGGCTAGTCTACTGCCTGTGTAATTGGCTGATTCTGATATAATTCACCTCGCAGCTCTGCTAGTCCTCCTTGGTTAACTTCCTACTACTTCTTTTCCTTCCTTTTTCCCTTTCTGTTTCCACAAGGGGCAGCAGTGCGCAAACAAGTGCACACCAGCGCACATGCATGCACATGCGTGCACACGCTGTGTGCCCGTTTGCAAGTAATTTCAGATATATCCACGGAGTACACCTTTGGTTTCTTGCTTTCAGCTAGTAGCACTGTACACATGCCTCTTGCAATCCTGAGCAACTCAGGGCAAAGATAAGCCACTGTGCTCCAATCACCTTACAGTCTTTCAGACATACCCCCTCATGATGTCACCTATCTTCTACTCTACTACTACCCTACTCCTACACTTACACTCTAGGGACATGGCTCACATGCCAGGAAAAATTGGGATTCGCTATCCTTATCCTCATTTGCATAGGATTGCCTACTAATGCTTGGTTACATATCTCACACTGAGCTTTCCCCCTTAGCAATGACTACTCAGTGGCCATGTTGTTTTCAGCCTGCCATTTACCTGCATGGTAGAACAAGGTTTTTAGTAAAAATGCACATTTGTGGCTATTTTTCACTTATTTTCATTTTATTTAAAGCGCAGCATGTTTGTGCGCCGCTGCGCTACACTTAAACATCGGCGATCAGGGGAACAAAAATTGGATTTTAAGGATTTACAACATTTACAAATGCCTATGGCCTTATACTTGGCCATCGGCATGCTTCTTCAACTAGATGCATCCTTTATTTGTAGCTGTCATAGCTCCGTTTAGCTATTTGCAGAACAGTACTCCGTTACCAATGGAGTACATTTCTGCAGATAACTCTACTCTTACACGGACAGGTTAGTGTTTCCTGGATCGCAAATGTACCTCATTTGCATAGCTTTCAGCTGCAAATGAGGTAATTTGCATACCATAACACTGTCCGTGCAAGAGTAGCTTTAGAAGCTCTCATGCCGGCTATTGCTGAATCGCTCGGCAGACATATTGCCTGTCTGCTGTCTTGCACTAGTCTTACACTCCGTGCAGGCCTTCGTGAATCCGGCCCATAATGGTACCATAAATTCTTGCTGAAGTATTCTCAGGTCATTTTTACTAATTCCATCTCCTGCCTGTGTTTTGTTTGGATCCAGTTTGCATAGATCTTTTTCAATATAATCTAATTTGATTCCAGTATCTGGGGTTACCTGGATGTCACTAGGACAAAGTTGTAAGCCTAGATCCTGATGTTAAACATTTTGTTTTTGAATTTTTGCACTCAAACAATTTCTCTTTCAAAACTTTTCACATTCCATCTGCATATTGGTATGTGTGGTCATAACATCAGATGTATAGCTTGTCTTGTTAACTTTACTCTGAAAAATGTTTTGAGTTCTGCAGGATTTTATCCCACTAAGGAAGGTCTCATTCTGTTAATTCACATAGCTGTGCCAAAGTACATTTTGGTATCAGTTACTCATTTTTTGATAGTAGCAAATCACATTAAATAGTTGATTGAGCAGAGGAAAAATTAATTCATCTCAGCTAGATAAAAAAATAATAATTCTTGAAATGACCAATTTTACCTGAGCAAATTTGTTTTATAATAATATCTACAAAACATTCCACCTTCTATATTTATAATTTAGCATAAATTGCCCTTCCATTTTTTTCTGTAACCCAAATAAACAAAGAGATACAATGCTATTTCATGTGCAGCAGCCAGAAAGAGGGGGTATGGAATGTTCAAATGCATCAATATGCACAGCATTGCCCTTTTACCTCATCAGGCAAATATTTATTTGATTAATGAAATGTATACAGCTACCTAGAAAATTCTGCAAGCAGGATCATTACAGGCTATGTCCATTAAGGATATATTTAATAATTAAATTTATATTGCACTTAAGTAGTCATTTATTTCTGCCTCTCCATAATTATGAGATATCAACAATTGCTTCTCCTTATTCAAATCTGTTTTCATCTCAGTTTAGGAAATTAATTAATACTATATCAGTTGTGAAAAAAATAAATATGTATGTTCCCCCACACTTGCTAACCATGATGCAATCTAGATAAGTAGCAACATTTATAGGTTCATACTAAGCTAACTGCCTTTGTGAGCCATTTTAAGCCTAGCCAATTATCCCTTGTGAGACTCAAGCCCTGCACCTTGTGTTTTTAAGGCAAACACCTTAACCATTAGGCCACCCTCCCTCACATATACATAGTGAGATAAGGAACTTAAATATAAAGCTACTATTTCAGGGAAAAGGGTATGACAGTTCAGCAGTTAATATAGAAACATATAACATAGAACATACTGAATGGGTGAAAATATACCAAAATTGGCAGCACATATACATATACACCGAGTGTGACAGCACATATTCATATAAAATCAAAAAACACCATCCATCAGTGCACATGTAGTAGAATAAAGCCTGGAATATAATCAGAATACTAAATACGTGCATCTAACATATGCAAATTATTGAATAAGTATGTGTTGGTTTGGCACAAGAATTCCTGCAGCAGCTGCACCAACCTGGTTTCCAGATTAAGAGTAATAAACATAGGACGCATCCATTTACAGCACTACTGCATAATGTATTTTCACTGCTGGAAACTGCTTGGGAACTTCAGTACCAAGCTTCTCACACAATGGTAGGCTGCATAATGTATTCTGTATTGTAACATACTGGTGCTGGAGATATAGTGCATGCAGTAAAGGTCCTCAGAAAATATTCTGCTAATGCTCACGAATGATTTTTTTTTTAAATCTCAGAATATTTTATAGACAGTCTGGTTTGATAATGTGAAGAATGTTTTAAAATTCTTTGCTACATTTAATTCATTTGCATCAGATGGTGTCTCTCTCTAGAACAACATAAGTTGATGTGCAGTATGTGTCAAAAGACATTGGGCCGGATTCATGATGGCTTGCACAGAGTCTACAAGTAGAGTAAGACCCCATGCAGCCATCATGTCCGACGAGCCATCCACGAACAGCCTGTAGGGGCGTGTAAGAGAGCTCCTAAAATGTCTCCTACACGGAGAGGGCAGTGATATGCAAATTACCTCACTTGCAGCCGAAAGGCATGCAAATGAGATAAATTTGCGATCCAGGAAGCAGAAACCTGCCCAAGTAGGAGACATGTTAGCTGCAGAAATGTACTCAGTTGACAACTGAGTACCATTCTGCAAATAGCACAATGGAGCCTTGTCAGCTCCAAATAAAGGTTGCATATGGTTGAGGAAGCATGCCAATGGCCAAATATATGGCCATTGGAAAGTTTCCCTGATGCAAAATTAAAATAAAAACAATTTTTTTTCGCCGATTTCCGATGTTTAAGCATAGCGCAGCTCCGCGCAAATGGGGTGCGCTATAAAAATCATAAAATAAGGCAATAAAAGCCATAAACGTGTAATTTATGAAAATTGTCAAATTACAATGTAAGGGAATAGCAGGCTGAAGACAACATGGCCACCGAGTAGGGGTTGCTAAGGGGAGAAGCCCAGTCTAAGACATGTAACCAAGCATTAGTAGGCAATCCTATGTAAATGAGTGTTAGGATAATGAATCGCATTTTTACTTAGCAAATGAGCACAGTCAGTGGAGTGTAGGAGTAGGATATGGGGAGGAACAGAGTAGGAGATAGGTGACATCACAAGGGGGGTATGCATGAAAGTAGTGCAGCTCATTGGAGGACAGTGGCATCTGTTAGGTGTCAGTTAGACATCATGGAAAGAGGAGTGTCAACAGGTAGGCCAGGGAAAGCCAAGAAATGGAAGGTGTATACTGTGGATAACACCAAAGTTTCTTGCTGAGTGGGTATGCATGCGTGTGCGCGCCTGTAAACTTGAGTAAGACAGAGTGCGCACATGGAAGCATGAGTGCGCACATTTAAGCCAGAGTAAGCATGTATAAGGCTGTTTAAAAAGCAACCAGAATTGACAACGTAAAAAGTACTCTGCGAATACACCATTAAGTGCCCACACTGTAAAGCGGTGATCAGTATTTTCATTATAGTAATTGTTATTTTCGTATATATAAAATACATTAAAAATTCAACAAGTATTATTGTTGTCATTCAAGTTTTATATCAAGTCCTTATGAAACATTTGACAGGTTATGATGGACAATAGACATTCATATTGACATTTGGTTATTTATAGGAAGTATAGGACACACGATCTGGTATCATTATCAGTAGTAACAACATTTTTGGTTGAATGTCCTATGTTTTGCACCAGCAACAGTTATGTGGAGACTGGAATTTTATTTTAGCACTTCCATTTCATCTCATTATTTATTAATAGTTTCATGTACATTGTTGAATTGTAGCTGTATGGCTTTAAATTTTTGAATATGTTTTGACGCCAAAAAAGGCATTTAAGCATCTAATTTTAATTGTTTTGTGAGTTCTGATGAAGCGCTGTGCAGTGGGTGAAAGTGCTAAACTTTGTTTGCTTAAAACAATAAATCAAGTGTTTTATATCTCTTTTGGTCGTTCATTCATTTTGGCTACAATACTGATCACCGCTTTACAGTGTGGGCACTTATTGGTGTATTCACAGAGTACTTTTTATGTTGTCAATTCTGGTTGCTTTTTTATAAGTCATTACTTAGTCTGCTATGGAACACACCGGTGCATTGTCATCTAGTGGAGAACAAAATTTATAAGTTCAGCCTTCAAACCTTATTGAATTGACCAAAAATTCAGGACGAAATATCTGGGCTTAAGGGTGAATTAAATCATCTTACCCTTTTGGTAAAACAGCTATTACAAAGCAATGTAGTAGCACAAACATCTGTTAAATCTGCTACAAATAGAACAACATCGCGACTGCAGCGAGGTAATATGGACAGTTTGGATACATTTAATTCCCCTATTCGGAATTATAGCCCGGTTTCTAAGTGTCAAGCTAACAAGGGTGATACTATTTCTAATTTTACATCTAGACTGGATGGACAGGATGTTAATGTTTCATCGGACAGTTTAGAGCTACCAAATGGCCAAGGTGGACAAATGGGGAAAACTGCCAATATGTTGGACATTCATGATTCACACAGTCGCAGTAAAATTAATCTCTCGAATTTCACTTTTGACTTTTCATTATATGACATCAATGATGAAGCTATAAGGACTGGAACGAAACCTAAAAGAGCACTACCTACAAAAACTTATTCCACAGTTGCTGGACAATCGACACACAACAAAGGTACTGATAAAATGTTATCTGGTTCAGATGCAGTGGCTGAACCAGAGAATGGTCCTGACAAGGACAATAAATTCAACAATTTTTTACTGTCTAATTATAAAATCGATGATTTTAGAGGGGATAACAACAGTATTCTATTTGATAATTATGAAAATGACAATCTAAGGACACTAATATATAAACTTGGAAAAAAATTGAAAAATATTAATGATTTAAGAATTGATAATGCATATCTGTCTAAGAATATTGACATGAAAATAATCCCTAAGGGTTTAAGATTTTTTAAGTTACCTTTAGGTTTGGACGATTCTGAAAATTTGAAAATGGAATTTAATAATTTCTTTGATGATTGTGGTTTTAAATTTATGCATTTATTGATGAAATATTATGATGAAAAATTTAGCAAATGTATTTTGGAAGCAGAGACATTGAACAATAATATTTTGAATGACTTATTATTCCCTCAATGGGAAAATGTATATAATAAGCAATTTAAAGAAGCAAAGAAATACATTACTAACATTATCAAACATAAAACAAACAAATTGAAAAGGGATAGTGAACATTATAATTTAAATAAAGTATATATATGGCCAAATAATGAAGTTAGAATGAATGGTAATAAACAAGCGTATTATGATGTACAACAAAGGGAAGAAAATACGAAGTTCGAGCAAGGGGGAAACAATACAGTATATCAACATAATAAAGCATATACAAATAAAAGGGATTTTCAGAGGGGAGGGAAACAACTGACACAACCATACCAAAATGGGAATCGGGGATACACCAGAAACCATTGGAATTGATCACCAATCAAGACTTGATGTTGAGTATGGACACTATTAATAAGAACAATGAGATAATGGTTGATGGTTATGTACACACATTTGATAATTTTAACATATTCAATTATACAGATTTGAATATCAAAAAGGAACATTTTAATTTATTTAGTAAAGGAATGAAGTACATACCCAACCCTCAGTTTGATTTAGTAGACACTATTATTGATTTCAAAAAACATGTTAGGAAAATCAATTTAGACTTGTTTTTTAAAAATACACATACAAGTGAAAATATAACATCACAAAATGGTTGTCAAATGTCTGATTTAAAGAAAGTGAGTTTATTTATTCCACCTTCCCACCAGAAAGTAGAATTATATGAAAAAATTACTTTAAGAAAGCTATATTATGAACATAAGAAATTAAAGGAAATGACTAAACATAGTAATTTAACTACAGAGGACAGTAACATATTAAATACAATAATAAATGATAAGAATATTAGGGTGATGAAGCCCGACAAGGGGGGTGGTATAGTATTATACGACAATTTTTGTTATATTATGAAAATGTATGACATTTTACACCATTCAGGCAATTATATTTCTATTTCAATCAATGAGCTAAATATAGCTTACCATAGAATTGATTCGTATATAGAGGAATATCATATTGAAGCAAGAATTACCAAAGATGAATATGATTTCTTGAAGGTTGATTTTCCTAAATTAGCTACTTTTGTAGGTATTCCCAAGGTACACAAAAATATATCTGACCCCCCTTTCAGACCAGTAGTGTCAGGAAGTAATTCTAAAACCTTCCCTTTAGGGAGATTTATTTATTCAAAATAGAAGTTTATTTATGAAAAAGTGTCCCATATGGTTAAAGATTCATGGATATTCTTGATGAATTTTGCAACAGACGTAAATTTAGACAATGTAATATTTTTAACTATTGACGTGATAGATCTGTTTTCCTGCATCCCGAGGGATGAAGGTCTTGATGCTTTCAGCAATAGTATAAGGAAACATACAGACCTTGAATGGGATGAGATATGTTTATTACAGGAGATGATGACTATAGTCCTTGACAATAACTATATATATTTTGAAGGAGAACTTTTCAAACAGATGAGAAGTGTCGCTATGGGTGCTGCTTGTGCCCCAATTTATGCAAATGTGGTAATGCTTTATTGGGAAGACAAAATTTTATTTGCGAGTGAATTTTACAAACATATCAAATATTATTCAAGATTTGTAGACGACATCTACATTTTATGGGGAGCAGATACAATATTATTAGAGTCATTTATACATTTTTTAAATTCTAGTAGTGACTATTTGAAATTCACTCATTCTTATAATAACGCAGGTGTACCATATTTAGATACCTTAATTAAATATGAAGCACATCAAGTATCTTCATCCATTTATAGGAAGGAAACATTTTCCAATAGTTATTTACACTATACTAGTTGCCATCCTGAGAAGTTAAAAAACATTTTCAAGGGTCAATGCATTCGTTCAGCACGCATGACCTCTGATGACAATGATTTAAGGGTAGAATTAGAATATTTAAAGAAGTTGTTTTTACAAAGGGGATATCCCATTAGCATGATGGATACCACTATAAAATATGTTTTTGAATTACACGGCACTAGATACCAATCATTACTAGGTATTAACAAATTTACAGGACAGGAGATTGGTACAATATTAGCTAAGGGGAATACAGAATTGACTACTAATAATAGCTATCACAAATTTTGCGTAATTCAGTACAATATGGCAGCTAGTTATATTAAAAAAAATTATAAGCAATTCATGGCATCTAGTATTTAATGATGTTCAAATTATTAAGGCTATTGGTACGAAACTCAATTTTATTTTTAAAATGGGAAATAATATTAAGAAAATTTTGGAATATAAAAAAGAAGTGAAAACAAACAGGAAATTAGTTAAAAATAGAAGTCCAAAATGTGGTACTTGTAACCAATGCAAATTCATGTCGGATGAGCTAACAATCAACTTAAACAATGAATTGAAAAGCAGTGTGAATAGTAAGTTAGGTAATTGCAATAGCAAATTAGTAATTTATTTAAGTATATGTCAAAAATGCTCTAGTTTTTACGTTGGTAAGACAGAGAGACAACTTAGGAAAAGAATTTACGATCACACATACAGTATAAAAACAAAGGACATGAACAATGCACTATATAAGCACATTTTTTATGAAGGAGAGGACCATCATTTTAAATTTATTATTTTAGAAATACTCAAAACAGACCCTAAGAGAGGAGACATTAAAAGTAGGATGAGTTATAGAGAAGTATGGTGGCAAATCTATTTAGATGCCACGACTCCCCCAGGCTTAAACTATCATATACCTATTAAACCCCTGTTATACGCTAGAACTTATACATAATTTTTGTAATAATTTTTATGATAATTTTAATAATAATAATTTATATCAATTATCATAATTATACCAATTCATAAACATATTCTTATATAAAATTAGTTTAGTTTTGATTTTTATCATAGATTTTACAAAAAATGTTATTATGATACATGTACTTTTATAATATTTTATAATATTAGTGTAATTTCATAACACTTTTACTATACATCTTTCACAACTTTTTATAATATTTATACATTTTATATGGAACATATTTACACAACCATTGTAATAAATTTATTCATCCATTAAGCGAATCATATTGCACGCAGACTCACTTTTATTTTCATTATAGTAATTGTTATTTTCGTATATATAAAATACATTAAAAATTCAACAAGTATTATTGTTGCCATTCAAGTTTTATATCAAGCCCTTATGAAACATTTGACAGGTTATGATGGACAATAGACATTCATATTGATATTTGGTTATTTATAGGAAGTATAGGACACACGATCTGGTATCATTATCAGTAGTAACAACATTTTTGGTTGAATGTCCTATGTTTTGCACCAGCGACAGTTATGTGGAGACTGGAATTTTATTTTAGCACTTCCATTTCATCTCATTATTTATTAATAGTTTCATGTACATTGTTGAATTGTAGCTGTATGGCTTTAAATTTTTGAATATGTTTTGGTGCCAAAAAAGGCGTTTAAGCATCTAATTTTAATTGTTTTGTGAGTTCTGATGAAGCCCCGTGCAGTGGGTGAAAGCGCTAAACTTTGTTTGTTATTTTAAAACAATAAATCAAGTGTTTTATAACTCTTTTGGTAATTTGTTCGTTTTGGCTACAATACTGATCACTGCTTTACAGTGTGGGCACTTATTGGTGTATTCGCAGAGTACTTTTTATGTATAAGGCTGTTGGAAGACCTGTAAACTTGTTTGCGCTGATGTACGCGTGTTTTAGCCCAAATAAGCAAGTTTTAGTCCGTCTAAGCATGTATGCACGTGTGTGAGCTGCTGTGAGCGTGTTTGCGCTTGTATGCACGTCGCTCCCCCTGAGGAAACAGAAAGGAAAAAGGAAGCACAACAAATAGCAGAAAGCTACCAGGTGATACTAGTAGGGCTAGCAGGTGAAAACAACCCAAATCAGGCAATAACACAGGCAGAACACTAGCCTAGCCCAGCCCAGCACTTAAAACTCTGCAAACAACAGTGCAGTTTGTTTCTCACAAGAGACACTGAAACACTGGAGTATGCTACTAGAAGTGAAAACTGAAAAAGTTTCACTCAGACAAAAAATGCTAGGGGCTGCCATTGCTGTCATAAGACGACATATGCAACATGCTGAGGGTGGTGACAATGCAAATGCTGCTGGACAACCCACAATGAGGAGATGGAGAAGAGTGTACAGGCCCAGGGTCACCTACCAGGGGTTACATGAGCTGGAGATAGTGGAGTGCTATAGAGTGGACAGAGACCTCCTGCATCAAATTTGAGTTGTGCAGGCCACGCCTCACACACAGAACCAACAGAGGGGAACCCATCCCAGTGGAAACCAAGGTATGTGTTGGCCTAAGAATACTAGCAACAGGTACCTTTCAGAGAACAACTGGTGATATGATGGGGATATCACAGGCATCAGCATCCAGGGTACTGCAACAATTCCTGGATGCTATGTCAGCACATGTCGGTGATTGTGTATATTTCTCCAATTCCCGTGAGGTATTGGCCAGCAATATGCATCTCTTCCAGCAAATAGCAGAATACCCTGCGGTAGTGGGTGCAATAGACTGCACGCATATACGCATCAAAGCACCAGCCGGTGAGCGGGGTAGGGCCTACATTAACCGCAAAGGCTTCCCCTCCATCAACTGCCAGTTCGTGTGTGATGCCCAGGGCATAATAATGAATATGTTTGCTGGCTGCCCTGAAAGCTACCATGATTCCCATACCTGGCATCTGATGCAGCTGTACCAGACATTTGCCAGTGGGGACATCCCACTTGGTCACTTAGTGGGGGATGCTGGCTATGCACTGGAGCCGTGGCTGATGACACCCATCAGAAACGCACACACACCTGAACAAGAACGCCATAATGAGGCACACGCACAAACACGAAATGTAATCGAGCGTGTGTTTGGGTTGCTCAACTCACGGTTCCGGTGCCTGGACACATCTGGTGGAGCCTTGCAATACTCACCAACTACATGTACCCAAATTGTCATGGTATGTGCTATGCTACATAATATGATCCTATGAAAACAGCTGCAACAGGACCAGCATAGGCCTGGGCAAAACAGCCCCCCACCAGTGCCAAAGCCATCACAGGCAGAGCGTGACTCGGAGGAGGAACAACCTGAGCCTGCCCCAGTAGGCAGAAGGAGGCATGCCCAGTATGCCTTGGCCTTGGCAAAGAGGCAATGCATAGCACATTAACTGGCTCAGTAGGAACCCTGGAAATGATACCTCTCTCTGACTCACACATATAATAAAAGGGATGCCTAACTTGACACTACCTGTTTCCAAACATGTATAGGGAGTGCAGGATGTGCATCCGACATAGGCAGGCCTGCAGCACCACCTGAGACATGATTGCCATGTGTTAAGCAATGTAAGGTAGTGCTAAACAGCATTTACCACCATGTCATATATGCAAACTTGATGACCTTCAGTAGCATCCTACCCTCACCAAACATGAGGCCACAATATGAAGACAAGATGATCAATTACAACAATTGGCTTAAGTATTGGTGTCAGCGAAAGGGGATTCAATGCATGTCAGCCTGGGATGAGATGCTCCACAAGACATGATGCTTTGCTAGGGATGGATTTCACCTATCACCTGTGGCCTATTGGATATTGCCAAAGGCTCTTGTCACCCCCATAGTGCCTTTTCTAGGTAAGGCTCAAAAGACAAACCCACCTCCATAGGTATCACAAGGGATAAGAAAGTATAAGTAATGCTACTCAATGCCAGAAGTCTAAACTGCTACTCAATGCCAGAAGTCTAAACTGCAAGATGCATGCACTCCAAACACTCCTCAGCATGGAGAATGTTGATATCTGTGCAGTAACAGAAACCTGGTTCAAGGCTCCCAAGAGCACACTAGCATTCACAGGTACACCTCATACCATGCTTTACAGCTGCAAAACATGGAGCAAACTACAAAAGGAGGGTGAGTATCAATATTTGTCAAAGATACCCACACCCCCCAGGTTGGTGGCACAGCATGAAGCATCAGAGACTACCCATGTGTAACCAACAGTGGGTAAAACTGCCTTCCAGTTCATAGCCTGCTACAGACCACCCTCCTAAACCCAGGAACCACACTTGGCCGACTGGAGAACACATGAATATATGAAGATCTCCCCTAAACACCATTACATTGGGTGGCTTCAACTACCCAAACATACACTGGGAGCATTACCCTAGCTGCAACACCCTAGGCCAAAAGTTCCCAGAATTTATAAACCAAAATGCTATGGAACAACTTGCTACCACTCCCACAAGAGGGGAAAACATACTGGACCTGATCATCACCAACATGGGGACTCTATGCTCCAGACCAGAAGTGTATCCCTCACTGGTATGATCACACCAGATAGTAATCTCACTGGATATTCACACCCCACCCCAGCCCATGGCCAGAAAACCACAGTGAAAAATGTTCACTAAAGCATATGTCACACACCTCAAAACTGAGGTGGAATCCATCACAGCCCCTGTGTCTGTGGAAAATACGGCCCAGACCTCATAACCCTTTATAAACACATCCTATGAACACCGTCAGGAATGCATGGATCATGCAATCCCAAATAAAACCAAGACCCAATCCTCCAAAGGCAGGCATCCTGTTTGGTGGACCCCAGCCATAAACAAACCATACAATACAAGGAGGAAGCTACTATATGATAGATCCAAATCACAAAAAGGGAAGTCATCTCTGACCAGTATTATTGAAAAACAATGTTCACACATAAAATTGTCTAAGGCCATCTGTGAGATAAAAATTGTACAGGACACCAAGGATAATCACAAGGCATTCTTTATTTATTGTAGGAACCTGTGTGGGAATCCCCAGATATGTTCAGAATTAGTCCAAAATGACAAACAATACAACAAACCCACAGACATTGCCAACATCCAAGCTGACAGGTTCAGCGCAAACTCCCCCCCTTCCCCACCAAAAGGGCAAATATCTATCCCAGCAGAGTGCTGGCCCCCTGACATCACAGATGCTCAGGTAACAGCCAGCCTCTCCAAAGCAAAACACACAGCATCAACGGGACCAGACGGTGTCCTGGGCTGTGTCCAACATGAACCCCAAGAAGAATTGAACACACACATAAAACCACTGTTCAATTTCAGCCTTAACACATGATATGTACCCAAAGAGCAGTGTACAGCAACAGTGGACCGTCTCTACAAAGGTGGTGCCTCAACGGATACTGCAAACAATCGCCCCAGAAGCCTGACTAGGTTGGTCTGCAAAGCTATGGAAAGGATCATCATGGACCCCAGAAATAAACATATTGGGGACACACAGACACTGGATCCTACCCATTTTTGCTTTGTTAAGGGCAGATCCTGCCTCTTAAACCTGGTTGAGTAATTTGAAACAGTCACCAAGGCCATTGACGAGGGGATGGTGGTCCACACAGCCTACCTGGACCTTGCAAAAGCCTTCCATACAGTACCCCACTTGGTCATCATAGATAAGATCACCAGCTTCAATAGAAACCCCTATGTCACTAGATGGGTTGCAAACTGGCTCAAGGACAGAACCCACATGGTCTGAAATGCTGGAGCCATGTCAGACCACAAACCAGCTACAAGTGGCATCCCACAAGCCTCAGTCCTGGGACCTCCCTTGTTTGGTATATATTTCTCAGAGCGACAGGCCAACACAGAAGGACCATTAGTGAACAAGTTTGTAGATGACTGCAAACTGGGCGCCATAATCGACCCTCCAGCTGACACAAGCATCCTACAAAAGGGCCTCATAGAAACAGACAACTGGTGCCAGAGCCATGTCCTCAAGCTAAACACAAAACAGTGTATAGTCCTCCCCTTTGTCAAAAACTAAGTGCCCACAAATTACTACATATGTGGTAACCCATTAAGTATGGAAGAAGTGATAAGGGACCTGGGGACCCAAGTCGATAGCAATCTCACATTCGACAACCATGTGGCCAAAGTGTTCAGAGAAACATTTCATATAGCCCACCTAATCATGAAGGTAATCGCATCTACATCAGTGGAGGTCATTGCGCCTCTTAACTCATCCCTCACCAGGCCCATAATTAAATACAATGCTCCTTGTGGGATGCACCTTTTCAGACACCTGCAGCAGCTGGAAAGACCACAAAAGTACCTCACCAGGAGGATCAAAGGGCTCAAACACATGCCATTCACTGCCCGGTTAAAGAAACTGCAGCTCCACTCAGTGGCATACTGCCTGCCCAGAGGCGATCTGTGCCAGATGTATAAAGCCATGTCCAACCTGGAATCAATGGACATGCCACACCTTGGAAAATCAGAATCCCATCAAGCTACATGCTCAAGAGACCTGAACCTCAGGACTGAAATAAATAGTACATGCTGGAGTGACAGATCCATAACCCAGAGGCTCCCCCCACTCTTGAGTAAACTCCCACTCCAGGTTAGCCAGAGTCCCTCATTGACTCTCTTCAAGAGGAATCCTGATTAGTGGATGGGAGATTGTAGGTTTACCCTGGGTATCACTTCTATGTCACTGTTAGCCAGAGGCACAGTATACTAACCATGAAAAATGTAATGGCAAACTCCACTTACAATGTGTGTTGAAAGCCAAACACACTCTGGCTAGGATTATAAATGCCCTAGGGCAGATAGCCTAGTATGAACCAATGAACAGAATCACACACATCAAGTATACAACTGTGGTCACTGTGGAGTAATGTTTGCCAATGTCCACCCAAGTTGGTGAATACACAGCAATGTCGGACAAGCCTGGTTTAAGTAGGCCATAGCTGAACAAAATGCAACATGCTCATAGTTGCCCAACTTGCCCTTAACTAGTCTGGTCTGCTCAGTATGAGCATTTACAGCAGTGATAGGACTCAAACCCATGATACTGTGCACCATAGTGAAAGTACTGAACCACTACACCATGACAGCATTGCAGTCGTCAACCAGTATGAGAGAATGTTGCCAAGTCTTTGCAAACTATCACATGGAAACAATGCAAGCACAGCATAATCCCTGTTGAGTTATGACACAAAGGAGTCTGGCAGTAAGAACACAACATGACTTCCAACACACACAGTATTGTCAATATTGGTCATGTTCACACACAACCACAAATGTAGTGGACTTCAGATCACAACATATGGAAAGGTCACACTGGGCATGCTCACACACTTGGATAAATGAGACACATGTCAGGCAACAAACCATGGAAAGCCTGAACTGGGCATGCTCACACACTTAGGCCATGTCAGAGTATAGCAGTCAGTCACACATATCTGGCAGTTGTATGTGTTAAGCCAGGAACCTCCCACGATCCAGCAATCCACCCTGTGCACACAGTTAAATGACAACAGACACATATATTAATATACCGAAACCCTGTCATGATCAAACATGTTACGCAGATACACAAGTTGTTCACAGAAACTGTGAAAGCTACAACAATAAAGACCTGCAAACAGTAGCAGCAACAAATATTGTGCATCCCAAACATAAACATAGGTGCATAGGTGAATACTAGGCTGTCTGCCCTAGGGAATTCATAAGCCTAGGCAGAGTGTATTTGGCGTCTGCCTCCCCAGTAGAGTAGCCTACTGTGCCTCTGTAAAGTAGGTCACAGAAGGCACCCTTTAAGGCTACTTTGCTGTGCCTCTGTCAAGCAGGGACACAGTGGAGATCCCAGGGGTGAATTTGCAATTTCCCATCCATGCGGGTGTATTTTTCTGGAAGAGGGTTGGTGAGGGGCTATGTCTAACTTTAATTGGGATTCAATTCCAGAGTGAGGGGAGCTTGTAAGTAATGAATCTGTCCTTGCAGCATGTCCTATTTATGTTTGTGCTGAGGTTTACGTCCCTGGAGTGTGTAGCTGTAAGGGTCTTGGATGTTATGAGGTGGAGCATGTCCATTACTTCTGGGTTTGAAATGGCTGTGTACGTCAGGCATAGATTACCTCTGAGTAGGCATTAAGCAACTGAGTAGAGCTAGAGATCCTTTAGCTGAGCTGCATAGGACATCTGTGTGTAGCCTATGATTCTCTTGGGGAGGTACTGTTGTGTTCACTGTAGTTGCCGCAGGTGTTGGGTAAGGTACACCCTAAAAGGGGCATTGTAGTCAAACATGGTCCTGATGAGTGAGTAGTAGAGGGCCACAATGACCTCACATGATCTACATGCAAACACCCATGTGAGAAGGAGGGCTATACAAAGTTCTTAGCAATGACTCTCTGTCAATGTGATTAGCAAAGGAGAGGTTATGATTTATCTGGGTCTGTGGGATATTGCTCTGTTATGTAGTAGCTTCCTCCTTCTTTTGCACAGCTTATATATGGCTGGGGTCAACCAGACAGGTCTCCTGTTTTGGAGGAGTCATGGTTTTATGTGGGATAGCATGATCAATGCATACCTGCAGCTGCTCATACAATGCGTTTGTAAAGAATTCTGCAGATTGGTCTGTATTAACCTCCAGCACGGGGCCTCTGAAGTATTCCACCCCAGTCTTCACAAGTGAAAAGTCTGCTTTTGAAAAATTCTTTACAGTGATTTCCTTGGCTGGGTGTGGGGACGGGATATGGATGTCCAGGGAAAGTTGATCATGGTCTGATCTTAACAATGACAGTTTTACCTCTGGTGTGGAACATAGAGTCCCCATGTTGGTGATGATCAGGTCCAATATGTATTCCCCCTAGTGGGTGTGGTGACTGGTTGTGCCATAGCACATTGATTCACAAATTGTAGTGGCTGTAGGGTGATGTTGAGGGCTTGAGTAGTATCCCCAGTCAATATATGTGTACCTGAAGTCAACCACTATAATGGTGTGTGTGAAGACCTTCATATCCGACACTGTTCCCAGGAAAGCCAAGTGTGATTACTGGGTATGGGTGGGTGGTCTGAACTACCCACCAAACCAAAAGGAAGTTTTGCACAATGGTAGGTGTATATGTATGGCCTGTCATGCTTAGTGCAGTGGGACCAACCCAGAGGTTTGTGTATCTGTGATGTATATGGATACACCCCCTACTTGTGTTCTGTGTCACAAGTCCTGTGGTCACAAAGCATGGTATAGAACATAACCTGGCAGTGCCAGTGTGCATATGTGACCCTGAACTAGGTTTCTGTGAATGCACAGATATTGTTATCCCCCATACTGAGGGATAGTTAAAGATGTGCATTCTTCTTTGGAAAGACTGATGATGTCAGCACCCTATAAATACAGCAGAAGAAGGGATACCATCCAGTAATGTGAATAGCGTACTGCGCTAATGCATCTGTCTCAAGTATCATAACATAGTTAGGTCGGGGTTTGAATCCTGCAAGCGCTGTGTGTGTGGGGCAGGGGTGTGTGTATGTCTTCACTTCTTTGTGAAAAAAATGGCCAATTTGACAACTGGGATAACACACTAAAAGATGTACATTCTTCTTTGGAAACACTGATGATGTCAGTACCCTATAAATACAGCAGGAGAAGGGAAATCATCCAGTGATGCGAATAGCGTGCTGTGCTAATGCATCTATCTCAAGTGCCATAACCTCGTTAGGTAGGGGTTTAAATCCTACAAATGCCATGTGTGCGTTTGTCACACAGTTTGTGAATGTGTTCTTTGCTTTCATTATTGTTGACATATTATTATAACAGTAATTGCCATGCACACATCAGGTATGTGTTTGCCACATACAGATATGTACCTGTGACCTTTAATAGTTCCTATGTGTGAAGCCTGTCTCATATGAATACAGTTGTTACCTTTGCTGCTATGTGCTGCAGCTTACCAGACCTTAGGCCATACATGTATGTTGGTGGCAATGCAAGCTACTGCAGTGATCTGTGTCCTAGGCCAACTATGTGACACACACCCATGAAAGCTTTGATAAATTAATGTGGGTGACGGTTCACGTCTGCAGTATATGTCAGACATGTTAAACACAGCAAAGTCTGTGAATGATGGCCATCCACTGTAGGTGTATGGCAACTGTTGCCGATATGCATACAGACACCTTCTTGCTTAGGTGATACACAGAGGGACTGCAGAATACCTTTGGAAATGTGAATATCACAGGATAGATAAGATAACATCTGTCCACATGTACACACCATTACCCATTCTACATGATGGGTGCTACCACCTACATGGTACTGTTGGAATACTATGTTAACTACATGCCGATGACAATGCCACAGTAGCGTTACTGCAATATACCATGGCTTGGACAACAGGTATCTGTCCGTATGATACACTTGTGGTGGTTAGGTGTGTCATGTGTAGAATGCATTGTAGGCCACTGTATGTATTTGCAGTCAAGGATGGACATATCCATAGTGTGTTGGCATGTACATGAGACTGCTATATGTCAAAGGGTATTGTTCCCAGGGATGTGTGGGGCTCAGTAACAATGGCTACTGGTATAGTGTAGTACTGCAGGGATATCACTGACACCAGGTTCCTATGTCTATGTATCAGCTGAGGAGACACCATGTAATGACCACTGAATGTCAGGCTATGTAAGCTGTGTATACTACCAGAATGCAGACGATTGACATGTGGAAACGAATCACCCACAGCATACTGTCAAACCATGTCATGTTCCATGCTGACCATGTTAACAAATGTACACCTGCAAATTGGTGATGCAAACATCACACATGTACTGTCCACACCCCAACACATGCAGGCACAGGTACACACAACAGCCATGTGGCACATTTGCAGACAGTATACTTTGGGAATTAACACTGGTGTATACAAAACTGCAATGACAAACATAGTTAATGCATCATGCATACTCGAATATACCCACAACAATATCATTACACTGTACTGTTAACAACATGATAATATTACTACAGTGCTATGTAGTCACCCTGTGCATCAGTGCCATGCTATCTTGTTCCAGCATCAATGTTACAGATGGCAGGAGGTGGCACAGTTTCATCATATGCACAGGGTGTGTACTTGGTTTGCCAGAGTCTGCCATTGACACATCCAATCGACATGTATGTGTGTGTGTGTTAGTGAGGGACAACAGTACAAGATGGGGCAACGTTGCTGCGATGTGTGTGTGTATGTGTTAGCCCTAGGTGTTAGCATTGTGTGTGTGTGTATGCATGCACACAGTTCCACCATGTGGCTGCCATATATGGGTGTTTGTGAACAGCCACAGACTGTACCTGCCAGGTCATACAGGTCACTGTCTCTGGCTATGGACACGGTACCTGTGCCTGGCAGGGGTGCTACGGACAGTATCAGGTACTAAGCCAGACTGGGTACTGTCATCAGAAGCAGTGGGTTGTTGACTGGACACATGTCCCTGCTGGGACTGTCCAGAGCTATGTGCATGTGGTCTTCTAGGATGGTCTAATGACAGCACAGAGCCAGCATTGCTGGGGCTGGTACTGGCACTATGGGAGCGGTTGCGTGCAGGTTTGTTGTCATCCGCGATGACTGGCAACTGATAATGTTGCTGGCAGAAATCCACATCGATGCCTTAACTGTCCTGCACTGTCCTGGCTCCTGGACATGTAGTTGTGGAACAGATCTAATGTGTCCCCCCAACGTCTATCAATGACCTCGCTGATGTTACGGATGGTAGATGCAACGTCATACATAGTGTCATTCATAGCGGTGTGATGTGCTCTAAGCTCCCTCAGACCCTGTCTGGTGTACCGTTCCATATGTGCCTGTGTCTGCATTACAGCCTGGAACATAGCTGAGGTTGATAGACCTCTGTGGGCACGTCTGACAGGGGCAGTATGACCATGGATGCTCCCACGAGAACCGCTGGACATCTGCCTGTGTGGTACCATGTCACGAATGTGGCCATGGCTGCTGTGAGGGGATGCATGTGCCAATGATACCACACTACCCTGGTCAATACCCACTGTATGCTGTCCCTCAGCTAAGGACATTGGTGACAATGGATGTATCGGCAGGATGACTGTGCGCATTGATGGGGTTGACTGCTGTGTACTATCAATTGGATGACCAACGACAGACCCAGTCACACCTCCCTGTGCCATTACACATGTATCATCATTAGCACTATCCCCAGCAGTGGCTTCAGGTTCCCTGCTGCACTCCACCAGAGCAACATCAGAACCTGTGAGAGGAAGATAGGAAACACAGTTTACAAATATGTACACGATATTAGCACACAGGCACACATGCACACAGGCGCACATGCACACATGCGCACATGTACACAGGCGTACATGCACACATGCACACATGCACACAGGTACACATGCACACATGCACACATGCACACATGTGCACATGCACACAGGTGCACATGCACACATGCACACAGGTGCACATGCACACAGGCGCACATGCACACAGGTGCACATGCACACATGCACACAGACACACAAACACACAGGCACACTCCTCAGTACAGCAGATACAAACACAGACACACCTGCAATCCAACACATACACAATACTGTTTTAGGGTGGGTGACCTTTTCACAAGGAAAAACATCACTGCACACATGTTAGCATGCAGGTTATGTGTTGCACAGGAACATGCAGTGCAAGTGCAGACAGTCCTTGTTAATAACAGTATACGTGTACTTGATGCTTGTGTGCAGTTGTTCAGTGATTGTCTCCACCCTGGGACACAATGTGTACAAGGACATAACAATGTTGTGCAAGTGTTACAAGCTGTGGGTGCATAGATTTACACACACACACACACACACACACACACACACACACACACACATACACAACACATGACGGTGCTACGCAATAACAGCTATGTGTACTTTTGTGGTCAGTGGAACTGGATGTGGTGTAGTAACGTGAGCCATGATTAACATGCTTCTTGTGGTCAGTCAACAATTATAATGTGTGCCAGACAGGCAGCAAGCATGCTGTACCTGAAGTGCAGTAACATGACTACATCCACAATTACACAGTCGCTTGTTACATGGGTGTGTAAGGTGGCCAATAGTGAGCATTGCCTAACATGAATATATTATTTGTTCCAGACTGTTGCACAAAGACATGATAGACCTCTACCCCTCAGGTATATTATGTGTGCTGCATAGATAAATGGGATGCTGAAGGCTGGCCATACAGCAGATGTCATAATTGTCATGTGTAGCAGGCTAAGGTGTAGTGTGTATGCCAAACATGTGAATGTTGTGTACATGTGAATCTGGTATGCCTATACAATTTCCAGTACTGTGTTGCCACACATGCGTGTCATGCTCTGTGTATTGCATGTGAGTGAGGCAGCTACTGAGAATAATGGTATATGCATAGTCTCACAGCAAACATGCACAGCATGCATTATGTGTAGGTGTGTTACATGTGCACACACTACACCTCCATATGGCATGCACATGTCATTAGCAATAGTATTGTTATTACACACTCACCAGCATGGATTGGCTGCCTTGCTGTCACTCCAGAGGGACCTGCAAACATATGAGAGTGATTGTCAGTGGCCACAACTGTGCCTTTGATACTTTGAGTATAATAAAGTACAGTAGTACAACAGGTGGCTTTCACAGGTGTACAGATTATGCTCAGAATATCAATCTTGCAGAAGAATGTGCAGGTTAACAGCTACACAAACAGTACACATCTCACACACACATAGACTACCAGTACAGAGAACAGTCAACTACAGATATGGCATGTTACCTGCATTCTCCATTTCAACATGCTGGGTGGCTCCAGCCTCCATGATGACACGTTTGTGAATGTTCTTGTTGTTGACCTGGAGCCACAACACTTAGGAGGTGCTCCTCTACACTGGTGAGGGTGGGGGTGGATAGGTACCCCACCACCTTTGGCAAGCTTTTGTCTGTGGATATCAGACGCACGCTGCCGGACATGTCTAATTAAATCACTGCAGTGATGGCGTACCTGCTCATATGTCCGGTTATGCATACCTATGTCATTTACCCTACGGATAAGTTCTTGCCACAGTGCAGCCCTCTCATGCTGGTTCTGGCTGGTCCTGGAAAACAGCACACAGTAATTCTACACCAGGCTCTGGTGGATCTCCTGCTCCTCTGCTTCTGTATAAGGTGGGTTTCTCTGATGCACCATCACCCTGGAAGGAAGGAAAAGAAAAATATGTGAGCAAGTCATGTGGCACACTTGATATTCAAATGTACTGATATCACTTCACTGCCATATATAGCATCTGTCTGTCTATCAGGGGATACACATGTTCGATACCACATATCAGAGCTCAGCCCACAACTGTCTGACAGTGCCTGCCACACTCCATACAACAAACTAGTATGCACCAGCACTCAGCACACTGGGATACAATGCACAACCTCACACTGGAGTATGTATCAAGCTAATGGATGAAGAATATTGTCATCCCATGCAATGAATGCAATACACATATACAGTTTCAACGATAATCCACCCTAGTCTTTGATGCCATACCCCTACCTGACATACGTGCACAGTTGTTACTAAAGCCGGCATACTGCTGTCACAGAGTATACATGCTGCCAGGTACACACACATACCCTGTAACACACATGTGATTGCGGCCATGGTACAGGCATCATTACACACACATTACACATACATACAACACTCAAATGTATGGTGACACAGATGAGCATTAACTGTGCACATTATAGTACTGTGTGCCCCTACTTACAGATACCTATGCATGAGGTATGTAATCTGTGCAAACTACAGGTAACACACCAAACAGTGTTACCAAAGAATGTGAACATACACCATACTGTAGTGTTTAAGCCTACAACATCAGGTAGTACAACAGTTCATATGTGAGCTGGATTCAACAGCAGTACCACTTACTAAGCATACATGTATTGCTTCTGCCTATGATGGGACACCGCAGTCATACACAGGGAACTATGGCACAACATATGCCAATCTACTATCTTTGCATCCCAATAACTGACACATCTTTCTCTGGCCTCACACCAAGGACACCAACTACCATGACAGACACAAACTCATGCTAAGATATCACACCTTTACAGACCTTGCACACAGTCAGTGTCACACTCATTCAATGTCACATAGCTGGTATTGCACTGAGTACATGTGTGTGTGCATTGTGTCATAGGTAGGTACTATGCTATTGGCCCTTGGCCTAGGGCAGCCTAGCCATATGCTACCCTGCCCTTTGGTACACATGTACTGTGATTTTACTTGCTCCTGTGAAACAGTTACACACAGCTGACTCACAAGGCATATTACCGATCTCCATGACATTCATTAGGGGTATGTATGACATCTACTAATGAGGATCCTTGTTTGTTAATGCTGGGTGGTTTAGTCCAGGGTATGGCATATTTGTGTACAGAAACCTGTACCTCCAGCATGTGCTGTTTAGTGTGGGGACAGGGATTAGGGCCCTAGGTCATGTAGACTGAAAGGATTGTGAGGTGTTGCCATGGTGGTTGGTCAACTGGTATGGGTGTGACATAACTCTGTATGTCCAGCACTGGTAACCACTGTGTAGGCAGTATGCAAGGCACTCTAGCTGTGGTTTTGTGAGTCAGTCTGCATAGGGAATGTGTTTGTGGCCATTATCAGTCATTGTTATGTATGTCTGTGGCCTTTCCACTTGCTGTAGTTCTCATGGGAGGGACATACTGCATAGGTCATTGTGAGGTGTACAGGGGTACACTGACTTACATTTCCCTAGCTGACACAACTTTTGTGATGACACGTACCATGTACAGGGATTACAAGACTAGTGTGCCACTGTGGATATCAAAGGGGAGGCTATTGTACACCTGTGTCCCATGTTCCCTTCTGACACCTCCAGTGGTAGGCAGGCAACCACCTATGTGGTAGTTATTTATAGTAGGAGCCTTACGGCATAGCCTATTTGAATTAACTTAGATGCTTTAAACTGGCCTACCCTAGTTTTTGACTTTTGATGGTGTGCCTAATTTTTTTTTTGTTTTTTTTGTTAACTTTGTCACCAGGTCTTATTATTATTACTATTGGTTTTTACTAATACTTTTTTATTAGTATTTCTATGTGTTTATTAACAATATGTCTCTGTTTATCTCTCATTGTTATGTTTTTGTGGAGCTTTTCTCCCCGGGCCTCTACTGAAAATGGAAATACATCCAGCTAGACTAGCCCGGTCAACAAATGTAAAATAAAATAAAATAAATAAATAAATAAATAGTGGGTAACATGTTTTGGAATGGGGTATGGTACTGCAGTATAAACACTGGTGTTCTGTCCATGCCTTGGTCACCAGGCACCTGTTGCAGTACATCTGCCCCCATGTCCCCCTCTCTCACTCTCTCTTTATATACATATCTATATATATTTATATATATATATATATATCTATATATATATATACATATATACATATTTATACATATATGTATATATATGTATATATATATATATATATATATATATATATATATATATATATATATATATATATATATATATATATATATATATATATATATATATATAAATATATACATATATATATATATATATATATATATATATATCTACATATATGTATATATATCTATATACACACCGCTATATATAACCATATATATATATATATATATATATATATATATATACATATCTATAGACATTCATATCTATCTGTATACATGTATTTATCTAAATTTGTATCTATATATGTATTTGTCTATTATATCTATACGTATATACATATTCTCTATCTATCTATCCATATATCTTTATGTATCTATACAGACCTCTCTGTCTATGTACATATATATATATATATATATATATATATATATATATATATATATATAGATATATATATATATATATATATATATATGTATATATATATATATATATATATATATATATATATATATATATATATATATATATATATATATATATATATATATATATATATATATATATATATATATATATATATATATATATATATACACACACACATTCTTAACATCCATTGCTGTACATATACATGCACATGTAGGTACATGGACTGCTCACCTTTCATGGTGGGAATATCACTTTTGCAACAGTTGTGAGACATACCATTCTGTAATGATATTGCACACTGTTGTGCATAATGCATTATGCAGTCCTCAAGCCATATAGCTGTAGCAGGCCTCACTGGCTCAGTCCCACAGAAGTTCACCACCGCATGACATATACCTGCACTGCATACTTTTTTCAATGCCACACACTACAACCTACATTGATATGTGCACATAGCAACCTTCAACTACATATGTATGTCCAGCCTTTACGAACATTTGCAGTATGTCCCTTGCCCTATGCACATCTTCATATATATATAGATACAGACTGCTAACACATATGGAGGGTTCACAGTATGTAGATTATTAGATTATGTAGTTTACATTACCTTTGTCTCTGACAGCTTTTTTTTTTTTTTGGATTGCTGGCTTGCTGACTGGCTGGCTGGCTGGATGGATGCCTGGATGGCTGGCTGGCTGCCTGGATGGCTGGCTGGATGCCCGGGTGGTTGGATGGCTGGCTGCCTGGATGCCTGGATGGCTGGCTGGATGGCTGCCTGGATGGCTGGCTGGCTGCCTGGGTGGCTGGTTGGATGGCTGCCTGGATGGCTGGCTGGCTGCCTGGATGGCTGGCTGGATGGCTGCCGGGATGGCTGCCTGGGTGGCTGGATGGATGGCTGCCTGGATGCCTGGATGGCTGGATGGCTGGCTGCATGGATGCCTGGATGGCTGGCTGGATGGCTGCCTGGGTGGCTGGCTGGCTGGCTGTCTGGATGGCTGGCTGGATGGCTGGCTGGATGGCATGTTGGATGGCTGGATGGCTGCCTGGGTGGCTGGATGGATGGCTGCCTGGATGCCTGGATGGCTGCCTGGGTGGCTGGATGGCTGGCTGCCTGGATGGCTGGCTTTGTTCTTCTTTTCTTTTTTTGTTTTATTTTGGTCTCTCTGTCTCTCTCTCTCTCTCTCTCTCTCTCTCTCCTCTGCAGCAATTGGTGGCCAGCATTTATTAATTGCATGCAGCCTGCTGCATGGTAATTGCAGTTCTCACTGTGATTTCAGGACACTGCTATAAAATGTTAGGTTAGGTAGGCATAGGCCTTTCAGTTTTGCAAGGTGTGGACTATGCTGGTTTGCTGTGGACACTGTTGTGTCAGTCAGAAGGTTGGTATGTCTCTCATATCTAAGGCTGTGTTGTAGCCACTGAAATGCATGTTGTACTGAAACCTGACTGTTGCTTTTTCCAGTTCACTCTTCTCAGTGTGTATGTTAACTCACAGCTGTTAATGCTAAGACTGTTTACATGGGAGTATGTACTTTCCTGTGGGAGTTGTGGATTAACTGGTATACAACAGTAGTTCTTGCAATGTGTTGCTATGGCTTCACTATTTTCCCTTTACATTCAGTCCTTGAAGGCCTGATATTTGTCTTTACTGGAATGTGTTGCTATGGCTTTCCTATTTTCCATTTACATTCACTCCTTGTAATGCATGATATATTTCTTTCAGCAGTAAGTTCTTATATGTTTGCTGTGGCTTGGTGGCACTGCATGCTGTCTGGTGAGCCCAAGGTCTGGGGCTTGACACTTACAAGGGTATTTTATTTTGCTGCTGAGCAGTACTAGGGCCTTGTATTTTGTACTAACAATTATGAATATCAGGCACATGCAGTGCTTGTAAACTGCTATACTGTCATTAGTTTGTTAGATGGCTACATCCTTTGATATTTCTGTGTTGTACTCCTACATGACGGTGTGCTTGTGGGAGTAATTCTACAGCTATTCGCAGAGTGTGTAACAGCAGACAGGCTGATATGCCTGTGTATTTATGACACTTGCAGGCCTCAGATACTCTCAGGTATATATTTGACCAGCCTCAGGGAAAGGTACATATCAGTGGGATACACCCGTGATATATTTCAGATATTCTGCAGTTGTGACTGTGAGGTATTTTGAGCATATGTATTACTACACCATTTCTGACATGCAAGAAGTGTCTACTTTAACTTATTGACAGTCACCATTACGTTGGATACCCCACCTTTCTGCCTACTGTTAGTACATTTCACAGGGAGTCAGTGGGGCACAGGTAACATTTTTTTACAAATCAGGGACATCCCTGTAAATCAGTCACAGTTGGGAAGTCTGGCCTCATGCCTATTCAAATATGGTGATGTTTATCCTGCTCTGATACTGTGTGGGGTTTGTAAGGTGCTACTGTAACATTATTACCTCCTAGCATGGCTGTTTCTCTTATCACAATAATGTAATGCAATTCCACAAGAATTGCCAGTAAGGATTCAAGGAACAAGCTTTGTGTAATGGCCTTCCTATATTCCCTTTACATTCATTCCTTGTATTTCATGATATATTTCTTTCAGCACCAAGTTTTTGTATACTTGCCGTGGCTCAGTGTTAATTCATGCAGACTAGTGTTTCCAAGGTCCGGGGTTTGAGACTGACAGGGGTATTTTATTTCACTGATGAGCAGACTACAGGCCTTGTCATACAGAGTGACTAAGGCACTTTTAAGCAGTTGTAAGTGGGTTTGCACTGGTTTGCACGATGCTTACACATGCGCACACTCGCTTAGCTAAGCAAACACCCGCTGACTACTGCTTAAAAGTGCTTACTCCCGCTAATATCTGCAATAATTTATTTTAAAGAAAAGAAAATGGGGAGATAGGAAAGTGGTGAAAAAGGGGGCACAAAGAGGGTAGGACAGTAGGAAAACAAGTTCGGGATGTGCAGGAAGGATGTAGGGAAGGCCCATAGCTGCCCATTTCTTTATGAGCAACAGCTGTGCATATGTGTGAAATTTGGTGTGAAATTTGAAACCTTCCACCCCTGAGAGAGGGGTAAGGACAAGAAAATATGTTGTACTGCCAATTAGAATTATCAGTTTACATGTCCAGTGGACATGTGTGCGAACTGGGCAGCTATGTATGAGGCGTAATTCTTTTGTGGGAACAGAGTGCCCTTTTTCATTTTTTTTTTCAGGTGAGAGTGGAATGTGAGGTACAGGAAGTAGGTATATTTGGGGAGGTAGATTGGAGAGGTTAACAGACAAGACAAATAAGACACATACATGGGCGGAGTATGACACATGTGGAGGGTAAACACAAATGACGGGGACGGATGTTTGGATATTGCAAACCCATGAGCCCACAGATGGCAACAGTGGAACTAAAATCCCCACCCATAGGCAGTTACCACTGCGCCTTCACAGCCAAGGCTGGGGCTGTGCTGGGGGATGGATAGGATGGGCAGGCACACCCGTGAGTTGCGCCACCCTCACCTCAAGCTGGCATAGGGGGTCAATCACAGAACGCCTGATCTCACTACGCACCACAGACCGGACCCTATGGAGGGTGAGTGGAGGCTCTCCTCCGGCCATGCTTGCAGAGGGGGGACGAGCCCCATCCCCTGCAGTGCTTCCACCCAAAGGTGGCACAGGGCCACCGGAGGAGGAGGTCCCGGCCTGGGCACTGGTGCCAGGTGCACTCGCCAGCTGAGGTGGGAGAGGTGGGTCCGCTGGAACCCGCCTTCCCTGTTGTCCTATGTTTAGCAGTATTTTATGGCATTTTGGGTTAGTAACAAACAACACCATTCAAAATTAGTTGTAACAGCATGCATCAGTATTCCCATTAACCAAACACCCATGAATTACGAACATTGAGCAGCAAGCATAACACATGCATATTTAGAACAACAGTGCACATTCCAACAGCATGCAGGGTTGATTGGTAGCAACAGGCCATCAGGTTTGGATATGTGAACGGGGCACATGCATCAACGTGCATGCAGATATGTATGAACCAACAGGACAAATGTCTATGGGAATTAATTGTGAATACACATACCCGGTTTGGTGTGGAATGGCATCATTTGTGAAAATAGGGTAAGGTGGAGAAATTTTACATTAACAGCTAAAACTACCTATACATATACTGTACATTCCTAGTAGATGCAGATATATATCCCCTAAATGTATTAGTACAGTTTCCTGTATGTAACCTTAGGAATGTTGGTGATGGGGATGTTACTGCTACATTAATATACATTCCATTTTTATTCATATATGTTTATATCTGGCTGTGTTCAGGTACAGCATCCTGCTACATTTGATTTATATGGGTCTAGACAACTGTGGATGTTCAGCATTTCATACAACCATACTATTTCCATAATGCAAGGGTACAGCAACATATCCAATTTGTGGGATGGACACAGTCCATGTTCTGTATTTTATTTAACACATTACACTCTTTGGTTGTGGCTGTCTCATTTATTTCATTATGTAGTGACTGCAGTATACCTTTATTCCAGACTTATTACAGCTTTCTTGGTAGCTTCAAACTGTCTTTCTCACACTCTCTCAATTATTTTATATTTACATTTCAGAATGGTACTTCATTCTAAGCTTTATTAACATTTATTACTGGTTTACAACAACCCTTTCCAGCTGACTCACTTATTTCATATGGCAGAATTTACAAGGATATATTTGACACTTGTCTATCCTTTGTTGATTGATTACCACTCATTTTCTGGCTGCAGCAGTTATCTGAAATTACAATACAGGTGGAAACTCTATTTGAGACTTGTTTAATCTTCATTACTGGATTGCATTACACTCTTTTCCAGGCTGCATCACTTATCTAATCTTACAATACTAGCAGAATCTTTCTTCTAGGCTTATTTGACCTTTATTAGTGGGTTACAAGACTGAACTCTTTTACAATCTCTCTCACTTATATTCTATGACAATACCAGCTAAATAATTACTAACCTGCCTGGTGGTGCAACCTCAGCAGCCTATCAGCATAGGCTCGCTGATTCGAGGAATAAACACCTGCAGCTGTAATATAAAGGAAGTAATATTGGAACATACATCTCCATACTATAGGCTAGGATAGTATTTCTTACATGCTTAATTACATGGATACTTACTCAGTAGTGGGGCGTTGGGCATTTGGCGGGCCTCCTGGATCCAATGGTTCAGTTGGTCCTCCTTCTGTCGCTTCAGGTCCGCATGATGGTGATGGACCTGTTCACCAGTCCTCGGAATGCCTGTGGCACTGGTGAGATCATGTGCCAACCAGTTCCATGCCTCTGCCTTGTACACACCCCAGTGAACCTGGCCCTGCATGAGTTGTGCTTCATGATCATGGACTAGGAGCCAAACCATATATTTTGACTCCTCAACACCCCACCTTTGTGCTCTAAAGCGACTTCCCTCTCCTGCACCTGCCATCCTGACAGCAAATGGGTACCACAATCAGTTATGCTGTGTATTCCCTCCTATGGGGCTTATATATGCCAGTTTTCCCGCACTTATCTGTGATTGGCCATTTTGGATATTTATCAGCTTAAAAAAACCTGCTTTGTCCTGCTTCTATTTCCATTGATTCCTATATATATGCTTATACTGCATTTCTCAGTACAACTGTCATGGCTTAGTGGATCAGTACTTTCACTATGGTGCACAGTATCCCAGGTTCGACCCTGGGCATTGCTTTTTTTATTTTACTACTGTCTAGACAGGCTAGGAGGTGTGTCTGTGTAAAGGCAGCTTTGATACAGCTTGCCCAATGTTGCCTGATGGTAAGCTGGTTGGCGTGCTGCACAGCTTCACGCAAATGGCTTACGCTGGGTAATGTGTTATTTAGCTATGAGCACTCATATTATGCTGGGTGAAGCACTGCTGAACTACAGGCACTCACTTTAAGAGTGTTAAAGTGCTGCTCATCTATGGGCACCCATATTAAGCTTGTTAAAGTGCTGCTCACCTACGGGCACCCATATTCAGCTTGCTAAAGCCTTGCTAAGCTGACATACTCACAACTACACATTGCCCACAACTTATTGTACTCTCCAGACAAATGCCCGCATTACAAAATACTCTACTGTACTGTTCAGCCACTAGAGACCTTCGCTCTAGCAATAAACTTTTACTGTTTATCAGCAAGTCATTCAACACTGCTAGAGACTCTTTCCACTCTCATTATGTGTCAAAACTCTAGAATGAAATCCCCACACAGTTAAAAAAATGGAAACCTTAAGTAGTTTCACAACTTTGCTTAATCAGCATCTATGCAAAGATGTCTGTGTTCTTCCTGCTGACCTGGCTAGCTTTACTCAGATTACTTTTCTGCAACTCTTACAGCCACTTTGCTTCCCAGTCATTTGTACCTTATTGCTCCTCCTCCTCGTCATACTGCACTAATTTCCTAAGCTCTTACTTTTCCTCGTTTTCTCACACCCCACCTACAATTCCTCCTCTGTCCTTTTCTCTTCCTGCTCGTTTCCATAACTTCTCTTTTCACATCTGTCATAATTTTTAAACTACATTCTAACTGTCTGTCATTAAATTATTACTAAACTCAAAAACACTCCAGTTTGACCTTTCTCCTGCAGCCACCATGCTATAAATACATTAATGGTTATTGTGTTATTTCTGTATTCAATAATTAGCCAGTTTATGTCAATTTCTCTCTTGTTTGTGGTAAAATGCTATGTTCATGTAAGAAATATTTAAAAATGATCTAAACAAGGTCATGTGTAGATGTTTTCACCCTTCAAATATAAATGTACATCAAGTGTAACTTAAATGTGGACCTTTTCTCTCTGAGCCTCCACTGAAAATTGTTATTACTCAGTCAGACTTTTCCCGGTCAACAAAGATAAATAAATAAGCAAACAAATAAATACATTGATAATAATAATAATAATAATAATAATAATAATAATAATAATAATAATGCATTTTAATGTTAATTTTAAACAAAATGTTAAGTCCTCTCTATGAATAATGCAACCTTTGAAGTCACTTCTCATAGCAAATTATTAGGGATGATAGAGGGATGATAGTGGATAATAATCTTAACTTTGACCTGCATATACAAAATTGCATAAGAAAAACTCAATAAAAAATAGGGATTCTTTATAGAGCCAAAAGCTTTCTCACTGACACAACTAAAGCTACATTTTCCACTACTTATCTCCTCCCCACAATTCTTTATGGTGCTTTCATCCATACGAACCTTCAGGCATCAGAAAAATAAAAACTTGAACAATGCTATACAAAGTTGCTAAATTTGGAGCAAATACCCATTTTGGAACCCATCATGGTATAGCGCCAAAAAGCCTAAATTGGTTAGAACTCCCCTATCAACTAACATATACACAGCTTCTTACTACCTATTAAACAGGTCTATATCACCTCAGTGAAGTGATAGTGCAGTGAACGACATTTCATTGGAAATGCCATTCATTGAAATCTGCTCTTGCCCCCCACACCCCTGCTAATTATATATACCAACTCCAAGATCACACTACAGTGGGGAAAGGTCAAATTTCCGGAGCATCACTGTACCGTGATCTCAATATGAATAGATCAATGAATGGAATGTTTGATGTAAGTGAACTGAAAATGCCATTCGCTGAACTGAATTTTCGCTGAAGTGATATAGACCCCTATAAAACTATCCAGACTCCATCTGCTTGTCCAGCACTAAATAACATTCTTCACAACTATGCTCCTAGTCAGTCATTACAATCCAATGACCAAAAACTCCTATCTGACCTATCAAATGTGATGAGTATTGTCTGTACTTGTACCATGTTCCTGAGGCTGGAACTCCCCATCAGGTCAATGCTCTCCCTCCCATACTTCACAAGCATTCTGCAAGACTTCCTAGCAAAAATCTGTGTCACTTTTTGCTCAACACCAGGATAAACTATATCCCTAAATTTGGACAAATAGCTATCAATACTTTACAACTCCTTCTTTCCCTTCTTCACTAACTTCCTTACTTAAATCAGTTTCTCTTTCCTGGCTTTCTCTCTATATATAGCATAAGCCTACTTCTCTCTCACTTTGTATTGCAATTTCTGCTGGTATTATACTAACTTACCTTTAATTTCTCTATAAACTGACTAAAATGTCTTTAACTATTAAACCATTGTCATATAACTTGTATCTATTCTTCACCAATGTTTTCACATTATGTCTAATTTGGTATAATTATTGGGTTTATATTAGCAAATCGAAGTGACATAAAGCTGAACACCGTTTCATTGACACATATGTGTCAAACTCCCAGGTAACCAAACGGCCAGATCTCTGATTTTTTTCCCTAGGGAAAAAAATGGTTGGCCGTCACTGCAAATTTGCCCTTTCCCCCACTGTAGTGTGATCTCAGAGTTACTATATTTAGTTAGGGGGCTGTGGGAGACACAGCCCCCCACAATGAGAGTATGGGGGTTTGAAGCCCCCACTTTATAATGTTTGTACTAGTGTGTCATATGTAGTTGGCCTACCATTTTTTTCCCTAGGAAAAAAATCGGTGATTTGGCCGTTCGGTTACCTGGGAGTTCGACACATATGCGTCAATGAAACAGTGTTCAGCTATATGCCTTTTCGATTTGGTAATACAGACCCTAATTATTTAAACTGCATTTGGTTTTTGTATTATTTTTAAAGACTGTAAAATTATTATTTTTAAAATGTTTTGTAATACTTGGGAGCTTTCCTCCCAGCCCTCCACTGAAAATTGGCTCCTACCTAGTAAATAAATGACAATAACAGTCCAAAGTAATGTTTTGTATGATCATCCAATGTTCTGGAAAACAGTTCTATTTGTTATAATTGTTACGATGAGCACATAGTTTCCTTGACCAGTTTAATTGAATCAGTCTGTCTAATTGTTTCAGGTATAGAATTTTATGTGGCAGATGCAATTTTAGCAAATGACCCTTCACAAACAGAGAGAGTGATAAGTGGTCCTTGTATTTGTATTTGGTCTGTATTATAGGGGCAATATGATGAATTTCTAACATTCGATCAATTCCGTAGTGAGGAGCAAAAATATTTCACCTAAAAGTCTGAATGCAAGAGCATTTAGAAATATTTATGAACAGAGCTGCCCTGGCACTAATAAATAGCCATTTCCTTTTCATATAGTAACAACAGCGGTGTTCTCAATGGCTGTTAAGGCAAATAAATCAGTTTTCCGCTGTTTGAGGAAGGGTGGTATTTTAAGATCAGAGTACAATTATAAGGAGACTATATTCCAATCAAGCAAGGTAATTATGGTCATAGGTTCATAGGATGTTACTAGGCTATTGACCCGAAGGTCTTTACAAACCTAGTCATTAAATTCCAATATAAAACTAGATGAAAGATATCTTCTATGTCCTAGATTTTTCTATGGATGGCTACCCATTTTGAGGAGAGAAGCAGGAGTAATCCACAATAGAAATTTACGCTTTCCCAGCCAGTCATCCAGGTTGCTCTTAAACAGGGTCATGGAGATGGTCTGTGTATTAGGGTTATGCATCATCTGTCTACTGAGTTAAAATGTTGAACATTTTGTAAGATATTTTTTAGTTGAGCAGTATAATAGTGGAATAAGAACTTATGTCCAAGTAGGAGGCCTTTATACTTTGTTGATAATTTCTGGGATGGCAGAGGCATGGTTTGCATGGAGAACTTAGCACCTAAAGCCCGTTGTCTTCTTTTGGAGATAATTTGGATGGAAATTACAAAATTTCCATCAGCTTGCCACTCTTTGAAAACATGGAATTCATTAATAGGCATCTCTACCTGAAATATGTGATGTAGATATATACAACAGGTATGTGCAGAGTAACATAGTTAGGTTTCATTTTAGGCATCAATATATGCTGTTTTACCCAAAGAGAACTTAGAAATACCAAAAATGTATCCTTTGCAAAATTAAGGCAGCATTCTTACTTCTATACCGTTTGCCCCAAGTATTGAGAAAGACCCAGAATTGAATGTGGTAATTATGGGTCAACTGGAGTAATTATAAATAAATAAGCAAATTATTTCTGTCCTTTACTAAATGTAAGAAAACATACAAACATGCTTTCTAATGTAGGTAGCACCTTATAAGCACTATAGTTAATTCTGGATCAAAAAGAAACAGCTTTGCTGCATTTTTTTTTTCATCATCGCTGAAATAATCATTCTGCATTCATTGTACTTGATTTACTTATCAAGAATATAGAAAAGGGAAATCAGATATGTGATATTTCAATGAATAAGCATGGTTTTATACTTCAGTTCTATTATAGTTAATGAAACTGAATTATTTATTTAATGTTATATGCTTTTAATGAGCAGTAATTATGTGTCACAGTGAATAATGTTTGACCGCAGATTGTTTACTCACAGAAAAGAAAGAGTTTAGTGTTGATTGCATTTCCATAGTTTAGTTCATGACATCTGACATTTGCTTAATTGGCCATTATTTGAAGTCAGATTTAAGAACTGAAGAGCTCCAGCTGTGTTTTTGTTTTAGCAGTAAGAAAGCACAGCATTCCAGCATCTTTGATGTATAATGAAAGGCATTAACAAACAAGTGCTATACTTTGTGATGTAATATAAAGTGATATGTGCTTCATTAATTATTCAGTTAAGAGCATTTCTGGAAACACCATGAAAATCTTTCCTTTGAGAGACTCACATGAAATGCAAGTCAGAACAACTTTGTTCTATTATGATATTACTTATCTATTGCTTCAATGTTAGTCTATACATCTTTATTGAACTGTTTAGCTACATACATGTCTATGAAATAATATTATCATTATTCCATTAGGCCCTAGTTAGCAGTTCCCAATTGCTGAGGAATCTTGGAGTGACTGTCAACAAGTAGGAGATGCAAATATATGTAAAAGGTTTAATTAAAATATGTGTGCATACAATGACACAAACTGCTAAAATTAGGCACAATAAGTGTAATCTCAAATGTCTGCATACATAAATTAAGACTGATAAACGCAATAGTTTCTATCTCTGCTTATCTGTCTGTCCATCTTACTTATTTATCTAGTAATTCATATGTTCATAGGTAGGTACTAGGCTATCGGCCCAAGGGCCTAAGTAAGCCTAGCCAACAAGGTTCCCTGGCTTACGCCACCCAAGAAAGGTATTTTCCTCTGCCACTGTCGAGCAGAACCACAGAAGTGATCCCCGGGGTGTATTTCCTATGTCCCATGCACTCATCAAGATTTTTCTTGAAGAGTGCTAATGAGGAACTTTGCTTGACATAAATGGGTAGCTTGTTCCAGAGGATGGGAAGTCTCTGGGACAGGAATCTATCCCTCCAGCATGTCCTGTTTATTGTGGTGACAAGGTTTAGGTCCCTAGAGCATGTCGTTCAAAGGGATTGTGATTTCTTTAGGTGTAGCATATCCAGCAGCTCTGGGTTTGACATAGCTTTATATGTTAGGCAGAGATCACCTCAGAGTAGGCGATATGCTACAGAGTAAAACTGGAGTTTTTTGTAAAGGTCAGTGTAGGGCATCTGTTTGAGGCCAGTAATCCTCTTTGTGAGGTACTTCTGTGGCCTTTCCAGCTGCTACAGATGTCTTGTGAGGTAAATTCTAAAAGGGGCGTTGTACTCTATAATGGGTCTAATGAGTGTCAAGTAGAGGGGAACAATTACCTCTTTTTTCCTGGATAAGAACCCTTTTGTGATGAGGCGTGCCATGTAGAAGGACTTCCTGACTACTGTGGCGATGTGATTATCAAAGGAGGACTATTGTCCACCTGGGTCCCAAGGTCTCTTATCACACATTCGGTGTTAAGTAGACTGCTGCCTATGTGGTAGTTCATGGGTACAGAGGTTTTACCAAAGGGGATGACAGTGCATTTTTTGGCATTGAGCTTGAGGCCATGGCTCTGACACCAGGCATCTGTCTCAGTGAGGCCCTTCTGTAGGATGTCCATATCATTTGGGGACTCGACTATCGTTTGCAGTTATCTGTGAATGTATATTATGTAGAACTGCATGTGATGTAATCAGTTAAAATGCTTGCAGGTATAGATAAACATATGAGCAACATGCATAAGTTCAAGCACTATAACAATTTAACTAATTAGAAACATTTGCCACTTAACAAAAATACTCTGTTTCAAGTTTTTTTTTCCTACCCTCTACAGTTCCCCATTGGAGAACTGTGTTTTGGGGGACTGTGTTCCCCACACCCTATGACATTACATATACTAATTATCTAACTCAGAGAAAATAAAACAGTGGAGATAAACCTACACTGTTGCATAATCACATTTAACAGCTTGTTTATTAGCCCCAGCATTAAAGCAATGATTAGTGGCCCCAGAAATGGACAAGCCTGGCAAGGAGGGAGAGGAGTGAAAATTTCTGGCCTGCTCACCTCTCCCAGATGGTAGGAGGGGTTTATGCACATTCAGGACAGCACTGCATGGTGAAATTTCCCTGGCAGAGACTCTTGAGATCACTGCTCATGCTCGGGTGGGGGGGGTGGAGACAGGGCCACCTGGAGGTAACAAACTTGTGGAGGTGAGGAGACGCCCTCCCCGAATGGCCCGTTACACATCCCTTTCCAGCATCTTGCTGACTGTGTGTAGCTAGAGGCAGGGAGTAAAAAACAATACATACAATCTCTGATGCCTGTCTAAATAATGGTCCCTCACACCTGACATTCAGCCAAGTGAAAGGGAATGAATAAGCCATTTGGCTGGAAGGGGGCTAGTGATTAACAAGCAGTGGGAGTAATAAGGAGCAAAATGCAAATAAATAAATAATCATACTAAACCATCTGGTGGACAACTAAAAAGATAACAGCATGAAATTAAATTTTAAATAAAACACTCACATTGTAAGAAGGATAGATTTTTGGACTTATCACTGGAACATGCAAATATTAGTATAGTGACTAAAGCATTTAATTCTACTCATGATTACATAAGGCAGCTAGATCAGCTCTTAACAGCTTATCACAATCCAGCTCTCGATTACATAAGGCAGCTAGATCAACTCTTAACAGCTTATCACAATCCAGTAAGTTGCTGGCAGATCCAATGGGGGCTTACTTTTTGGACTTTAGGAAAGTCTTTAACGCAATGGAATGGTTGTTTATATGGGACTCTCTTTAGGTGTATGGTTTTTATGGTATTTTTTTTTTAATTTTCTTTATTTATTTATAATAACAGTCAAAACAAATTACATATAATCACACATAATAATAGAAAACATACAAAACTATTTACACTTATCCAAAGCCCAAAGACAGAAATTAAGCATATCATGCAGGTACAATCACATTCAATTTAATATATGATGAAAACACATCCTCCAGAACTCCTTAAGATATGGATTCTGTTTCTGGTTGTAAAAAATATACCTATGTGCTTTTATGTGATTGGTCACAAGAGTCTTAAACCCTTCCCAGGATAGTAAATTTTTGTTTTTCCAGTTAAGTGTAATGTAGTACTTTATTAACATGAGGATGGATACTAAGATCCTGAGTTGCAAGTTTGTCAGACCTGGGAGAGGGATATGTAAGAGGGCAAACTTCCAAGACAGAGTTGATTATTTGTAGCCCATTTTTCACTAACTGGACTCTTAAGGCACACCATAGCTTATATGAGCATTTACAACTCCAGAATGTGTGTGAAGTATCTCCTGTTTGCTTTTGGCAGAATTGACAATGAGGAGAAGAGTTAGGATATATTTTGTTGTTTATGTCCAGTGTAAGATAAGCATTATTCAATAACATAAACTGAGTGTATTTAAGTTTTCTAAGAGGGATGAGGTTGGAATCAGTTTTAATGGCATTTGATATTTGCTCTTGAGTGATATGAGGATCCTGTTTTGTCCAGTAGTTAGAGTATACGGGCTTCTTTTGTGTTTTGATGGTCGTAATGAATTTATAGGAGCTTGAAATCATTTTCTTTTTGAGTAGAAGTAGGCTCCACAGTACCTTACATGTGGAAATGTCTTTATCTGTTACCATGAGAGGGTTTACAATTTTATGAGATATTTCCATAATTTGCCTAAATATGATCAAATATTTTTTTGAGAGGTTCATCTTAACTCTTGCCTCTGAAATTGAAAGATGCATATAGGGGTACAGGTCCAAGATGTTTTTATCCTTCAGAAGTGGAAATTGATCCAAATTTAGCATATTCCCATTCAATTTTAAGTTAGGATTAAGATGGTGGGGTTGTAAAGTGTTGAAGGCTGCGGCTAATTTTAAGGTATGTACAAGTTTTTGCAGAGTTACAATTCTGGTTTTTATACTATTATGTATTTTGATTTTGCTCAGGTTATCTTTATTTAAGAAGGGGAGAGCTAAAAGGTTAAAGCTTAGCAATTTGCCATAGTTGTACAATTTGACCCAAATAGGATGCCAAGTAGTGGAGTTTTTAGAGACTGTAGCTATATTAATTATCTTACTGCAGTTAATAATTTCATAATACAGTTTGAAGTCTGGCAATCCTAGGCCGCCTTGGTCTCTTGGGTATGAAAGTTTAATATAACTAATCCTAACGGATTTAGGGGACCACATAAATTTCGACAAAGATGAATAAATAGTTTTGAAAAAGCTGTTTTGTAGGATAATATTGGTTGCTTTAAAAATATAGAGAAGTATGGGTAGTATATTCATTTTGATGATCGCTACCCTAGCGATAAAGTGTAGTTTTAGATTAATTCATCTGTTTAAATCATTTTGTATGTTTGACCAAACACTAGTAATATTGCCCTGGTAGTATGTCTTGGGGCCTAAAATGAAAGAAATTCCTAAGTATTTGATGTGTTTTTTAGTAGCAATACTTTTAGGGGTTAGTACGTTGGGGTATTGAGTGTAAATATTAATTGGAAAGATTACAGATTTGTCTTGGTTTAGCTTGTAATTTGAAAATTTAGAGAAGGTGTCTATGGAAGTCATAACTTTTTCAAAGTCAGAGTTAAGGAGGGAAAAGTAAATGTTTAAGTCATCAGCATAAGCAGATAGAGGTATTGTAGTGTTATAACAGGTAGGAATATGGTGATATGTTCTCTGTTTAATTAGTAAGAATAAAGGTTCAATGAATAGATTAAATAGCAGAGGGGAGAGAGGGCATCCTTGTCTTGTACCATTTTTAATATCAATTCTGGATGCTATTTGTTTATTTATCTGGAGAACTGTATATGTTTTTGAGTAAAGCATTTTAATGATGTTAATGTAAAAGTTAGGCATATTGAACTGAGGAAGAATCTCAAACAAAAAATCTATGCTATTTCGGACAAAGGCCTTGGATGCGTCAATAGCTAGGGTATATATAGGGGTTTGAGCAAGGGTAGAGAGTGATATCATAGCATCTAGTGTAGATGTATGGTCCACTGTTTGCCTATGTAAGATAAAACCTGATTGTTCAGGTGATATAATACTACTGATGACTGTTTTTAGTCTATTAGCTAGAATTGTGGCTAAGATCTTCATGTCTAAGTTGACAATAGAGATAGGCTGGTATTTCGATGGGTTTTTGGTATCGGAATTATGAATTAAAATAAAAATAGTTCTGGATGCATTTAAATGAATGTCTTTTATTCCAAATTGGATAATGTTATTAAAAAGCTGAAGAAGAATGTCACACATTTTATTATTGAAGTGTTTATAAAATTCGGCTGTAAATCCAGCTGGGCCAGGGGACTTATTCGGTTTGAGGCTATTGATGACGAGGATAATTTCTTGTTTTGTGATTTTCCTGGCTAGAATGTCTTGTTGCTCTTCAGTAAGTCTGGGGAAGGTTAAGTTGTTTAAGAATAGTTGTAACTCCTCTTTGTCTATAGAGCCTTCCGGAGGGCTATATAGGTGTGAATAAATTGATTCAAACAGGGTAATGATTTCATATGTATTTTGATACAGTTTCCCTTGATAAGAAATTTCAGAAATGAAGGGAGAAGGTTTGCTTTGATTTGATATTCTAGCTAGGAATTTAGAAGGAAATAGGGCCCATTCAGAATATTTGGCTAAGGTTTTTATTTCATGGAAGGAAAGACACTCAGCGTGTAAGGTTAAAAGTTTCTCTTGCATTTGAGTTACCTCTTTCTCAGCTTCAGGTGAATAGTTTATTTGGATTTCATTCTCCAGTTTACCTATTTTATCTTTTATGAGTGCTTCATTTTTAATGTTAAGTTTTCTATAATATGAAGCTTTATTAATAAGAAATCCTCTAATCATTGCCTTTGTGGTGGCCCAGATGAGGTCCTGGGGAGAAGAAAGTGAGTTTAGTGTATAAAGAAATTGGTCTAAATAGGATTCAATTTCTGTGATTATGTCATTTTTCTTTAAGAGAGGTGAATTAAACTGCCACCAAATAGCTTTGTTGCGTGAAGGTATATAAGAAGACCAGTGAATATCTAATGATATTTTTGAGTGGTCCAATAGAAATCTGGATTCTGTGTTAAAGATAATGTTAAAGTTCATGAATACTGAAGATATAAGAAAAAAGTTCAATCTGGACCAACTTTTATGGCAGTTTGAAAAGAAGGTGAATTTGTTATTTTTGAGGGTGCAATTTTGATATATATATATATATATATATATATATATATATATATATATATATATATATATATATATATATGGGTCAAATAGATTGTAGTCTTCCTTTAATTTGGAAATAGTTAAGGTGGCATGTTTATTAAAATTAGCTTTAAGATCAGTCCTATCCGTCTCTGGGTCCTGGATAGAGTTCCAGTCTCCACCCACTATGTAATAATGATTAGGGAAGTTTGAAAGGATTTTAGAAATTTCCATAAGGAAATGTTGTTGTTTGGTGCATAAATGTTAATGAGTAAGATAGGTTTATCTAGATGTGTAAAACGAGTAGTCAAGTAGCACCATCTTCCATCTTTATCGGAATCCTGTTTAATAATGTTTTGTTGAAATGTATTTTTAATAATAATAGCAACCCCTCCACTATTAGTTTTTGCCCCTGATGATATAATGGTTTTAATCCATCTTTTGCCCAGGTCTCTTTTCCACTGCTCATCAGATAGATGAGTTTCTTGAATGAAAATTATACTTGATAGTGCTTTAAACGTCAGATGCATGAAAAGATTTCTTTTCTTGTCTACCTGTAACCCCTTAATATTCCATGACTCTATACTCTGCATTAGGTATTCTTATTTGTTATTAAGTGAATTATTATGTTTGGAGAATGGAGGAGTGACTGTAAATAAATGGATATTTACTAAATGCAAAAACATGGGAAAGATAAGAACCCTTCCTGCTGTAGACCCGTGCCTAACCACATCAGCCCTAGCCCGGAAGAGATTGGGATATTGAGTACTGAAGCTTCAAAAGAAAACATTATGTAAATAACTTGCACATAAACTGAAAGTATGCAACTGAGAAATCCCAGAAAGAACAAACAATATCTACAGAATCTAAAATGCATAACAATCCTAAACATATTAGACAATCAAACTCATATATTTGCAAACTGAATATCGTATCAAAGCTGACTTATTTTTGAAATTCTATTAAGTGTATGTGATTTCTAAATGCTTAAGACTTCCCTCTTGTCTAATCCAACTTTTATACCCAATACATAAAGATTGATAATAATATAATAAGTATGTCCCTAGAGTATACACATAGGGTTAGTCTACAAAGTGATTTAAGGCAATAAGCAAACAGGACTATCAAATCTATTTACACCTAGTAATGATATCTGTGCTTGAGAGAAATGTAATGTTTTCATAATGACAAACAGTACTTTCTTGTAAATTGAGAATACCCACAAACATTCATTAGTAAATGCATATTCTTAGATGGTGTCTCTCCTGCCATATCAGGATTGTATTTATATCTCTAATTTCTATTACTGTTTTCCAACCTATTAAGATGCAACTCACCCTCTAGATATATTATAAAATGAACATGTCTATATCCAAGTACAACAATATGAAAAACCCAATGATACAGATGCTAACATTATAAGTAAACACAATTCAGTGGAGGAATACATGCGTTGTGAGAAGATACACAGTTCTATGAAGTGTATTTTAGATAGAATTAGATAGATTTACCTCACATACATCGGTTATTAGTAGTGGCAAAATAACTCAGTTGAAATTAGGTATACCTGAGTGCATGTGTATAAAGTTTTTTATAACTATATTACTCAGAAATATAGGGCCAGATTCAGGAAGGCTTACACGGAGTTTAAGAGTAGTGTAAGCCTCCGTGTAAGCCTCCTGATTCAGCAACAGCCCAAATCTCCGTGTAAGAGACAGCTAACATGTCTCTTACACGGAGTGGGCGTGGAAATGCTCAATACCTCATTTGCAGCTGACAGATATGCAAATGAGGTATGTGAGCGATCCACGAAGCCCAAACCAGTCCGTGTAATGGACGTGTTAGCTGCAGAAATGTACTCAGCTGATAACTGAGTACATTTCTGCAAAATTAAAAACGGAGCTATGTCAGCTCCAAATAAAGGGTGCATTTGTTACAGTAAGCATGCCAATGGCCAAATATGTGGCCATTGGCATGAAAGAGTGTTGCAAAAATAAATTATATAACTTTTTTTTCACGGGATTTTTGTGTTTAACTGCAGCGCACACCCGCAAACGGGTGCGCTACCTAAAACTAAAGACCGAAGCTTATAAGCCCACAATTGTGGGATTTATGTATTACATGGAATGTCAATGGAGGGACTTGCAGACTAAAAACAATATGGCCTCCGTTTAGTGGTTGTCAAGGGGGGGAAGCTCCGTGTAAGATATGTAACTAAGCATTACTAGGCAATCCTATGTAAATGAGGGTTACAATACTGAATCACACTGCCACATAGGTAATGAGCATTTTCTGAGTAGTGTAAGAGTTAGAGAAGGGGGAGGAACAGAGTAAGAGGTAGGTGACATCACGGGGGGGAAGGATAGAAAGAAATGTACCAGATTGGAGGGCAATGTAAGGTAACAGATGACAGACAGACATCAGGGAGGGAGGTGTGTCCCAACAGAACACTAGGAAAGTCAAGAAACTGAGGGCATATGCTATCCCTACACTCTAAGTTTCTTGATATACGTGCATCTTGGCGTGTGCGCGTGTAAGGCAGGTTCTACATGTGGGAGCGTGTTGCAAACTGTTTACAATGGTTTGCTTGGCGTGCGATGTGTAAGGCAGTGTACGCACGTTTTAGCATGAATCAGCCTAGCTAACACCGTGTAAGGATGTGTGCGCGCGTGTAACACCGTGTAGGGATGTGTACGCGCGTTTAAGTGACTGTGAGCATGTTCAAGCTGGTGTGCACAATGCTCCCCTTCAGGAAACAGAGAGGAAACAGGAAACAACGAAAATACACGGAAACTGCCAGGGAATACTGCTGGGGTTAATTGGTGGAAACAATTACAAGCAGGCAATGACACAGGCAGACTATAAGCCCAACCCAGCACTTAAAACACAACAAAGAGCAGTGCAGGCTGTTTCTCACGAGAGATACTGCCAGAAAATAAGTTCTCAGAATTGAAAACTGGAAATAAGCTGAACTCAGAGCAGAAATGCTAGGGGCTGCCATGGCTATTATAATCAGGCATAGGCGAATTGCTGAGGGTGGTGATAATGCAGATGCTGACAGACAACCCAGAGTGAGGAGAAGGAGAAGAGTATACAGGCCTAGGGTCACCTACCATGGGTTACATGAGCTGGAGATAGTAGAGCGCTATAGAGTGGACAGAGAGCTCCTGCAGCAGATTGTTGAGCTGTGCAGACCACACCTCACACACAGAACCAACAGAGGGGAACCCATCCCAGTGGAAACCAAGGTATGTGTTGGCATAAGAATACTAGCAACAGGTACCTTCCAGAGACCAACTGGCGATATGATGGGGATATCACAGGCATCAGCCTCCAGGGTACTGCACCAGTTCCTGGATGCCATGTCACCACATGTCAGTGATCATATATATGTCCCTAATGACCGTGAGGTTGTGGCCAGCAATATGCGTCTCTTCCAGCAAATAGCGGGATACCCTGAGGTGCTGGGTGCAATAGACTGCACGCATTACACGCATCAAAGCACCAGCCGGTGAGCGGGGTAGAGTCTACATTAACCGCAAGGGATATCCCTCCATCAACTGCCAGGTCGTGTGTGATGCCCAGGGCATAATAATGAATGTGTGTGCTGGCTGCCCTGGGAGCTACCACGATTCCCACATCTGGCATCTGACGCAGCTGTACCAATCATTTGCCAATGGGGACTTCCCACACGGACACCTAGTGGGGGATGCTGGTTATGCACTTGAGCCGTGGCTGATGACACCCATCAGAAATGCACACACACCTGAACAGGAACGCCATAATGAGGCACACGCACAAACACATAATATCATAGAGCGTGTGTTTGGGCTGCTCAAGTCACGGTTCCGGTGTCTGGACACATCTGATGGAGCTTTGCAGTACACACCAACTACATGTACCCAAATGATCATGATATGTGCTATGCTACATAATATGATCCTGCGGAAACAGCTGCAGCAGGACCAGCACAGGGCTGGGCCAAACATCCCCCCACCATTGCCAAGGCCACCACAGGCCGGCGGTGACTCCGAGGAGGAACAACCTGACCTTGTCCCAGTAGGCAGAAGGAGGCGTGCCCAGTATGCCCTGGCCTTGGCAAAGAGGCAACGATAGCACATATGCTTGGTCAGTAGGAACACTGGGACTGATACCGCTCTGACTCACTCATACAGTAACAGGGATGCCTAACATGACACAACCTGCTTCCAAACGTACAGGGAGTGTAGTATGTGCATCCGACAGAGGCAGCCCTGCAGCACCACCCGAGGCATGAATGCCATGTGTTAAGTAATGTAACACCATGTATCATATGCACACCTGAGGACCATGACTAACATCCACCCTCACCAATCATAAACCACAAAAACACAAACCCACTTCATAGCTATCACAAGGGATAGGAACCTAGATGTAATGCTACCCAATGCCAAAGGTATAAACAGCAAGATGTGTGCAGTGTAAATGCACACAGTATAGGGAATGCACATATCAGTGCTGTAATAGAAAACAGGGTCAAAGCCCACATCAGCACCCTGACACTACCAGGGTCACACCTCATACAGTGATGTACATGTGCAAAAACATGGAACAAGATACAAAATGAGGGTGACTACCAATAAATGGCATGGATAACCACACACCCCTGTTGTTACCACAACAAGAAGCAACATGGATTAGCCATGGTCAAACACCAAAGGCTAAAACTGACTACTACTATATAGCTTGCTGCAGACCACTGTCCTAATAGCAGGAACTGCCCCAGGCCTATGTTCACAGGTTCATACTAGGCTATCTGCCCTAGGGCATTTATAAGCCTAGACCAGAGTTCCGTGGAGTCTGCCACCCCTTCACTCTGACGGATAATTTGCCCATTATATTGCTGTGCCTCTGACAAGCAGTGATACTGAGGTTATCCCTGGGGCATACCTGCAATCTCCCATCCATTGATTAAGATCTCACTTGAACAAAGCCAGTGAGGTACTCAGCCTCACATGTACCAGGATGTTGTTCCACAGCATAGGGACTCTCTGGGTGAAGAATCTGTACCTCCAGCACATCCTATTAATATCTGTGTTGAGGTTTAAATCTCCTGCCCCTGTAGTTCTGATGGATGTAGAGGTCTTGAGGTGAAGCATGTACATTAACTCAGGTTTGGACATGGTCTTGGATGTCAGGCACAGGTCACCTCTGAGCAGACGGTAAGTCACGGAATCAAGCTGGAATTCCTTCAGTCGGGCAGCATAAGAAATATGTTTGAGACCCTTTCTCCTCCTGTCGAGGAATTCGTGGGCCCATCCAATTGCCATAGGTGTCGGGTCATATACATGCTGAATGGGGCATTGCACTCAATCAATGGTCCGATGAGTGAAGAGTACAAGGGAACAATGACCTCCCTGGATCTAGATGTGAATCCCTGCATGATGAGGTGGGCAATGTAGAAGTTCTACCTAACTACCCTGGCAACGTGAGTGTCAAACAAAGGTTACTGTCAACCGGGGTGCCCAGGTCCCTGATAACCTCCTGTGTGCTTACAGGATTGCCACCTACATGGGAACTAGTGGCAACCTTGTTCTTCCCAAAGGGTATGGCTATGCATTGTTTAGTGTTTAATGTAAGGCCATGGCTCTGGCACCAGTTATCCGTGTCTATGACACCCTTCTGAAGGATGTCTGTGTCAGATGGGTGGCTAACTATGGTTCCCAGTTTGCAGTCATCTCCAAACTTTGTCAGCCATAATCCTTGTTTGCTTGTACATCTGAAAAGTAGATGCTGAGCAATAGTGGGCCCAGGACTGAGCCCTGTGGGACACCACTTGTGACAGTTGTGGAGTGTGACATGGCACCATCAAGTCTGAACCTGTCTGTTTTGTCACGTAGCCAGTTTGCAACCCATCTTCTGATGTATGGGTTCACATTTAAGCTGGTGATGTTTTCAATGATACCCGAGTGGGGTATTGTGTTGAAAGCCTTTGCCAGGTCAAGGTAGGCTGTGTGGAGTGCCTTGCCCTTGTCAATGGCCTTGGTGTCTGTTATGAAACAGTCAACCAAGTTTAAAAGGCATGATCTGCCCTCGACAAAGCCTAACTGGTTTGGATCTAATGTCTGCAAGTCCCCTATGTCCTCATATATGACTTCCATTCTGATCTTCTCCATAGCTTAGCAGACCCTGCTTGTCAAGCTGATGGGATGGTAGTTTCCGTGGTCGGTGGAGGCACCCCATGTGAAGTGGGTCCACCATTGACATATGCCACTCCTTGGGAACATATCCTGAGTTGAGGCTAAGATCAAACAGCTGCCCTGACTGCGGGTTTAATTCTTGAGTGAGTTCATGGAGCACAAAACCAGGGACACCATCTGGTCCCATGGATGCTGCGTTCTTTCCCTTGGATAGAGCAGTTCCCACCTGAGCATTTGAGATGTTTGGGGGGCTACAATCCTCTTTCATGCATATCTCTCCAGTTGTGGTGGAGGGGTGTGGGAGAAATCTGCACTGAACCTGTCAGCCAGTATGTTGGCAATGTCTGTAGGTTCAGTGATATTTACAGCATTCTGAGCCTATTCTGAGCATATCTGGGAGTTTCCTCCCAGGTGTGTAATGTATGTATAAAAGGCCTCATGGTTGTCCCGTGAGTCCTTAGTGGGTTTACTCCCAATATTCGCCTTGGATGATTTCATGGGGGAACTCAGTGTTTCACCTATATTGAGCAGGGTGTCTACCCTTCCACGGATATCGCTCTATCTTGTAGTACCTCCTTCCTTGTGTTGTAGAGCTTGTTTATGGCTGAGGTCCACCACACTGGACGCTTGCCTCTGGTACAACGAGTCTGTGTTTTGTTTGGGATTGCCTGATCCATGCAGTCCTGAAGGTGCTGGTAGAAGGCAGTTGTAAGTGATACAGTGGCTTGGGTAATGGTGTCTGCTGGCTTGGGGGCTTTGAAAGAGACCACACCAGTCATTAGAAGTGTGTAGTCGGCTTCTGAGAAGTTCTGCACTGTGGTCTTTTCTATCTGGGGTCGGGTGGGATGTGGACTTCCACTGAGAGTAGGTTATGATCTGATCTCACCAATGATGGGTATACCTCTGGTGTTGAACATTGTGACCCCATGTTTGTGATGATGAGATCTACTATGTTGTCTCCTCTTGTGGGGATGGTGACTAGTTGTTCCATGGCATGTGAGTGTATGAACTCTAGGAACCTGTGGGCTAGAGTGTTGGGGCTGGAGTACTGATCCCAGTCTATATTTGGATAGTTTGAATCACCCAGTGTGATGGTGTTTGCAGGTACATGTATCCCCGCCACTGTTTTCATGAAAGCTTTGTGAGGTACCTGAGTTTCAGAGGATGGCCTGTAACATGCTACAAACTGCAGAGCAGTCTTGCCTATGGTTAATTGCACCCGGATGGTGTCCAATGCATCGTGTGTTGCCAGCAACCATGAGGTGAGGGTGTCCTTGATGAATATGGACACCCACCCTCCTTTCTCGGTGTTGTCCGGATTGTGGGGCTGGAATGCATGATACGAGGTAACACTTGATAGTGCCAGGGTGCTGTCAGAAGGCGTGAACCAGGTTTCAGTCACAGCACAGACATCAATGTTCCCCATACTGAGAAGGGTGTCGAGTGTGTGCAGCTTGAGGTTGAGACCTCTGGCATTGAGCAGCATTACCCTTAGTGTTTCCCCTTTGCTGTCATCTAGGGTGGTAGGTGTACAATCTGATCCTTGCATAAAAGAGGCACAATGGAGGTGGCATGAGCCTTAGTCAAAATCCGGAAGCCCATGGGTGACAGGTGCAAGCTGTCCCTTGCGGATCAGTGTGGCCTGTCCAGCATGTCATTGAAGGCAGACAGACGTTGGACCCCCTTTGAATGACATTATAGTTTAAGACAATTATTACAGCTGATCATCCTGTCTCTGTTTAGGTGGCATCATACTTGGTGAAGGTAGGATACTGCTCAAGGTCAGGGTCATACCTGCCTGGTCTACATAATCAGAGAGATCCTCTATGACTCTTTTCATGTAGTCCAGGGAGGTACATCTCAGGTTGTCCCCACCAGCATGGATATTGACTGAGTCATACTTGTACTTGCAGTTCAGTGACCTGAGTGCCTGCATTATGTGGTGGATTCCAGTGCCCAATAGGCAGCTTACTGTGACTCCCTCCTTACTCAATCTGGTGAGCTGGATGTCAGTGTGTCTGGCTATGGAGTCACCTATGACAGGTGTGCCTGCCATTGTGTTTGGCCGTAATGGCTGTGACTGTTTGGCTCACTGACTCTGTGGACTATGTGTTGCATGTGCTGTGCCCTGTGGAGGCAGTTGTGTGGGTGTCTGCTGTGGTGGCCTCTGCTGTTCTGGTAGATGTCCAATCATAGCCTCCGAGTATGTCTCTGTGTGTCTATGTGTATGATTTGAAGTTGTGGTAGTGATATGTGAGACTGGGTTTGTGGTGTGTGTGGTTATCTTATCCTACTCTCTGGTCTTGCCAGTCCTATGTTGAGATAGGTCAGCCTCCACTTTGGCTATAGAGTTGCATCTCGCATGTATTTCTGTTTATGGGAGAAGGAGAGGGTTGTCAGTGTGCGAGGCAATTGTAACATTGCCTCGATATTCCCAGGTCCACCAGATGAGTAGGAGAGGACAGTAGCAACCGATCCCTTGACATGCTAGAAGGAATAGACAAAACAATGTCGGAATACAGGAAGATATCAAGCCCCCCAAACCACATTACATTGCTCGACTGACAACACCTACACATACACCATAGTGTCAAAGTTTCATAGTTTACTACTAGGCTATCCGCCCTACTGCATTTATAAGCCTAGCCATAGTGATGTGGCTATTGCCACCCCTCATAGTGGTAATATGTGTACTGCATAGATACGAAATATTGTGCCTCTGACTTAGTAGTGACACATTATGACCACCTTACATAACTGAATAACGTGACTATGCCTCTGTCTATTTTGTGCCCCTGTCCACATGCAGCTGTCCAGATGTCTCTTGAAGAGAGTCAGTGAGGTACTCTGTCTAACATGAACTGGGATACTCTGCTAGAGTTTGAGATGCCTCTGAGTTATGACTCTGTCCCTTCAGCATGTCCTATACATGTATGTGCTGAGGTTCAAATCTTTAGCTCCCATGTTTCTGGTGGATGTGGATTGCTTGCAGTGGAGCATGTCTACCAAATCCTGATTGGACATGGTCTTGTATGTCAGGCATAGGTCACCTGTGCGTATGTGGTATGGCACTGAAAAAGCATGTTTTAGTTATTCTGGAAGTATATGACATGTGTTGTAGATACCTGATCTTCATGGTAAGGTACTTGTGGGGTCTCTCCAGCTGCTGCAAGTGCTGGTTGAGGTACATACCAAATGGGGCATTGTATTCAAGCATGGGCCTGATAAGGACAAGTATAGTGGTACAATGACCTCCTATGGTCTGGATGGAATACCCTCGATGATAAGGTGGGCAAGATAGAAAGTCTGTCAAACAACTTTGGCAACATGGGTGTCAAATGAGATGTCACTATCTACATGTGTCCCCAGCTGTCTGATTTGTTTCCTGTACTCATTGGGTTGCTGTCTATGTACAGATCTGTGGGTACTGTGTTCCTCCCAAAGGGGATGGCTACACATCAGTTGCAGTCAGTTTCAGGCCATGAGTCCAGCACCAGCTATCTGTGTGACGGCAGTCTGTAGGATGTGTGTGCTGGCTGATGTATTCACTATGGTGCCCAGGTTGCAGTCATCTGTAAACTTTGTCAGCCACAACCCTCCTATGTTAGCTTTCACATCTGAAAAGTAAATACCAAATAAGAGAGGTCCCAGGACACAACCTTGTGGGACACCACTTGTGACTGGCTTTGAACCTGACAAGGCACCTGCAATGTTGACATTATGGGTTCTGTTTCTGAGCCATTTTGCAACCTATGCTGTGACATATGGTGTTATATTTCAGCTGTTGAGCTTGTCTATGATGCCTGAGTGGGGTATTGTGTCAAAGGCCTTAGCCAAGCGCAGGTAGGTTGTGTGGACTGTGTAGCCCTTATCAACGGCTCTACTGACAGTTTCAAAGTAGTCAACTTGGTGCAAAACGCAGGATCTGCCCTGTACAAAGCCGAATTGAGTGGGATCAAGGGTCTGTAGGACACCAATGTCTCTGTGTGGAAGCTCCATAATGACCCTTCACAAAGCTTTGCAGACAAGGCTGTTTAAGCTTGTGTGGTGGTAGCTGCCAGGGTCTGTGGAGGCATCTCCTTTGTGGAGTGGGACCACTGTTGCTGTACGCCAGTGTTCAGGTACAGATCCTGTAGCAAGGCTAAGGTTAAATAGCATCTGCATATACAGGTTTAGCTCCATCTTTAGTTCACATAGCATGCAACTGGGGATACCATCAGGTCCCATTGATGCTGTGTACTCGTCTTTGCTGACTGCGGCTCTCACATGGACATCCAGGATGACAGTGAGGTTACATACAGCTGTGATAACTATCATCTTTTGGGGGTGAGGGAGGGGGTACATTGCACTGAACTGGTCTGCCAGGGTGTCACTAATATCTGTCCGGTCACTGGAATATAAGTTGTTGTGTACCAAATCTGAGCATATATGAGGGTTCCCACCCAGGCGTCAGACATAACTGAAGAAAGCAGTTTGGTTACCTTCATTGTCTGTGGTGATTTATGTCCCCAAGTTGAACTTGGGTGTCTTTATGTGAGAATGTAGCTTTCTACTACTGCTGATCACAGCTGCCTTACCTTCTGGAGATGTAGCTCTGTCTTGCATTAGTATCCTTCATCTGTTATACAATTCGTTTATGGCTGGGGTCCACCAGACAGGCCACTTTCCCTTGGTGGTGAGGGTCTCGTTCTCATTTGTGATTGCATGGTCCATGCTTACTCGGAGATGTCCGTAGAAAGTGTCTGTGCAGAAGTCACCATTGTGTGTTGTGGTTTCCACTGGCCCAGTGGGCTTAATGGATACCATCTCAGTCCGAAGAAGTGTGAAGTCAGCTTCTGAGCTGTTCGTCACTATACCCCTGGTATCATACTAGCACTGACACAGGTGTAGACAATTCCCAGAATCCATCAAACAAAATGGACATGCAGGCTTACAGATGCCCTAGGGGGGTAGCCTAGTATGAACCCATTATGATACAGATTGTACAGGACACTACAGATAACCCCAAGGCTGCTGCAAATGATGGTAGTAAGCATGTTGTTGATTCCTGGATATGCTCCGGATCACACAGATATTACAAACAACATACCGGACACACACAGGTATGGCCAACATACATCCTGACATGTGCACTGCAAACCGGCGCCCATAATGCCAAATACCTTCCCCAGCAGACTGCCGCCTCCTGACATTATGTCACCCTTACCACAGGATACGTACCCAAAAAGCAGTGTACAACAACAGTGGGTGTTCTCAACAAAGGTGTCTCCTGAATGGATACTAAAACAACCACCACAGAATCATGAGAGGTTTGGTCTGCACAGCTATGGAAAGGACCAGCATGTACCACAGACATAATGATATTGTGGATCTATTGACACCCGACCCAACCCAGTGTGGGTTTACAAAGTGCAGACCCCACCCCTAAACATGTGTGACTCAGTTGAAACAGTACTTGAAGTCAGTGATGAGGGCAATGTGGTCCACACAGTGTAGCTGGACCTTGCAAAGCCTTCTGTACAATACCCTATGTGTTCCGTATAGATTTGCTCACCAGCTGATATATACACCCCAATGTCATGAGAGAGGTTGCAAACCAGACCAACGACAGAACTGACATGGTCAGACATGCAGCAGCCATGTCAGACTACAAACCACATATAACAGGCATCCCACAAAGGTTGGTCCTGGGACCTTCACCATCTGGTATATATGCCCCATAGGTACAGGCCAAGAAGTAAGGACTGTGCTGGAACATGTTTGTAGAGGACAACAAGCCGCCTGACATATCTGATACACCAGTTGACACAAGCATCCCATAAAAGGGCCACATAGAAATAGACAACTGGTGCCATAGCCATGTCAGCATGTTAAATGGTGAAAACAGTATAGTCAGCCTCTGTGGATAATCCAGTAAGTGACCACCAATTCCCACATAGGTGTCGACCCATGACATACCTAACATGTAATGCCAGAATGGGGGACACAAGGTGATAGATATCCTGCATTGGACAAAAATGTGGCTGTAGGGTTAACAGAAACAATCCATATACCAACCTAATCATGAGGGTTATGACATCTAGCTAAGGGGAGGTCATTGTGGTTTTGCAGTTATCTTTCAGCAGCATTACAAATGACCACAACAGCGCCTGTGGGTGTACCTCAGCAGATACATTCAGCAACTGTAAAGTCCACAACAGTACCTCACCAGGAGTATCAAAGAGCTGGAACACATGTAATGTGTCGCCTGATTAAACAGAATGCAGCTCCACACACTGCCATGTTGGCCACCCAGACACAAGCTGTGCCTGATGTAGAAAGCCATGTCCAAGCTGTCAGCAATGCACATGCCGTACCTTGTACAATGTGAATGGCAGGGAGATATGCACATGAGGGACCTGAACCCCAGCACTGACATACATAGGACAAGCTGTACTGCATTATCCATAACACAGAAGCCACCACCACGCATGAGTAAACTACCAGTACAGGTTATCCATAGAGTCACTCATTGATTCTACTCAACAGGGATCCTAACGAGTGGATGGGAGATGGTAGGTATACCCTGGGTATCAATGTTGTGTCACAGGTAGACAGAGGCACAGTATACAAAACAAGACATATGTCATGTCAAACTGCACTTACGATGTGTTGATGGACAAACACACTATCCAATAACCATTAGAAATGGCCTTGGGCACATCGGTAGTGTTTGCCAATGTACACCCATGTTGTGGAATACACTACTGATGTTGGATGAGGCCGTTGTAAGTAGTTCACATCTGAACATAATGCAACATGGTCAGATAGGTTCATAGGTTCATAGGTTCATACTAGGCTATCTGCCCCAAGGCAGTTCTAAGCCTAGCCGAGAGTCTGGTTGCGTACGCCACCCCTTATATGGAAACAGTACTGTGCCCATTAGTTTGACGTGCCTGTCTCCAGCAGTGACACAGTGACGATCCCCGGGGTAAACCTATGATTTCCCATCCACAGGTCAGGATACCTCTTGAACAGAGCCAGCAAGGTGCTGTGACTCACATGGACCGTGATTGTATTCCACAGCATAGGAGTCTCCGGTGATAAATCCACCCCTCCAACATGTCCAATGTACATCCCTGCTATGGTGTAAGTCACTTGCACTAGTGGTTCAGGTGGATCTGACGATTTTGAGGTGGAGCATGTCCATTAATCCCTGGTTGGACATGCTTGCATGTCATGAACATGTCACCTCTAAGCAGACAGTATGTGACTGAATAGAGCTGTAGTGTCATCAATCTGGCAGCATATGACAGATGTTGGAGACCCTTTATCCTTTTGTTGGGGGACATTCAGGGTCTCTCCACTTGCTGCAGATGTCAGGTGAGATACATCCAGATAAGGCAGTGTACCAGATCACCGGTCCGATAAGTGAAGAGTACAGGGGAACAATGACCCACTAGATCTGGATGTGGATCCCTTCCTGATCATGTGGACAATGTAGAAGGTCCTACTAGCCACTTTAGCAATGTGAGTGTCATCAGAACAGTGACTGTCAACCTGGGTCCCCAGGTCCATGATAACCTCCTCTGTGCTTAGAGGATTGCCACTTATATGGTAGCTTGGGGTTACCTTGCTTTCCCTGAAGGGTATGACTACACATGTTTTGCAAGTTGACTTCAGGCCATGGCTCTGGCACCAGCTATCAGTGTCCGTGAGTCCCTTCTGAAGGATATCTGTGTCTGATGCACTGTCCACTATGGCACCCAGTGTGCAGTCATCTGCAAACTTTGTCAGCCAAAGTCCTCCCATGTTGGCCTGTACTTCTGAGAAGTAGATAACAAACAATAGGGGGCAAAGGACTGAGCCCTGTGTGAGACCACATGTGACTGGCCTGGTGTCTGACATAGTGCCAGCAACTCTAACCCGTGGGTCCTGTCCGTAAGACAGTTTGCAACCTGATCTTGTGACATATGGGTGTACATTTCTGTTGGTAGGGTTTCCTACAATACCTGAGTGGGGTATTGCATTGAAAGTGTTTTCAAGGGCAAGGTAGGCTCTATGGACTGCCTTTCCCTCATCAATGGCCTTAGTTACTGTTTTGATAATGTCATCCAAGTACAAAAGGCATGACTTGCCCTTGATCAACACAAACTGGGACAGGTACAATGTCTGCATGTCCCCCATATCTTTCTTTATGAGCTCCATTATGATCCTCTCCATAGCTTTGCAGACTACACTTGTTAAGCTTATGGGGCAGTAATTACCAGAGTCCATAGAGGCACTGCCTTTGTGCAGACGTGCACAACTGGACCCTAAAGAGGCTGTTGTGCACAGTATGGAAATGTAAATCAGTGATAGGACTAAAGCCCAGGATACTGTCCACCACAGTGAAAGTACTGAACCACTACACTATACAGTACTACAGTGCTAGGTCAGTATGAATGGATGTTAACAATTGTATGCAAAGTATCCCATGCAAAACCTGCAGGCACAGTATAATCCCTGTTGTGTTCACAGGAAGCATCTGGACAGTAACTACACAACATGTCACAGAACACGCAACCTTAAACAGGAGTTATTTTTTGGAGTTCACACTCATCCACAACTGTGATGGGCTGCATTGTTCAACATATGGAAAGCTCACACTGGGCATGCTCACACACTTTGATAAATGAGACATCATTCACACAACATGCCATGGGAAGGCTGAACTGGGCATGCTCACACACACAGTTCAAATGTTCCTCTTAACAACTGTGAAAACACACCACAGGATGCACATTCCCTATTCCAAACAATGAAGATGTCAGCACCCTATAAGTAGATCAGTAGAAATGCTACCTCCCAGTAATCCGAATAGCGCGCTCTGTTAATGCGTCTGTCTCTAGTGTCATAACATAGTTAGGTAGGGGTTTGAATCCAGCAAGTGGCATGTGTGTGTGAATGGGGGTAAGTGTGTGTATAAGTGTGTATGAGAAGAGCATCCCTTTTGGCAACTGTGGAAACACACCACAGGGAGCTCATTCCACTTTCTAAACACTGATGATGTCAGCACCCTATAAGTAGATCAACTGAAATGAAATCTCCTAGTAATGCGAATAGCGTGCTCTGCTAATGCATCCGTCTCTAGTATCATAACATAGTTAGGTAGGGGTTTGAATCCTGCAAAGGGAATGTATGTGTGTTAGTATGAGTGGGGTTTGTGTGTGTGCATAACGCTCTGGAGGGAAAGTGCCTTTTGCCAACTGGGAGAACACACTACAGGGTGCACATCCCTCTTCGTAAACACAGATGATGTCAGCACCCTCTAAGTACAGCATTGGAAAAGATTGCTCCTACTAATGCAAATAGCACACTCTGCTAATGTGTCTGCCTTTAGAGTCATAACACATCTCGGTAGGGGTTTGGACCTTGCAAATGGAAGGTATGCGTTTTACTGTGGGTGGGGGTGGGATGTCTATTTTGCCGAATGGGGCTATGCACTGCAGGGTGCACATTTCCCTTAACAAACAGTGATGTTGACAGCACCCTGTACAAACAGAACAACAACACAGAAGGTGTTGTTACCAATGATGCATGTAAGGTTACACTTCAAGTAATGTCCACAAAACAAAGTAGGATAAACAAATGCTCCTTTTACTCTATCAAAACAACATGGCAACAAACAACTGACACTACTCAGTATAGTGCTACATGCTACTGTAACATGCAGATGTACCAGAATATACCTAGATAGTGTTTTGAAGCCTGAATGTGGCAAGTGTGTGGATGTGGGATGTTACTGTGTGTGCATTTCCGTATGGAAAACATGTTTGAGATATTGGCAATATTGTTGCAGACAGTTTAGGTGCAGATATCACCCCCCCCCCATTCTCCTACACAAGTGGAATTAGTTATCACAGATGACTATAACCTCCCTATCCTCTCACATGTCCAGGTGAGGGCCACCCTCAACATTGCAGGACACATAGCATCACTGTTACAGAATGGTATCCCTGGATGTGTGCTACATTCACCCCTGGAGGACATGGCACCACATTACAGACTGATATTACTCCCTGGCCATACTACAGGATGTGTACCTGAAGAGTGCCATACATACACAGTGGTCCCACACCAATGAGGAGGAACCTCTACTGACCCTGGTATCTACTGCATCATATGCACAACTGGCCTTCTGTTCTAAGCTACGGAAGTGTCACGTATGGGCAACATGTACAGCAATATTACATATGTATATATTTCAGGACTATGCACACAAAACCTATCTCATGGACAGAGCTATAGATAGTGAACTATGATACATTTGGAGGTGTCACAGTAAACACAGTATTAACCTGCTACTTTGCATTACCTGTGTTTGTGGCAGCTGTTGCTGTGTCAGTGGTGCTTGCTTGCTGCTTGCTGTTTGCTACTCATGGTTTTGCTGCTGGCTGTCTGTATATTTTCTCTTCTCTCTGTCTCTCTCTCTCTCTCTTTCTCATTAGGTTTGTGCAATGACTGTATTGCATGAGTGGAGTGTGGGTACTGAATGCTTTTGTAGGTATCTGCATAGGTCCATGTGATGGCCCCTGCACCAATTGTAAGGCAGCATTTGCTAATTGCATGCAGCCAGGTGTGTGTTGATTGCATGTCTCACTGTGATTTCAGGACACTGCTATAAAAAGGTATGTGAGATAGGCGTAGCCCTTTCAGATTGTAGGGCGTGGACGATGCTGGTATGCTGTTGACAGTGTTCTGTGAGTGTGAAGGTTAGTATGGGAATCCAGTGATTTGGCCATTAAAACTTTACCTCACATGCTTTGGATGGTACATCTCCTATATTGCCTTTATACTAATTCCTACTATTGACTGTTATATTTATTTTAGCAGAGTGTTTTTGTATGGCTGTCATGGCTTACAGGTAGGTCATACAGACTAATGTTACCAAGGTCCTGGGTTTGAGACTGGCAGTGGGAATTTATTTTTGTCTCCAGACTTTCAAAATGAGTACAAGACCTGTCAATCAAAGTGCCATAAAGGCACTTTTAAGCACATTAAACCAGGTCTGCACTCGTTAGCATGAATGAAGAAGGAGGCGTGCCCAGTATGACCTGGCCTTGGCAAAGAGGCAACGCATAGCACATATGCTTGGTCAGTAGGAACACTGGGACTGATACCCACTCTGACTCACTCATACAGTAACAGGGATGCCTAACATGACACAACCTGCTTCCAAACGTACAGGGAGTGTAGTATGTGTATCCGACAGAGGTGGCCCTGCAGCACCACCTGAGGCATGAATGCCATGTGTTAAGTAATGTAATATCATGTACAATATGCACACCTGAGGACCCCAACTAACATCCATATCCACGCATATGACCCTGTGGAAACAGCTGCACGTCATACAGTGATGTACATGTGCAAAACATGGAACAAGATACAAAATGAGGGTGACTAGCAATAAATAGCATGGATAACCACACACCCATGTTTGTACCACAACAAGAAGCAACATGGAATAGCCATGGTCAAAAACCAATGGCTAAAACCGACTACTACTATATAGCTTGCTGCAGACCACTGTCCTAATAGCAGGAACTGCCCCAGGCCTATGTTCACAGGTTCATACTAGGCTATCTGCCCTAGTGCATGTATAAGCCTAGCCATAGTGATGTGGCTATTGCCACCCCTTATAGTGGTAATAAGTGTACAGAATAGATTCTGAATATTGTGCCTCTGACTTAGTAGTGACACATTATGACCCCTTACGTAATTGAATAACATGACTGTGTCTCTGTCTAGTCTGTGCCTCCGTCTCATATGCAGTTGTCCAGATGTCTCCTGAAGAGAGTCAGTGAGGGGCTCTGTCAAACATGAACTGGGATACTCTGCTAGAGTGTGAGATGCCTCTGAGTTATGGCTCTGTCCCTCCAGCATGTCCTATACATGTATGTGGTGAGGTTCAAATACTCAGCTTTCATGGCTCTGGTGGATTTGGATTGCTTGCAGTGGAGCATGTCTACCAAATCCTGATTGGACATGGTCTTGTATGTCAGGCATAGGTCACCTGTAAGTATGCGGTATGACACTGAACAAAGCTGGACTTCCTCTATTCCGGAAGCATATGACATGTGTTGAAGAACCCTGATCTTCATGGTAGGTACTTTTCGGGTGCAAAGGTGCAAAAGGCAGGATCTGCCCTGTACAAAGCTGAACTAGGTGGGAACAAGGGTCTGTAGGTCAGTAATGTGTCTGTGTAAGAGCTCCATGACTCCTCCCATATCTTTGCAGACAAGGCTGGTTAAGCCTGTGTGGTGGTAGTTGCCATGGTCTGTGGAGGCATCTCCCTTGTGGAGTGGGACCACTGTTGCCGTATGCCAGTGTTCAGGTACATATCCTGTAGCAAGACTAAGGTTAACTAGCAGTTGTATATATGGGTCCAGCCCTTCTGGAGTTCACATAGCATGCAACTGGAGATACCAGCAGGTCCCATGGATGCTGTGTACTTGTCTTTGCTGAGTGTGGCTCTCACATGGACATCCAAGATGACAGTGAGGTTACATACAGCAGTGATAACTATCTTGTTTTGGGGGTGAGGGAGGGTACATCGCACTGAAGCTGTCCGCCGGAATGTTGCCAATATCTGTCAGGTCACTGGAATATATGTTGTTGTGTACCAACTCTGAGCATATCCGAGGGTTCACAACCAGGTGTCTGACATAACTGAAGAAAGCAGTGTGGTTACCTTCATTGTCTTTGGTGATTTATGTCCCCAAGTTGACCTTGCATGTCTTTATGAGATAATGTAGCTTTCTACTAGTGCTGATCTCAGCTGTCTTCCCTTTTGGAGATGTAGCTCTGTCTTGCATTAGTAACCCTCATCTGTCATACAGTTTGTTTATGGCTGGGGTCCACCAGACAGGACACTTTCCCTTTGTGGAGAGGGTCCTGTTTCCAGTTGTGATTGTATGGTCCATGCTGTCTGACATCTAGCTAAGGGAGGTCATTCTGGTTTTGCAGTTATCTTTCATCAGCAGTAGAAATGACCACAACAGCCCCTGTGGGTGTACCTCATGCACACACATCCAGCACCTGTAAAGTCCACAACAGTACCTCACCAGGAGTATGACAGAGCTGGAACACATGTAATGTGTAGTCTGATTAAACAGAGTGCAGCTCCACACACTGCCATGCTGTCCACCCAGATGCAAGCTGTGCCTGATGTAGAAAGCCATGTCCAAGCTGGAATCAATGCACATGCTGCACCTTGTACAATCTGAATGGCAGGGAGCTATGCACATGAGGGACCTGAACCCCAGCACTGACATATATAGGACAGGCTGTACTGCATTATCCAAAACACAGAAGCCACCCCACACATGAGTAAACTACCAGTACAGGTTGTCCATAAAGACACTGGTTGAGTCCCCTCAACAGGAATCCTAATGAGTGGATGGGAGATGGGAGGTTTACCCTGGGTATCAATGTTATGTCACAGGTAGACAGAGGCACAGTATACTAAACAAGACATATGACATGTCAAACTACGCTTACAATGTGTTGATGGACAAACACATTCTCCGACTAGCATTAGGTCAAGATACCTCTTGAACACAGCCAGCAAGGTGCTCTGCCTCAAATGGACCAGGATTGTATTCCACAGCATAGGAGTCTCCGAGTGATAACTCCATCCCTCCAACATGTCCAACATACATCCCTGCTAAGGTGTCAGTCACCTGCACTAGTGGTTCAGGTGGATCTTCTGAGTCTGAGGTGGAGCATGTCCATTAATCTCTGTTTGGACATGGCCTCGCATGTCAGGCACATGTCACCTCTAAGCAGACGGTATGTGAGTGAATAGAGTGTGAGTGTCTTCAATCTGGCAGCATATGACAGCTGTTGTGGTTCCTTGATCCTTTAGGTGGGGGACAGTCAGGGTGTCTCCAATTGCTGCAGATGTTCGGTGAGATACAGCCAGAATAGGGCATTTGACTCGATCACCGGTCTGATAAGTGAAGAGTACAGGGGAACAATGACCCACTAGATCTGGATGTGAATCCCATCCTTATCAGGTGGGCAATGTAGAAAGTCTTCCTAGCCACTTTAGCAATGTGAGTCTCAGAAGAATGGCGACTGTCAACCTGGGTCGCCAGGTCCATGATAACCTCCTCTGTGCTTAGAGGATTGACACCTATATGGTAGCTTGGGGTCACCTTGCTTTTCCTGAAGGGTATGTCTACACATGTTGTGCACTCTGACTTCAGGCCATGGCCCTGGCACCAGCTATCAGTTACTGTGAGTCCCTTCTGAAGGATATCTGTGTGTGATGCACTGTCCACTATGGTGCCCAGTGTGCAGTCATCTGCTAACATTGTCATCCAAAGTCCTCCCATGTTGGCCTGTACTCCTGGGAAGTACATGACAAACAATGATGGCCAAGGACTGAGCCCTGTGTGACACCACCTGTGACCAGCCTGGAGTCTAACATAGTGCCAGCAACTCTAACCCTGTGGGTCCCGTCCTTAAGCCAGTTTGCAACCCATCTTGTGACATATGGGTTTACATTTCAGTTGTTAGGGCTTTCCACAATACCTGAGTGGGGTATTGTGTTGAAAGTGTTAGCAAGGCCAAGGTAGGCTGTATGGACTGCCTTTCCCCAACAATGGCCTAAGTGACCAATTTGAAGATGTCAACACAGTACAAAAGGCATGATCTGCACCTGACCAAGCCAAAATGGGATGGGTACAATGTCTGCATGTCCCCTATATCTTTGTTTATGAGCTCAATTATGATCCTCTCCATAGATTTGCAGACTACACTTGTTAAGCTTATGGGGCAGCAATTAACAGGGTCTGTAGAGGCACTGCCTTTGTGCAGATGTGCACAACTGGACCCTAACCAGCCTGTTGTGCACACTATGAAAATGTAAATCAGTGATAGGACTGAAGCCCAGGATACTGACCACCACAGTGAAAGTACTGAAACACTACACTAGACAGTGCTACAGTGTTAGGTCAGTATGAACGGATGTTGACAATTGTGTGCAAAGTATCCCATGCAAAACCTGCAGGCACAGTATACTCCCAGTTTTGTTCACACAAAAAGCATTCGGACATTAACTACACAACATGGCACAGAACACACAACCATAAACTGGAGGTATTTGTTGAAGGTCACACTCATCCACAAATGTGATGGGCTGCAGAGTTCAACATATGTAAAGCCCACACTGGGCATGCTCACACACTTAGATAAATGAGACATCTTTCACACAACATGCCACAGGAAGGCTGAACTGGGCATGCTCACACACTTGGTCCAAATGTTACCCCTAGCAAATGTGAAAGCACACCAGAGGATGCTCATCCCCCTTTCTAGACACTGATCATGTAAGCACCCTATAAGTATATTGGAGAAAAAAATTCTCTCAGTAATCCGAATAGCGTGCCGTGCTAATGCGTCCGTCTCTAGTGTCATAACATAGTTAGGTAGGGGTTCGAATCCAGCAGGTGGCAAGTGTGTTTGAAGGGGGGTAAGTGTGTGTGTAAGTGTGTATGAAACAAACATCCCTTTTGGCAACTGGGAAAACACACCACAGGATGATCATTCCACTTTCTAGACTCTGATGATGTCAGCACCCTATAAGTATATTGGAGAAAAGGATTCTTTCAGTAATCCGAATAGCGCGCCGTGCTAATGCGTCCGTCTCTAGTGTCATAACATAGTTAGGTAGGGGTTTGAATCCAGCAGGTGGCAAGTGTGTGTGAAGGGTGTAAGTGTATATGAATGAAACATCCCTTTTGGCAACTGGGAAAACACACCACAGGATGATCATTCCACTTTCTAAACTCTGATGATGTCAGCACCCTATAAGTATATCAGGGGAAAGGACATCCCCCAGTAATGCGAATAGCGCACTGTGCTAATGCGTCCATCTCTAGTGTCATAACATAGTTAGGTAGGGGTTTGAATCCGGCAAGTGTGTGTGAAGGGGTAAGTGTGTATGAAAGAAACATCCCTTTTGGCAACTGGGAAAACACACCACAGGATGATCATTCCACTTTCTAAACTCTGATGATGTCAGCACCCTATAAGTATATCAGGGGAAAGGGCATTCCCTAGTAATGCGAATAACGCGCTGCGCTAATGCGTCCGTTTCTAGAGTCAAAATATAGTTAGGTAGGGGGTTGAATCCAGCAGGTGGCAAGTGTGTGTGAAGGGGGGTAAGTGTGTATGAAAAAAACATCCCTTTTGGCAACTGGGAAAACACACCACAGGATGATCATTCCACTTTCTAAACTCTGATGATGTCAGCACCCTATAAGTATATCAGGGGAAAGAACGTTCCCCAGTAATGCAAATAGCGCGCTGTGCTAATGCGTCCGTCTCTAGTGTCAAAACATAGTTAGGGAGGGGTTTGAATCCAGCAGGTAGCAAGTGTGTGTGAAAGGGGGTAAGTGTGTATGATTGATATATCCCTTTTGGCAACTGTGAAAACACACTACAGGATGCACATACCCATTTCTAAACGATATCACAATTATGTATGGCTTTTGATTACAGACATGTCATGTGTGTTGTGCACACACAGAATACCCATGTGTGTGGGTTGTCCCTCACAATAATGCATGACATTGATTACACCTGTTATGGCAATGAACACATGATGTATGTGTGTGCCAAATACACATATGTACCTGAGACTTTCAATAGTTACCATGTGTGATGCCTGCCACATGTGAATACATGGTATTTGCACAGGGTAACATTATGACCGTGGTCTTCTGTGCAGATGCTGCATGTGGGATGTGTATATACAGTGAGATGTAGATGCTATCAGCCTAGTAGTGAGGGATGCACACCTGGTCTGGGGCATAAAGTCTACATGTTGTTAATGTACAGGAGCTGCATGTTCTCACCTGTTGTGGGAGTGGTAAGACAGTATTCCATAGCAATGCAGTGACTGCATGCTAAGAACCATTCAGCTAGGGTGTTGTAGATACACTTATTCATTAGCATTCAGTAATTTGTCGGAATCCCTGGTGAGTGTCTGATGCCAACCAAGGTCAGGGGTCTACCAGCCTGTGTCACTTGCTCAGTGATCCCTTCCATGTTCCCTATCACGTATCCCAGTGAGCGACATCCCACATCAGCTGTGGTGGCATGGACAATGACTGAGTCATATGTGTCCATGCATCTGACTGACTTGTATGTTGTTGTTACAGTTTGGCCATGTGTTTCCATCTCATACATGTGATGTACATCAATGGGTAGGGATAGGGTTGACTGTGTACATGTGGCAGCTGTGACATTACTACATGACACACATATTCCACAACTGTACCATAGAGGTGACTGACAACTGACCTTTGCACATGCTACCGTAGTATTGAGATTACATTGGTGATTGACAGCACATAGGGCCAATGGTGAAAAAGAGACATAGGTCTATAGGTTCGTACAGGGATATCTGCCCAGGGCATGTATCCACCTAGCCAGAATGTGCGTGCCTTTCAACATGCATTGTGAATCTGTCTTGCTATGCCCTTTTCCAAGGTTAGTATACTGTGCCTCTTTCTCACAGTGACACATAAGTGATACCCAGGGTAACCCTACAATGTCACATCCAGTCATTAATATCGCTCTTGAAGATAGTCACTGAGTCAGTACACCTAACCTCTATTGGGATAATAATCAGGAATGAAGGGTGCCTCTGAGTTGTGAATGTGCCCCTCCACCATGTCCTATGTATATCACTCCTGAAGTTCAAGTATTTCCAGCGTGTATCTTGGTGGGATCTGGATATTCAGAGATGCAGCATGGCCATTACGTGAGGGTATGACCTGGCCTTCTATGTCAGGCACAGATTGCCTATGAAGAGGCAGTATGTCACTGAGTACAGCTGCTGCTACTTTAACCAGTCAGTATGTGGCATCTGTTTGAGCACTTTGATCCCCTTGTCGAGGTACATATGTGGTAGCCCCAGTTGCTGCAGGTGTCTGGTAAGGTGCATGCCGACAGGTTCATCATACTCAATTATGGGCATGATGAGGGATGAGTAAAGGGGCACAATGTCCTCCCTGGCCTACATGTGGATCCCATGATGATGTGGCCCATATCACATGCTTACCTAACCACTTTGTCCATGTTGTTGTCAAATGGTAGAATGCTATCAACCTGCGTACCCCAAGGTCCATAATTCCTTGGTCTGCACTTACTGGATTAACACATATGTGGTACATTGTGGTCATTTAGTGTTTGACAAAAGGGATGACTATACTCTTTCTGTCACTCACGTTGAGGCCATGGCTGTGGCACAAGTCGTGTGTTTGCAAGAGTCCCTTTTGGAGGATGCGTGTGTTAGCTGTTGAGTTGATTATGGTGTTCAGTCTGCAGTCACCTGTGACTTGCTGAGCCACAGTACTTCCATGTTGGCCTGTACCTATGACAAATACATAATGAACATGACAGCCCCTAGGGCTTTGCCTTGTGGGACACCACTTGTACCAGGTTGGAGGCTGACGTGGCTCCAGCAATTCTACCATGTGTGTTCTGCCCTTGAGCCACTGTGCAATACCCATAGTGACATAGGGGTTAATATGTACACTGGTGAGCTTCCTAGAATGCACAAGTGGGGTATTGTATCCAAGGCTTATGCAAGGTCCAGGTAGGCTGTGTGGACCTCCTACCCCTTGACAGTGGCCTTGATGACTGTTTCAAACAAAGCAAACAGGTTTGATAGGCAGGATTTGCCATTGACAAAGCCAAACTGTGTATGGTGACATGTCTGTAGGTCCACAATATCTAGATATGTGAGGTTCTTGATGATTCTTGCCATAGCTTTGCAGACAAAGCTAGTCAGACATATGGGGCGAGTAGTGTCCAGGATCCGTGACGGCACCACCTGCATGTTGAGGGACCACTGTTGCTGTATGCCACTCTCTGGCCACATATCATATATTAAGGCTGGGATTGAACAGTGGTGTTATGTCTGGGTGTAGCTCTTCTTGTGGTTCATGTAGGACACAGCCTGGGACACTGTCTGGTCCCATTGATGCAGTGTTTATTGCTTTGGGAAGGGCATCTCTTACCTGAGCATCTGTGATGTCAGGGGGGGAAGCACTGTGATGCGAGACATATGTTCCCTTTTGGTGTGGTGGGGAGAGAAGGCAGCATTGAACCTGTCCACTAGGATGATGGCAATGTCTGTGTGTTTTATATTTTGTGTGACATATTGTATTACCTCTGAGCATATCTGGGTAGTACCACCCAGGTTACTAACATAACTACAGGCAGCCTTGTGATTATCCTCAGTGGCTTGTGGAATCCTCTCTCAAAGATGGCCTTAGACAATCATATGGGTGCCTGTAGTTGTCTTCCAATACTCATCAGTGGTGCCTTCACATTTTGGGAGGTTGTTGTATCATGTAGTGGCACCATCCTTCTATTGTATAGTGTGTTTATGGCTGGTGTCCGCCCAGGACATCTGCCTTTGGAGAATTGGGTCATGCTTTCATATGTGGCTTCATGATCCATGCATTCCTGAATGTGTCCACAGAATGCCTCTATACAGGTATCTGCAGTCTGGTCCATATTTTCAACAGGCCTTGGGCCTTTGAAGGTTTCCACATCATTTATGAGGGGTGTGCACTTGCTTGACATGAGCTGTTGACAGACGTGCCGCCCTCCAGACAGAGCAAGGGAGGGTCACAGTCAGCTACCTGTTGGGATGCACCTCCCTGGACCACATGGAAAGAGACACAGAGGAGCTCTTACAGCACCCTCTCAAACTCAGGTCTCCCACACAGCCTTCATGCTGACACAGGACAGTTTAGATTACTCTGCAAACACCATCATACTGGGTGATGCCAGCTACCCAAACATAGACTGTGAACATTACACAAGCCACAATACCCAAGCTCTAAGGTTCCCATTGATCAGACATTCTTTGGCTATGGAACAGGTAACCAACCTTCCCACAAGAGGGGCAGATATATTAGAGCTGATCTTTACAAACATGAGTACAAACTGCTCACCACTGGGAGTATATCCCTCATTGTTGCAATCAAACCATATACTAATCACACTGGTGTTCTGGATCCTCCACATATGCAAACCTCCAACACATCGATGTGTGTGTGTGGGAAATGTCCCTATTAGCAACCGTGACAGTATTGTACAGGATGCAGATCCCCCTTTTGAAACAGTGATGATGTCAGGACTGTATAACTATATCACCTGTAGTAAAGTCCTCCAGTAATTGGCATAGCGCGCTCTGCTAATGTGTTTTTCTTCAGTGTCATAACGTAGTTAGTTGGGGGTTTGAATCCTGCAAAGGGAATGTATGAGTGTGGTTTATGTTTGTGCACTATGCTGGGAGGGTTAACTTCCTTTTGCCAACTGGGAGAACACACTACAGGGTGCACATCCCTCCTCCTACACACAGATGATGTCAGCACCCTCTAAGTACAGCATTAGTAAAGATTTCTCCAACTACTGCAAATAGCACACTCTGCTAATGTGTCTGTTTCTACTGTCATTGCACAGTTAGGTATGGGTTTCAATCTTGCAAATGGAAAGTATGTGTTTTACTGTTGGTGGGGTTAGTGTGTGTGCACAATGATGGGGTGGGATGTGGCTTTTGCCACATGGGGCTATGCACTGCAGGGTGGTCATTACCCTTAACAAGCAGTGATGTTGATAGCACCCTATACAAACAAAACTACAAAACAGAAGGTGGTGGTACTGATAACACATGTAAGGTAACACTTCTTCAAGTAATGTCCACAAAACGGAGTAGGATAATAAAACAATTATTTTATTCTATACAGACAACATGACAACAGACAACTAACTGCCAGTACTCAGTATAGTGTTACATGCTACTGTAACACGCACATGTACCGGAATATACCTAGATAGTGTTCTGAAGCCTGAATGTGGCAAGTGTGTGGATGTGGGATGTGTCTGTGTGTGCATTTCCGTATGGGAAACATGTTTGCTGTGGCAATCAGGGTACTACAGTACCTGATGCACATTACATCTTCCAACTGATGAGGTTGCCTGCACCCTGTGAGTATAGGTAGAGAAGGGGATGCCAGTAGTAAACAACATAGTGCACTTCTGAAATGTGTACCTGTCATGTATCAACAGCTACTCATGTAGGGTGATAAATAATGGGAATGGCAGGTGAGCGTGTGCATGTGTGTGGGTAGCAGGGTGTGTATAAATGCATGTGTGACAGAACAGATACATGTAGCTGAATCTACATAACAGCACAAGATGCACATTGCCATAGTCAATGTTAGCATGTGATGGTGTGCAGCTGGTACACTTTGTTAAGTAGTATGGGTGCAGATAACAATTGAGGACATTCATACAGTTACTGCAGCAGGACTGATGGGATATACACACATTTATACTGCAACACACAACAGTTACCAACATGTTACTACTTATACACATCTATGTAGTCACCCTGTGCATCAGCAACGTGTTTACCTTTACCTGCACCGATTTTGTAGTATGCAGGAGGTGGCACAGTGTCATCATATGCACAGGGTGTGGGTTAGGTATGCCCAAGCCGCCACTGGTAACACCAATTGACATGTGTGTGTATGTGTGTTTGTGAGGGGCAGCAGTACAGGGTGGACCGTTGTTGGTGCAGTGTGTGTGTGTATGTGTTTGCCCTAGGTGTTATGTTTCTGCATGTGTGTAAGCACGCACACAGTCCCACATAATGGCTGCCATGTACAGGGTTTTGTGGACAGCCACAGACTGCACCTGTCAGGTCATCCAGATCAGTGTCTGTGGGCACGGACACGGTACCTGTGCCTGGCAGGGGTGCTACGGGCTGTATCCGGTACTAACCCAGACTGGGTACTGTCATCGGAAGCAGGGGTGTGTTGACTGGACACAGTTCCCTGTTGGGACTGTCCAGAGCCACGTGCACGTGGTCTCCTGGGGCGTCTGGATGACAGCACAGACCCAGCATTGCTTGGGCTGGTGCTGGCAATTGAGGCATGCGAGTGGGCCCGTTGTCGTCCGCGGCCACTGCCAGCTGGTGCTCTTGCTGGCATACGGCCACATCGACGCCGCAAACGCACACCATCGCCCTGGCCCATGGACATCTGGTTGTGGAGCAGCTGTTGTATGCCCCCACAACGTCTGTCAACGACATCTGTGAAGTTACGGATAGCATTCGCAACATCATGCATGCCGTCTGTCATGGCTATGCGACATGCTCACAGCTCCCTCAAACCCTGTCTGGTGTACCTTTCCATACGTGCCTGTGCCTGCATGACAGTTCTAAACATAGTGGAGGTTGACATACCTCCTTGGGCACGTCGGCCAGAGGCAGTACGGCCACGGATGCCCCCCGAGAACCCATGGGCGACTGTCTGCGTGGTACCATTGGAGGCCTCTGCACATGGCTGCCTTGTGAGGATGCATGTACCACAGGTACCACATTACCCTGATCTATGCCCACTGCTGACTGTCCATCACCTAGGGACAATGGTGATAAAGGATGTAACGGCAGGATAACTGTGCGCATTGACGGGGTTGAAAGCTGTGTACTGTCAATTGGCTGACCAATGGCGGACCCAGACACACCTTCCTGCACCATTACAGACATTTCATCATCATCAGTACCTGGGGCACAAGATTCAGGTTCCCTGCTGCAGGTCACCAGAGCAGCACCAGAACCTACGGGAGGAAAACATGGAACACAGATTACAGTCTCAATACATATTTGAAAGAGATGCACTTCAATACTAATGCACACATTCAGAAATGGACACATGCACTCATGGACACTAACACACATGCACACAGGCACACTAGCACACATGCACACCCCACAGTAAACACACACATCAGTACCGTGTTACACTACTCAATTTACTACCTGTCAATTACAGTTATTATGAACACAGTCACCAGCATGTCTACTACAGAGTTACACTACTCTTCCTAGTTTTATAAATTGTTTTACAGATACTGTTAAAAAGACTCACCAGCATGTATGGCCTGCCTCGTTGGTACATGGGAGGGACCTGGAAGTGTGAAGAGAGTAATGTCAGTGGGCACATGTGTGCCATTTGTTTTGCACATGATACAGTACAGTAGTACACTAGTTCCCTTATACACATCAGCTGCACATCATGTCTGTATATATATCATGATGACTTTTCCTCACTTCCCTTCTTGACTCCTGCCTCTTCCATATCATTGTATCTGTCATACTCCTTCTACTTCTCTACCCTTCTGAGCCCTAACTATTATGTATATGGCTTTTGCCTTATTGCATAACCATTATGCTTTAGGTAGGATTGCTTTGAAACCAACGGTACATTGTGTATGACTCTAAACTGTTTGACTTCCTTACATGTATGTTGATTTGATTAACAGGCTGGTGTACAATTCTATTATGTTGGCTGTCTGTATTGACAACTTGTCTGTCTGCCTTTATTACGTTATGTGTGGAGCTTTTCTCCACAGGCCTCTACTGAAAATGAAGTTATATCCAGCTAGACTATCTGGGTCAGCAAATGTAAAAGTAATAACAATAAATGAATATGGCATCTTACCTGCACATTCGCTGTCTTGCTGCTGTGTGGACCCAACCTCCATCAGGATGCATGGTTGTTGCTGTTGTTCTGGGGCTGGTTCCACAACACTTAGCAGTAGCCCCTCCTGTCTGGTGAGGGGGGGATGTGTGGCCACCCCCCCACCTGTGGCAACCTGTTGCCTGCGGATATCTGCAGCACGCTGGCGGACATTTCTTATCAAATCACTGCAGTGATGTCTCACCTGCTCATATGTCCTATCATGCATGCCAACATCATTTATCCTGCTAACAAGGTTAAGCCACAGTGCAGACCTCTCCTGCTGATTCTGGGTGGTGCGTGAGAACAGGATGGCATAGTCACGCACCAGGCTCTGGTGGATCACGTCATCCTCTGCAGCAGAGTAGGCAGGATTCCTTTTAGGTGCCATGTCTATCTGGAAAAGTACACAAACAGGTTATCAGCATAGTATCTCAACAATACATGGTACACATTCTATACAGGGAGTGTTAACTTCTACTTATTACTGATTGGTTAAAACCTGATTACAGTGTAGCTATCATTCTATGTCATTTGTACTAAGTACTTGGCCTTCAGACCGGTTGTTTTACATTAGGGCGGTTGGTGGCAAGCACTGTGGTGGCAGGACACATATCTTTCATCCATTGAAGTTGGGAACTGCTGATTGTGGGCCCAGTGTACAAATGCATTACTTCTGGTATGGGCAGTTGGCCTTCAGGCCAGTTATTTAACATTATCGAGGTTTGTGGTCTGCACTCATGTGTGACAATAGACTGTACTCTGCCATTCATAGCTGGGGACATCTGGTTTCAGGTTTATAGTGCCTGCATATCTGAGCTGTATCTTACTGACATTGCTACACCTTGTTTGTTGTAGCAAACACTACATCCAGGCCTCCTGGATCTACCTTTGTTTATATGCTTGTTATCTGTTAGCTTGTTATTTCACTGGTATGCTACTTCCACATAGTACACATCTTCTCAACACATCTGTGACTCACTACTGTTATCTGCATTGCTTACTGTACGTACTTCCATGTTACACATGACAGCAAGTGACTGCTTGTCATTGTTGCATTTACTTCATTGTGACACATTGCACTCAGGTTACCTGGCATTTGCTCACTGACACTTTTATATCAGTCAGCAGTTGTAGGTAATGTCAGTACACCCTCACTCCCTACTGGACCTTGTTTTCAATCATTAGTGATTACAGAGTTCACAATAGTATTCTAGCATGTCCAGAGGTCAGTTGTCAGTTCCCTCCCCAGTCCAGCTGGTGAGTGTGGTACTCCAGAGACAATGTTAGAACAGTTGTATGTACACAGACAACCCCCTCCTCCTAACAGCAAATTCAAACTCATGTGAGTGATGCAACCATATACCAGACTGGAGGCTAGGCTCTGTCTACTCAATACCGCCATAACCAGTCACGTGGCAAAGGGGATCACTCACTACACTTCCAGTCTCACGTAGACCTACCACAACAGCAGACCTAACACATGATCACACATGATCATACTTGTAGGCTCAGACCACAGCTCTGCCTATGCAGCAGAGACCTCCTAAGCAGACATCCAGGCAACCACTACCACATAAACGAACATGTGCAACACATATCACACAAAGCCAATGTGCTGAACACTCACAGCCATTAACAGTTAACGACACACCTCATACACCTGTACTAGGTGCCTCTATCATCAGGCACACTCACATCATGTTCAACAGGCTTAACGAGGTGAGGGTCACGGTGTGCAGCCTGTCAGGCACTATGACCTGCCACATAACACAAACACTCAGGTAACCCCAAGGCAGGTACAGGTATGACTCAGTCAATGTCCATGCTGCTGTGAATGGCCTGACACATTCCTCCCTGGACTACATGACATGAGACATTACAGAGCTCTCTGAGCACGTAGCCTGAGACAGTTTGACCCTGACCATTAGTAGCATCCTACCCTCACCTAGAACGATGCCACAATATCAAGGCACGATGATCCCTTCCAACAATTGACTGACATACTGGTGTCATTCACAGGTGTGCCAATGCCTGCCATCTTGGGGTGGTATGCTTTGCTAGGGACAGCTTGCACCTGTCACCACAGTCCTATTGACATTTGGCAGAGCCTCCTGCTACACCCATAGTGCCTGTATTAGGCAAGGCTCATAAGGCAAACCCACATCCATTTGTATCACAAAGGATGAGGAAATAAGAGTGATGCTACTCAAGACCCAAGGATGCACGCACACAAAACCCTACCTAGCATTCTGGACATCGATATCTGTGCAGTAACATGAACCTGTTTCAGGTTTCACAGGAGCACACCAGTACTACCACGTTATAGCTGTTACCATTCTTGTCGGCCCCAACACTTGAACAAGGGAGGGGGAGTATCAGTATTCAATGCAGATTCCCACGCCTCCACATTGGTGGCACAGTACAACATAGGTGTTAGGCCATTGAGTACAGAAGACGTAGTTGGGGACCTGGGGAAAAACATGGTAGCGGTCTGTCATTTGTCTACCACATGGCAAACGTGGATTGACAGACATGTTATATAGCCCAGCTAATCATGACTGATTCACATGTATGGCAGGGGAGGTCATTGTGCCTCTGTACTCATCCATCATCAGGCCTATAATTGCATACAATGCACCTTTTGGGATGTACCTAACCAGACACCTACAGCAACTGGTACAGGACAACAGTACATCATCAAGGGGATGCAATGGCTCACACAGATGTCATATTCTGCCCAGGTAAAGTGAATCCAGCTGGACTCAGTGGCATACTGCCTGTTCAGAGGCGATCTGTGCGTGCCATATACAGCCATGTCCTACCTAGCAGTAATGAACGTGATGCACCTCAGGCAATCAGAGTCCCATACAGCCACATGCTCAGAAGAGCTGTACCTCAGCACTGACATACATGGACATGCTGGAGGGGCATATTCCTAACCGAGAGGCTCCCTTCACTCCATAAAGGCACTTTTAAGCACTTTAAACCAGGTCTGCGCTTGTTTGCGCGGAGCTCACGCATGCACACTGGCGGTGAGCTCCGCTAACAAAAGCGCACACCCGCGCTAATTTCTTTGAAAGAAAAGAAAAAGGGGTGACAGGAAAGTGGTGAAAAGGGGTCACAAAGAGGGTAAGACAGTAGGGAAACAAGCGTGGGATTTGCAGGAGGGATATAGGTAAGGCCCATAGATGCCCATGTCTTTGGCAGCAACAGCTGTATATTTCTATGTATTTTGGTGAGACATTTGAAACCTTCCACCTCTGAGAGAGGTGTCAGGACAACATTAATATTTGTTGTACAGCCAATTGTAATTAACAGTTTAGATGTCCAGCGGACATGTGTGCGACATGGACAGCTATGTATGGGGCGTAATTTCTTTGTGGGACAGAGTGCCCTTTTTTACAGGTGAGAGTGGTATACCAGGTGAAGGAAGTCGGTAAAGCTGGGGAGGTAGGTTGGGTTGGTTAACAGACAAGACACATACAGGGACGGTGTATGACACACGTGGGGGGGTTACACAATTGACGGGGACGGAGGTTGGGATATCCGAGATGCACGAGCCCACAGATGACAACAGTGGAACTGATATCCCCACCCATAGGCAGTTGCCACTGTTCCTTCACAGCCCAGGACGGGGCTGTGCTGGGGGCTGTGTAGGCAGGGCAATGGCCGGGGCCATTAGCTGTGCCACACGAGCCTCGAGCTGGCGTAGGGGCCCAAGAACAGAGTCTTGGATCTCCCTTCGCACCACCGACCGGACACCTTGGAGGGTGAGTGGATGAACCCCTCCGCCACACTTGCAGAGGGGGGACGGCCCCCATCCCCTGCAGCGCTCCCACCCGAAGGTGGCACAGGGCCACCGGAGGGGGTCCGGCCTGGCCACTAGTGCCAGGTGCAGTCGCCAGCTGAGGTGGGAGAGGTGGGTCCGCTGGGACCTGCCTTCCCAAGCGTTCTAGGTTTGTGAGTAGTTATGTTAGTTTGGGTTGGTGGCATTTTATTACATTCAGATTAGTTGTAACAGCATGCATTGGTATTCCCATCAAACAAACACCCAGATATGAACACCATTGAACAAGGGGCATATCAATATCACATGCATTATTTGAACAGCAAAACACGGTCAAACGACATGCAGGGTTGATTAATGGCAACAGGCCATCAGATTTGCAGGTATGAACAGGGCACATGCACGAACAGACATGCATATATGTTTGAAACGGACAAATGTCCATGATTAATGAAATGTTCACATACCATTATTTAGTGGATGTTGTTATATGGAATTATAGGGTTGGGTGGGGATAGAAAGTGATGACACATTCATATGTTACACATTGATTCACATTTCTAATAGGTACACAATTAAGTTGAGGCTGATGTTTCAAAATAATCTTTATTTTACTGTCATGCTACACCTGTTACACATACATCACTATCCTACTTATTTTGAATTTGATCAGATACATCATCCTGCTACACTTTGATGACAGGACAGGGGACAACTATGGCTGTTTAGTCTGTCAGATAATCATTCATTCTATCTGCAAATTGTTTACTGTTATCACCATATACAGATTTTGAGCTAGACATTCCAGATTCAGACACACTGAAATCAGTTTGGGATGTTAATTTGTACTTCCCACATGCATTTAGTTCTGTAGAAACACACTGAGGCTTATATATTCAGGGTTTTTACTACTTTATTTATTCATACATGAGCCTTTCTGTCACTCTCACACATTCTGCAACTTCACAGTTCAGGTTGGTACTTCTAGGCTTTGTTCACATATTAGACCTGTGGTGATTCAAACACTTTCCAACAGCCTCACTTCTGTCATGATTCAGCATTTCAACAGGGGATATATCTCACATGTGACTACCTCAGATTCTGAAGCTGTACTCTTGAGACTACTGCAGGTTACAGTATATTTAATTAATGATGGGACATCTGTATTACAGCACTGTTTCATTCTATCAATTATATTTCCAGTTACACTTGCATACTGATGAACTTGTTGCAACCATACCTGCAGACTTTCAATTCCTGCTTGCACATTATATTACTTTTAATCAATACACTGCACTGTTCTGATACATGGTACATAATAATATTTATTTACAAGTACTGGGTGGGGTTACTAACCTGCATGGTGGCGCAGCCGCACCAGCCTCCTGGCGTGCATCTCACGATTCATAGAGCGGACACCTGCAGCTGTAATACAAAGGGAATAATATTGGACTACACATCTCCATGGTATCAGCTGGTTGAAATCCTTACATACATGAGTAAAATGTGACTTACTCAGTAGTGGGGCGTTGGGCATTTGCCGGGCCTCCTGGATCCAACGGTTCAATTGGTCCTGCTTGCGTCTCTTCAGGTCTGCATGGTGGGGACGGACCTGCTCACCAGTGCGTGGAATGCCAGTAGCACTGGTCAAATCACGAGCCAACTGGTCCCACGCCTCTGCCCTATATGCTCCCCATGAGACCTGGCCCTGCATGAGTTGGGCCTCGTGATTATGGACAAGGAGCCAGACCATGTATCTGGACTCCTCAACGCCCCAACGCTGTGCTCGAAAGCAACGTCCCTCACCTACTCCACTCATGCTGACTGCAAGTCTGTTCTACAATCAGTTATGCTGTGTATTCCCGCCTATGGGGCTTATATATGCCGCTTTTCCCACATTTCCCTGATTGGCCATTTTGGAATTGTATCTACTTCACTGAAAATGCTTTCTCATGCTCCATTCTGGGTTTTATCCCATATATATGCTATTTCTGCATTTCTAGGTATTGCTGTCATGGCTTGGTGGTTTAGTTCCTTGACTCTAGTGCATGGTATCCTGGGTTCGAATCTGGCAACTGATTTTTCCTTTTCCTGACAGGAATGAGTTGAGGACCTGTCAATCAAACATGCCAAAAGCACTTTTAAGCACTTTAAACCTGGTCTGCGCCGTTTGCGCGGAGGTAACGCATGCGCACTGGCAGTTAGCTTGTGGGAGCGCCGCGCAAATGGTGTGAGCTGGGATAAACCTTAATTGGCTAGTGACACACATGTTCAGCTAAGCACAGCTAGTTGCAAACAGTTTCACTCTGTTAAACCGATGCCTAGCAACAGGCACGCAGTTTGCAGCTTTTTAAACACTACTCAGCTACGGGCACTCCGTCTCACAGCAGCTTAGCTATCAGTACATTTCTGACTATTTTTGTTATTGTGTTACTTCAGAATATATGCTCCGTTTCATTCCATTTTACAAAAGGGAATACATTTACATGTGTACAATACTGTCAGGGGGCGTTTTAGTGCTTATTTACAAAAAAAAAAAAAAGGTTGTTGTGGGGGCTCGAACCCTGCTTGCCTACTCTTAGGCCGGCAACTCTACCGCTAAGCTATTACTTCTTGGCTTACTTTGCATATTTAGTTCTTATATCCTTTTCCACTGATTGCTAACTGTGATTGTGCTAGTAGCACACCCACGCACACGGGCGCACACAGTAGCAAACATTTACGGGGTTTTAAAAAAAAAAAGGTTTTAATTTAATTTTATTACATCTCTTCACTTTTTACAGTGATGGTCTATCGGGGCATGTGTTGTATAGTGTGTTTATGCACATTTCCATGGCCTCTCTCGTGGCTGTTTACTTTCAGCCATTCTAGTCTTCCGGGGGCGTGTCCGCTTGCAGGGCTTAGCCTACAGACACGCCCCCTACTCTCTTACACGGACCGTGTAAGAGTTACTAGTGTGATTCAGCATGCCTTATGCACCTCATGCATATGCATGACATGCTGACATCACACGGTTTCACTGCAGCCTCCGTGTAAGAGTTATAACTCTTACACGGAGGCTTCCTGAATCTGGCCCATAGTGTTTTCATAATATCAAACAACATTTTCCTTATAAATTGAAAGACCCCCCCAAACAGTCATTGTATGTGTGTGTGTATTTAAAGTTTTTATTTTATTTATTTATTTTTTAAAGCCATTACTATAACTATGAGTGTAACAAATGTAATGTCATCTGATTTCCCAGTCACTAAATACCAGACAAACTATGAATCATGTTATAAGAGACATCATAGGATACATAATATAATAAGAGACAGCATAAACAGCTATTATGTTCCAAAAATGCATATCTTAGTTGAAAAAAACTGTGTTATCCTGCACGCTTATTTAAGTAAGGTGAAACTGCATTTCATAGCTATATCATACATTTTAAGACTTAAATTCCTGATTGTAGTTACTTCAGGCTAATCATCAAAAGAAACACACTGCCCCAGGCGATCGGTGCTCCTTACCAGGTATATACAGAGTACATGCTATTGTATTACCAATATATATATATATATATATATATATATATATATATATATATATATACATATATATATATATATATATATATATATATATATATAATTGTATAGCTTTGTACCTAGAGCAGATGTTAAGGTCGAAAAGGCTAAAACGAACCCACCTGTCCGTTCGACCACAAAAACAAACATATAGTTTCGTACCTGGATATCACAATGAACTGCATGGACTCCCTTCTTTATTATATGCCCTCTCTAGAGATTTATTCATTTTATGATACATTTATGCATACACTTAATGATTTATGCGATCAACTGACAAGTATATGTTATTTTCCCTTGAGCGCCGTGTAAGATTCATCATCTGCGATAATTTTTGTTTTCAGGTTCTTGTTTCTTTAAGGGACTGTGGAGGTATGGGAAGAAACAGCCCAAGGTCAAAAGTCACTATGTGTTAAAGTTCATGCAGGTTAATGTGGATTGTAGTTTGTTACCACAGCATGAAGAAACTTGGCCCAACATCACTTAGCGAGATCATTCAAGGAAAAGCCATAGGGACTCAGCAGACCTAATAATACTTAGTGACTTCACGATGGATCAAGGTAACCTCTTCAAATTAGGTTAAATGGATGGAATAATACGGAAACTGTATTAAATTAGCAATTCTGCACTGCTAGATCCGGTCTTTTGTTGAAAGCTTTCATGAAAATCGAAGTAGCTTCCTTACTGTTTGCTGCTGACATTCTGCTGCCTTGGTGATGGAAGATTAGTGTATTGGGGTATTTCATTTGAAATTTTATTTGTTTTTTGATTAGAAACGCACAAAGAGGAGCCAGTTTTTGTCTCTCTAGTTTTACTTGTGCAGAGAGGTCTGGAGATAAGAATATTTTAGAACCATTCCAGATATGTGTTTTTTAGATTTTGCAGCTAATAACAGTTTGTTAACATGTTGGAAGTTCAATATTTTTGTATATACAATTCTAGGTTTATTAATGTCCGAGGATGGCCTAAGGGCTCTGTATGCTCATTCAGTTGTAATCTGGTCGGTAACTGGATCTTTATCTAGGAATAGTGCAGAAATGGTAATGATTGTTTCTGGTAAATTCTTATGATCTATCTGCTCTGGTATATCTCTTATTATGATATTATATTGTACATGGATCTGGCTTCCAGATCCAATAATGTCTGTTGTATGTCTAGGATAGTTTTGACATTGAAATTGTGATCTTTCTGCAACTGCTCTATTCTAATTTCATTCTCAGCAACCTTTGCTTCTGTCTTGTCTATCCTTGAAAGTATTTTGTCTATGGATTCCCCAAATGCCAGTAGCTGTGTAGAGAAGCTTTGTATTGTTTCTTGAATAGGTTGAAGTGCCATTTCAGTTCTTCTAGATTAGATTGATCACTTTTTACTTTACCAGTGGGTTTAGATAGTTCCTGAAGCTTTTCTGTTCTTGCCCTTTTGGGAATAGTCTCTTTTTCTGGAGATGCAACTGCAGAGTATTTTGCTTTAGTAGTCTGTAAGTCCATGTGTTTTGTATCCAGTGACATATTTGTTTTTCTTCTTTTGTTTGATTAAGGGAATGCAGGCAGAGAGATCCCAGACCTCATGAAAAGCACATGTGGGAAAGATACAGAACAGATCTGCTGCAATCCTCTCAAAATTCACTGTACCCCAATGTTCCAGCTTCTGTATACGTTAGGGGAAGTCTTCCTTTAGCTCAAATGTAGATTATTGCATGAGTAACTTTGCTCTCTCAAACAAAATAAAGGAATAGTTTAGACTTGTGATGCAGAGCTATGTCCTGACACTGTCTAAAGGACGGCAGCCATTTTGATCTCCGTATTTAGGGTAATTTTTTGGAGAGCTGCAAACTGTTGCTTGCTACCCCTTCAGCTTAGTGGTGAGTCCTCACCCCCATTCATGCTAACAATTTTTTTTCTGTCTATTTGAGACAACATTACAATATTCTGGTGTTAAGGTCTTCCTGGTTTTTGGATGATGGAGTAATATGGGTTACAAATCAAACCCAGACCACCCCCCATTCTGATTCTTTAGAGAACTTTGCACATCTTTCAGGACTCACACTATATATAAATAACACTGCTTGATTACCTTAAGCAAGCCAGCTGCACAACAGTGTACATTTCTAAAGGTCTCTACATATTAGAGTGGTGAGACAACAGATATATATATAGGCATTATACTGTCAAGGAATGTCTGCATGTTACGTAAATTTAACCTTAAGCCTTTTTTGAAAATCACTTAAGCAAAAAATAGGAATTGATGCTGAAAATGTCAACAAGTATGAGAAAGTGGGAGGTTACTCTGAAGGCCTTGAGAACTGGAAGAAATTAAAGTTGCCATTCTTAGTCAGGCTTTAAGCCATTAAAATGTTTTACTTATCTAAATATCATTTTCCCATCATATTCTGATTTTTGACAAGACTCCTTTTCCAAATAAAGTGCAAAAAGTTATTATGTACTGTCTCTGGGAGGTAAAACCTGAGAGGAATTAATCAGGGCAGTAAGAATTCAATCTAACCTATCTGCTAAACCTTTAACATATATATGGTTTTGAGCAATGCAATACACCTACAGCCAAAAGATAATAAAGGGTCCTGTCCTGGTTTGGGTATTTGTAACTTAAATTTATTTATTCTTAGAATGTATTTTTTATCCTAGCACAAAGTTTCCAAATGTGATTAGTTCCCATTTTTTTAAATATTTCTACCCCAGCAAGGCCAAAAAGGTTTAACTGCAGTTATTTATTCACTGTCAACATCTCCACTTTCAGATGTTAGAGATTTTCGTAGGCAAAATGAGAAATTATGTGAGAATGCCTACAAGTAAAAAACAGTGAGAGATTTTGTTAAATGACGGGATAGATTTCAACACTATACCAGTGTTAGCATTTTAATATTTTACATTATTACATCAGTGGCAACACTCCCCACTTAAGTTTTATTTTAGGTACTTGGCAGCCTCTAGCCAGTGTTGGAGATGTGGATTCCTAGAAGTGGATTACCTACATATGATATGGAACTGTAAGTTGATCAAGGGTGTATAGTAGTCTAATCAAGATGCTGTGTCTTGGGCATTGCACTCATCTTTCAGGGTTGAATAAACAAGAATTTTGGTTATTGGGTCTGATAGATGCAGAAATATATTTATCTTCCTCTCAAAGACTATGGCTTAGGTTATCTCTAATTCCGATACCAATTATATTTGATGAAAAGAGATGTGACTTGGTTGGTTTCATTACTAACTTTTCTATGTATGAACATAAAGTGTGGATTTATATGAAGAAACGTTATAGGTTATTTGTCTGTTTTCTTGTTCTGCCTTAATCATCGGTAATATTCTAAAGCCATATATTTTAAAGCTCTTTTTTAGGATGATATTTAACCTTTTTAGTTTTCTAGACAGTCTTTTTATTGTTAAATGGCAATTTTATAATGTAGTAACAAACACTGTTCTTGTTCTTACAGAGTTATTTACTTATCAGTATTTTTCCTTGCAATTATCTTGTTTTCTTTTTATCAGATAGTTGCTCCACTGCTTCAGAATTTACCATGATAGTCTTGCAGTGACATTTTTTTCTCTCTCTTTTGCATGCTAGTTTGCTTGTTAATAACTAGGTTGTCTTTTGATATGATAGTTAAAGTTGGTTATAAAAAAATCCTGATTTACAAAACTACTATTGCTTTTTAGTTTATCTGGAGATATATAGAAATTGCATCAAGAAGGGGACATTAGATTTTGTTTACATTATAACAGATATTCCTGGGGATTCAATAAACTCTTTGTAGGCTTAGCACAAAGACCACACTAAGTTTACATTTGCGCAGTGAGCAGCAGTACTAATTGCATATGCTTGCTGCGTACCACATTTAAATGTAAACAATCCCAGTTTCATGGTCTGCAACCAGGAAACCATGTATAGCAACATTGACAGCAGAAGTCATGTAAACTTGTTTAGCTACGGGCAAACTAGGTCTATGGGATTGTGTGAAATCCCATAATGATCACCAGGGTTATTAATAAAGCAGTGCATATAGTTCTAACACATTACATGAAAGTGTGTACAGTGTAGAGTATTGTGGAAAGCTGTTTCTGGCAAACTGAATAAATGTTGTGCAAATGGTCAGTAAGGCTACATAAACTGTGTTATAAATAAATAGTCAGGGGAAATGTGTGTATTGAAAAAAGACACACAGATTAATTGTAGGAATGAACACAGGGGAATAGGGCAGATGAAACATGGTAATGTACATCAGATGAGGGCATGTCAATGAAGAGAGTTGTAGCATGAACAGTAACTGCATATTGATATGATAGAGTAGGGACTGCACCGTTATTGTATATTATGTGACTGTCAAACAAGGTGACATCTCATTGGAGAAGATATTTTGCAATATAAGCATCCTGACATGAAAAATGGACAGGGCATATATCAGAGATGCATATTGTGGAACTCTGCAAAATGAGTTGCCTTAATATCAATGTAATGTCAGCAATAGGTCTCATGCAAGCAGGACACATACTAATAGACCCATAGACAACAGTAGAGAGAAGCATGCAGAATCAGGAGAAATATCAGAATAATACCATCAGTAATCTCATGTCTTCCACATAACATATTGATTGTGAGTGATCATAGATGGTTCTGCAAGAATACACTTGTATAACTATTATGATTCTTTAGCAACCTCTGAGGTGAATCAAGCACACGGCCCTCAAAATGTAACATTTGTTGGAGGTGTTCAGAGGGACACTGTTACACCTGTATTAGAGATAATGAGCAATCCTGGCTAGTTGGTAGGTGTGGCTACCACTTGGTCTACTCATAGGGGTGTATTATCCATACTATAATTATCTTTGTGTAGTTGTGTTCATAATGGAACTAATCCTCCCATGAGTTTCCTTTGTCTACCATATCCCCATGGCTGTGGCATCAATCCTTTGTGTGTGTTGATACTGTATGGATTATACCAATACCACACTTGGATTCAATGATTGTCCAAAATTTGCAGTCTTCCACAAAGCTGGTTGGAGAAAGGATGTGAAAGTCATTTTGATGTCTGACACTTAGGTAATGGACAGAAAAGAGCCTACCACGGACCCCTGAGGTAAACTCTAGATAGAGGTGACTTCACACACTGCAGCATATTTTTCTGTCATGTATGTGTTCCAGTTGTCTACCCACTTGGTGATGTAGGTGCTTATGGCCACTTGCGACAGTTTCTCTGTAATACCTTACTGTTCATAAGTGTTAAATGCCTTGGCCAGGTCAAGTTGCACAGGATGATAGCGTTGTCATCATGCATGCCCTTGTTAAGCTTCTTGAAGACAGTGAACAGATGTAACAGACATGATGTAGCCTTAACAACTCAAACGTGAGTTTAGTATACAGTCCAGATATTACCTGTGTCCTTTTAGAGATGGTCCATGATGACTCCTTGGCCTTCCTCACAGATGAGGAGAGTCAGGATTGGTCTATAACTCCACGCATCATGTGATGTTCCCCTCAAATCAGAAGGATGCATCTTGCACACCCTTCTATAGGAGCATAGACTATCTGGAGGCTGTGTTAACATACAGATCCAACTGTGTCCGGTAGGTCAGGATTTAAGTCACGCTATAGGCTACTTGTGATATTGGTAGGGCCCATTGCTTCTGTTTCATTAGGCATAGAGTGTGAACAGATGTGCTTCCCTCCTGAGAATAAAAACTGAGTAATGTTTGCATGTATACTTTGGCTGATGGCCAGTGATGACAGAGTGGTGACGTGAGACACACTGTCAGCTAGCAAATTGTCTATGTCCACTGGGTGGGTATGTCTGCTGACATCCACACACACATCTGTGCTTAATTGTTTATTCCACTTAACATTTCATATGTATTGAAATAAATTATTTGTGACAAGGCCTCCATACAGCCTTGGTCATTCATCACATTCCACATACTGTTATTATCCACACAGTCATAGAACTGTACCAAAGTTGCATACTTACATCACTTACGCAGCATATGCCTATATGTGTTTTACAGGTAAGCTGTGTTTGAGCGGGCTGGTGTCATATCAGTATACATTAGAGATCATTTGTTTGCGGCTCATACAGAACATTTCCTGACACAAATGCTAATAGTATACACCTCAAAGGCATTGATGAATCACCAAGGAAATAAATGATATGAATCATTCCAAGGAGAAGTTTATTAGAACACCATAAAACACTCAGTACACATAAAATGCTTAACTATATCACCACGTTTTTCATCTCTAATTGATAGACTTCATCAGATGAATACTAGAAAGACACAGGGTTTGACAATAAGTACACATTGTCTCCCTTAATTAACAAATCACTAAAAAGAAATAATTAACCTCAATGATAAAGTTTAATTTATTGTGTTGTAATAAACTTTTCCTTGGAATGATTAATTTTATTTATTTCCCTTAGTCATTCGGCAGTGCCTTTGTGGTGTGTTTTATTGGTTTAATAATTTGCTGTATTTTGGCACTATGTTTCCTATTTGTTTGCTTTTCTTAGTGAACAAATGCTAATACTCACACATTGGTGCTGCTGACCACCTCAATAATCCTTGGGTATAGCAACACAACTGCACATACAATGAATTCCCCAAGGTTGCAATCGCATCAAAACGTGTGATGCATTGGTTGTATATATCACAGCATATCAACCATGTGTATGAGGACAAGCCTTATGTGACCATGTAATCAATATGAATTGAAATTGATGTCAGTCATAGAACATTTAATGATGGTATGAAGACACATGCACACCTGCACTATATGGTAAGCATCACTGTGATGGTGGAATATGACCTGTGTAGAAGCTTGATCTGCTCCACTACAAAAACACATGCCCTAATACAAGAACAATATATATAACAATGCATTATATCATGTCAGCAGTAATCAGGGGCATATTACTACAGCTGTTATAGAATGAGAATGTACTGCAATGGCATCAGTGGCCATATAATACATTAGCTCACATCACAGATTGTAAGACCCTTTTGTAGCCATACTGTTCATCCACACCTCAATATAGCACGTCAGTGGCAGCAACATTAACATGTCAACCACTCGTAGGGTCAAAGGATATTATTAGGTCAATGGCCAACATCACATGAAATCCTAGCCATGACTATAACCTGTAAAACAAATCCCTATATCGATATTATGAAAGATAGTAATCCTATGCTGTGTATGTGTATACTTGTTTGATTGCATTACATCATGTCACAGTTGATATAGGACATGTGCACCACATCATGACAGAATTAGCAATCACACATGCAGTGGTCTTGAGATGGTTTGCAGAGGCTCATAGAAGAACTTTACTTCATGATGTGTGTATGCATATTTGACATGAGGACAACCTCCACTCCTCTGCAGAAAGGATGTCATCTGACCAGTGGACAAAGGAGGATGGTGGATGCATGCAGCTACATGAAAGATTTTCCAAGTGATAGTGCAGTGAAGAATGATTCCAAAGATCATACAATAGTCATAATGCACCACCAACCACACACACATGCACACACACACATGCGCGCGCGCACACACACACACACACACACACACACACACACACACACACACACACACACACACGTAGACTGGGCCTGATTTGAACATTACATCTGTGTAGATATAGACTATGAATACCATGTAATGTCACAGTAACAACATTACATATGTCTGACAGCAACACTGTCACATTGCACTTTATGGAGTATGATATAATTTACAAAAATACACACAAACTAGAGAACTTCGAACCAAACCCCTCAGGACTTAATACTACCAAAATATTATTCACCCATGTAGAATTTAACACCAAAAATATATCACCTTTATAAAAATCTATAGCCCTCCTGACAACAACCTCTCCATAACTGAGGACTTTATTCTCTGGACATCCACAACTTTCAATCACGAAACCAAAATAATGGGGGACTTTAATACTGACTGGCTCACTTGTACCTCAGATAACCCACCAAACTTCAACAACCTGTAAGGTTTCTCCAAAACAATACAGTCCCCAAGTAGAATAGACAAACACAGTAGTAGACAGTCATTACTATACTGGACACTAACCAGCAAACCCTCACTGACCTATCAATCACGGTACCTCCCTGACACCCTCAGTGATCATCTACATACCTTTCTTCTTAGACAATGGTTACACACCTGAAAAAATGCCATATACAAACAAATTTGAAAAAAAAATCTCCCCCATACATTTACAATCATACTCCAACAATGCGACTAGTCCGCATTAAAAGTTCTCCAACTAGATGCTGCTGTACAACACTTCATCAACACATTCTTGGACATACTAACCAGCCCAGCACCTTCTAGAAATGTCAGGGTAAATCTAACTGTGCACCGTGACTCACTGAAGACACCAAGTAGTTACTGAATGTTAGAGACAAAGCTTGGATGCAGTGCCAGACCAACAAAAAACAAGCCACCATAGATTACTATTGGCAACTAAGAAATAGGGCCAAAAAGCAGGTCAGGATTAATAAAAATAACATATTGTACTGGCCTCCAATGAAAACACCAACATTATCCTCAAAAATTCTGGACTGCTATAAATAATCTACTAAAACCTGAACAATCCTCTACTCCACCCCCCCCCCAACAAATGCTATAGCTAGCATATTTTATCAACTCCATTCTCTCTTTAGCCAAAAATAACAATACTCCCCCATACCTAAAAAGTTGAAGAAAACAGCAATGCCTTCTCCCGCAAACCTACCCAAACTAGTGCCATATAAAATGCTCAACAAACTAAAATCTGCATCCCTTGCAGCTGATAAATTACTTACTGAATTTATAAAACTAGCAGCTGATACCACCACTTACCTGGTCTCTATTCTGATCAATCAGTCCATCAAGGAACAATACATCCCAAGCTCTGGAAAATTTCTTACATTATTCCACCGCACAAAGGTGAAACCTCAACAGAGCTCTCTAACTACAGGCGAACAGCAATACTATGTCCAATATCTAAAATTCTGGAAAAATGTATACACCTACAACTCATGAATTACCTACAATGCAATAATCTATTAACTGAGTGTCAAGATGGTTTCCGACCCATTCACAGTACTACTACTGCCCTATTAAGTTTCACTAACACTATCAACCAGTTCACCAGTTCAAAAATAATGGACAATTAGTATTCACCCTCTTCCTAGATATGTCCAAGGCATTTGACATTGCTTCCCACCAAAAGCTCCTCAATGAACTCTCATTCCTAAACCTAAACCAAAGGGCCTCTCATGGTTTTACAACTACCTATCTGACCATCAACAGGCAGTCAAAATGGCAATGTGATATCTCCTCCCTCTTACCTGTCACAGTAGGCATACCACAGGGTTCAATCCTAGGTCTACTCTTCTTCTCTAGCTTTACCAACAAACTCCACACTGTTACCCATCTCGTCACTATCATACAGTATGTAGATGACTCCCCTCTCATCTGTGCTGCTCCTTCTCTCTCTCATCTCCTAGAAATAAATCCTTCTCAGTTATAGAATCTTGAATCTCTGGCTATCAACTAATTCTCAATTCCAATAAAACTAAAATAATGGTCTTTTTCCAGTAACAAATCCCCTATCTATTTTCCTTTCTTATCTACCCATCAAATAATACCATAACTGACCCTGTAGCACACACAAAACTGCTTGGAGTAACAACTGATAATAGTTTGAAATTTGATAAACACTTAACAATAGTCATTTAAAAAAACACATAATACTAGGATTCCTCTACAGAGTCAAACCATGCCTCACTAACTCTACCAAACAATCCATTGCCAGGTCCCACCTACAATCCACATTGCTTTATGCCTCTCCTATCTTTACCAACCTTAAGACCTATCTAAGCTTGAAGCCTGTTACAATAGGATTGTTAGATTCATCACTAACTCACCATATAGATCCTACCACTGTGCAGCTCTTCACCAATTGAACCAGTTAGAACTACCCAATCTCTTATCCTACAGCCAATTCACCACTACCCATTATGTAATATTCCAACCTAATAAATGCACAACACTCCAAAATCTTATACAACCCTACACCTATAATAGAACCCTGAGATCTTCTGACAAATTCCAACAAAAAGTCACTAAATCAAATAGTTTTGGGGAATATCTCTACTCCAACCATATCTCCATGGTTTGGAACACTATCCCTCAACACATCCTCATCACCACAAATCCCTTCAAGTTCAAACAATTCCTCAACATTCACTTAAGTGACACCTAGTGCTGCACATCCCCTGGCTGATGTTGCCACCACCCTTACATTCTCATCTCACACCTATACCTCTTGCTCTGCCTCAATAACCCTAAACATTTACTTAGCTACTTTCTCAGAGTTCCACTCTAATATATCACTCTTGTTTAACCTTTTTTCTCCCCTCTCCCTGACCTAAACCTTTTTCCCTATTCTTCACATATCTTCTCTCTCATCTCTTCACTAACCCCACTTACAACACCCCCTTTATCCCTCTAACTGATTTTTCTCATATCCACTATCCACTGTATTCATTGCATAATACAACTGTTTACTTACTATTATTTTCTATTCAGCAATACGTATATGTGCTATCTCCCTTCAAATACATTTATTCAATTATATCTATTTGTTTTGCTATATAAATAATGCAAGTATGTATGTTAGTTTTTTTGTAAATAATTATATATGTTTTAACTTGTACATGAAACTTTTGTCCTGATGCCTCGCTGAAAGCAAGCTACTTGCCCAGTCGGACCTCCTCAGTAAAATAATGTATAATAAAGTTGACCGTAGTGAGAACAGAACCCCTACCTAACTAAACCAACTACTGAACTCACTATTTAACACAAGCACCACAGCACAAGTCTAGCTTTTTCACTGCCTGACACCACTTTATAGCTGATAGCATTAGCAGTGTCTGGTGAGAAGAAGATAGTAATAGCACTGTCTAAGATGCTGGTGTAAAATGCTCTTTTGAATGTCAACCCAGTGAACACACACACATAATGATTGACTGCTTGGAGAATAGAACCCCTATGTCCCTATTTATATAAGGCAGTAATTAATGCAAGCATCACAACCCAAGCCTTGTTTTTGTAATGTCCAATAACACTTTATAGCTGATGACATCAGCAGTGTGTAGTGAGAAGAAAATGGTGATAGCAGTGTCCCACATGCTGGTGTAAAATGTTCCCTTGAAAGTCAAGCAGCCAACCAAACACACACACAAGCTAACTGAAGTGAGAAGAGAACCCCTACCAAACTAAGTACACTAACTAGAGAACTTATCACTCAATGCAAGCACCACAAGTACAAGTCTAACTTTTACAATGCTGCAGGACAATTTATAGTGGATGACATTAGCACTGGATGTTTGAAAGAAGTTGGGAGGGCTGAATGAAATGGATATGTAGGCTTGTACAACTGTCAAAATATTGGTACTTCATAGGATTGTACCAATGACTGTAAGATATACAGTTATGCTCTTCTGACTGGACAAGCACACACCAGTGAGATTAGAACCCCTACATAATTAAGTATACTGACTAGAGAACTCAGTACTTAACACAAGTACCATAGTACAAGTCTGACTTTTGTTATGCTGCATGGCAATTTATTATGGATGACATCAGCCCTGGATGTCTGACAGAATATGTTGGGAGGCTCATCTGAAATGGATGGCTAGCCATGTACAGCTGTCAAGATATTAAAATATCTGCATGATAACAACTTGATGAGTGTGCAAATGTAGTATTTGCTGTTGTGTTTCCAAAGTGCAGGTATACCTTAAAAGACAGTTTGAAAATTATATGCAAACAGCTATCCACATTACTGCAAGTATTAGAAAATATGAAAGTGTATTGTCAGTATAAAAATGTACATGGCATATACGAAAGCAGTTATTATTTATTTCTGTAGTATAGTTGATGTATTTGGTAATAAGCACTGAGAGTCCAAGTCCCAAGTGAATGGGTGCAGGTAACACAATGCTACAGAGTAAGGATGTGTTCTTTCCTTACAAAGTGCCTCCCTTTGTTTGTGTTTTCACATGTAATTTCATGGGATGAAGACTAAATGGACAGTAAACATGAGTAATACATACTACTGAGCACTTTCCATAGTGCACTACAGAGCAGCTGGTTTGCACAATCATTGTCAATGCACTTGCACATGCAAGATACAAATTTATACTGCTTTCCCCAATGGCATGTAGGTAAGTGATGAAGAAACATGTGCCTCTGCTTCACTGATAAAATTATGAGAGTTCTACTGGTTTGCTTACCTCTGTGCAATCATGTTAAGCAGAGAGGCATGATTGTCAGCACATGTGATACTATTGAGTATAAGAAACAAACCTGCTGCTTAGCTGACTCTATGGCAGCAAGTGTAAATGCATTGAATGGTTTCTTCTTAAATCCAGATGTATCTGATAGTTGTAAATATGTATTTATAATGCAATGACATAATTCTTTATTCTACATTCACTGTGTGGTATCCTAGTGCAGTATGTTTAAGCAGAATTGCACAGAGGTAATCACACCATTGAAGAGCAGCTCACCTTCACTCAGCACTGGTGAGTGATACCAAACTCTGTGCAAACACCGAAGACAAAGTGAAGGGCTTCCTTGTTTTTATTTTTTCACTTATGTGTGGGGTGTGTGATTCTATTGTTTGACCAGATTCAAGGTTAAGTGGTGAAATGAGGGTAAAGAACAAAGAGAAAGCAATATATGAGTGTGCAGGAAGAAGGTAGAAAAGAACAATAAGCTATCCACTTCTTCAACAATGTAAAATGAAAATATGCACAGAATATTACCTGAATTTGGATAGTCAACTCTATTAATAGGTGTGACAAGAATGCAATCATGTTGTATAGCCAATTGAACCAAATCAAATGTGTTGAGAAGACGTGTGCAAAGTGAAGAGCTATGTATGGGATGATTTTTTTTTTTTTTTTTTGTGGGACAGGCACCCATTTTTTTTTTACTTTAGTAAGAGAGGAACATTGGGTAAGGGGATTAGGTATTTCTGGGTCAGGTAAGTAGGGTAGAAGAGGAAGCAGATGCAAACAGGACAAACAAGACACAGGAACAGTGAGGGACAGGACAGGTTGGGGATACTATTATTGGGGTTAGGGAGGACACAACGGATGCTCATTACCATCAAATATGAGGACACTGAGAATCTCGTCCTCACCCACAGGACTGTCATCACTGCACCCTTATTGCAATGGCTGTTGGAGTGTTGACATCTTCTCCTGTGGACCATGAAAGACAGCATCCTCTCCATCTGGTGTAGGTGTGCACCAATGATGCTGTGCATGACCCTACACACTAAGCCTGGCAACCTCTGGCAAGTGATCAAATATCCACCTCTGCCCATACTCCCAGAGGGAACCACAGCACCAGCTGCTGGGGTAATGTTACCTGAAGTTGCACAGCCAGGAAGTATAGGGGCAGCAGAGGCAATACTGACAGGTTGGGTACAAGATGTGCTGGGTGTCAGTGCAGGATCTTGTAGAGTGAGGTCAGGCTGAGCCACAGGGGTTGGCCTACTGCCCTGTGCTTTAAAGCATTTTGTGATTTATCAGAGTTGGATAACATGGAAACGTTTTGATGACATATAGAAAAATAAAAAGAATGAGTGATCAGGGTCGGGGTAAGAGAAAAAATGAGATAAATAGTATCATTATATGTGATGTACAATGCATTATCACAATGGTAAAGTATTTTTATCTCTACTTTTATATTTAAGTATACTTTTTAACAACTACAAACTCTTAAGTAATGATTTCTCAAAGTAATCCTTGCAATGTGCTTATATTGCACATATGCTTGGTCAAATTATATAGACTGAGCTAAAAGCAGACCATTTATGCCACTTCTATTGAAATTAAATTATGTAATAATTTTAAAGGATTTTACTATATATTTGTTACTTGTGGTATTTGAACCCACAATGTTTCACTACAGCATTTGACTTGACTCCTGCAGCTGGCTTGTGCTACAGACTGAAGCATGCATGGTTGCTTTTAAAGTTAGGATATGCATGTTTAATTTGCTATTAATGTACATAAGAGCAATACTTTAGCTAATGGTTATGTTGTGCTTCATACATGCCCCTTGCTTCCCTCAGTCTCTCTAGATACTCAGCATGGGCTTCCCTGTTTGTCAGGATGTCCTGATTAGCTGGGGAAGGAAAAGAAAAGAAAAACAGAGAGTATTATGCATACCAGTCTTGACTATATGTGACTTTCTATCTAATATGAATTCTCCGTATCCATATATTTACACAACTGTATGATGTCAGCTGTTCTAAACTCATCCAGCCACTGGTGGAGAATGTCATGCTTGTGCCTTTTGAGGTCATTATAGTGATGCCTTCACTGTTCTCCAGTACGTGAAATGCCAGGCGCACTGGAGACAGCCTTGGCCAGACTAATCCTTGCCTCAGACTTGTACTAGGAGTGGTATAGTTTCCCTGTAGCAGCCTTCAGCTGTGACACTTTGCAAGGAGGCCAATGGTAAACATTCATACACTTCCAACTCATTGGTTCTAATATAAAAACATGGACCAATCACAAATAAAATGGAAATAAATCATAGTTTTTCCAAAATTCTATTGGTTGATCAGAAATCTGCATCCAGTCTTAGCATTAAAATGGTAAAAAGGCACTTCCTTCTTCATGGGTCAATGTAAAAATTGAATAGCCAATAAAAGGCATACAAAACACTTCCAAATCATTGGTTCTACCATAAAGACAGGGACCAGTCTAAATTCAGATGTTAAATTATCTTTAATGGATGTATACAAGTGTTGATTAATCAATGAATAGTCTATGTACATGAACAAGCTACTTAATGTTTTATACACGAACACACACACACACACATATAGAATATATATATATATATATATATATATATATATATATATATATATATATATATATATATGTGTGTGTGTGTGTGTGTGTGTGTACATATATATACGCATGACAGACTGAGAGGTGACCTGACAAGGTCCTGGTTTATACATTCATGCATGTATGAGTATCACTTAAGGTCTGAAGAGTGGAGAAGGCCAGAGAAGACAATTATAATTACAGAAAGACAATATTTAGTACACCTTCTGCCTCATGTATAATTCATATGAGCTCCACTACTATACATGCTTATTGTTATTCATAATTATGTTTGAATTTTTTGTATGTGCTTTTTAAAATTGAGTGGACAAGCATTAATACAATTTTAAGTGTGATAGATTAGAACCCAAACTCACCTGCACGGCACTCCTACACTTACACCTGCTACCACAGGCACAGTTAAGACATAACTGTATAGTTTCATATTCATTATTAAGTACGTGTGTTAAACATCAAGGAATGCGACTTAGCATGTTTGCACAGTGGCAAACCATAGAGGATACAATGTATCCATTTTGAAATTGTCTTCTGTCTGCTTCCTGTCTGCAGGTATTCTAGACCTGCTGGTGTTGGTTGCTAACCGCTGTGCAACACAGGTTAGAAGGTTTCATGGTGAAAAGCAAAACATGCAACAGTGTATCTTTTTTTGAAATCTAGAATGTCTGCATCCTGCCTGCAGGTGCTCTGTCTGCTTCGTTTTGGGCCATTAGGTCAAATTTGTGTAAATGTAAGCAACATGCAAACATGACAAGCAAAGCTCACCTTGTTTTATACTTGTGAGCAGTATTTATTATATTTAATTCTTAAAGGACAAATGTGGGGCTTGAACAGTGGTCTACAGATAGTATATACTGTGTGGATTATCATTTTAACAGAAGTACTACACCCACACATGATTCACAGGTGTAGTTTATTTATAGTTTGTCATTACAAACATTACATGACACTAATTCAATTTTTCAATTTCCCATGTTTGTGATAAGCCATGCAAATAGTGGTATTAAAAAATTATATATATATATGTATACGGGTCTACTATGGTTGATTGAAAACTCACTTGACTGAAAATGAAATTACTAGGACCACTTCACTGAAAGCTCACTTCACTGAAAACTTATTTCTTTGAAACTCATTTCGTTGAAAGTCATAAATGGCATTTTCCCCACTGTAGTGCGACCATGGAGTTAGTATATAAAGTAAGAGGTGGTGTGGGGGGCACAGTCCCCCACATATTATAAACATTTTAAACTATACACAGTGATACTTACAAGTGCAATAAATAACTGTTTCCAAAAGAGAATATATAACCAAGATATGTGGGGGGCTTCACCCCCCACCCCCCCTTACTTTATATACTAACTCCAGGGTCACACTACAGTAGGGAAAAGACCATTTATGACTTTCAACGAAATTAGTTTCAGTCAAGTGAGTTTTCAATGAAGTGAGCTTTCAGTAAAGTGGTCCTAGTAATTTCATTTTCAATCAAGTGAGTTTTCAATCAACCATAGTAGACCCATATATATATATATATATATATATATATATATATATATATATATATATATATATATATATATATTAAATAAACAACATTATAAAATAAATACTAGTACACATGAATAATTTTTTATACAAGTCTGGATTTGAACTGTCACACCAATAAACCTACAAAACAATGATTGGGTGTCTTACCCTCTTTGCCACAGAAACGGTTGAGCTGCAGGAATGTGCATCATTGTGTATACAAGCAAGTTCCATATCAATGTATGATCATACAACCATGTATGACTGTGGTTTACAGCAATGTAGCTCTGCCTTATCTGTGATGGTGGACATTCTTCTCTTTTCTGAGCAGTAATCTGGCACATGCAGTCTGTAAGACATTTTGTATCATTGTCCTTAATACGTATGAGGATATTAAATGGAAATAATATACATTTTTGACAAAGACAGGGGGAATTTGGATATTACTGATAAGAAACTGAGAAATGTGTGCTGCTTACTTACATTTAAAAACTTGATTCAGTTTCTTCTACACTTTGTAAGTGTAACTTGGCTGACACTCCCACTGCAGGTAAGGGAGTCTGAATTGCTGTTGTGTTTTCCTCTCAATATCAGTAATCATTTACAATTGCAATCCATTCACAACAAACACTGAGGGAGTGCCTGCATTATATTTACAACTGCTATATGGAGCCAATAATTTGGGATTCAGAAATTCTAATGAGTTTTAAAGTACATTTGCATCTTCACTGTACTCACAGGCCTGAATTGACACTATAAAATGGTAACTATATAGCCATGGAACCTGAAGGTGAGGAGAGTTGTGTATGTGGACAACACATAAGAAGATTGCTATTACTCTGGATTTATCTTCACAGAAGATTACTAAACTTGATAAGGTATAACCAAAAAAATAAATAAAAGTAGCAGTCCAGCCACACAGCCCAGAACCAAAAAGTTTATTAAAACAATAAAATCACAGCAAATGAGAGATTTCATCTCAGAACCCAAGACTTCATCAGATAAAATGCTTCAACCTTCCACTTGCTTTTATACCATTTAGTTAAGTTCCAAGTATTCAATACATGTGTGCATAATTTCATTAACTCTTAAAAACATATACACTTTTATTTAAAGGAAGGTAAATGAATGTAACTATTGGCTTCCTTTACATGAAAGCTGCTTTTCCTTTTAGAACAGGTTTTACTGTTACATATTCATTCAATCCAGGAAAAACATTTGTATTTACCCTAAGTTGCCATTTTAATTCTTTGTTCAACAAAGTTGTTTTGATTAGGTATAATTAAAGTTTTCAATTATATACTGGATTTGCTCACATATAACTTGGAAAAATATATACACACACATACACACACACACACATATATATATATATATATATATATATATATATATATATATATATATATATATACATCTACATACATATATAATGCAACCTTTATCTGTATGTAGTTCTTAGATGTTCCCTGATGGCATAGGTATTTTTTTCAGGGCACAACGTTATTAAATTTCATCACACATGTTACTGTTACAACTGTTTCTCTTTACACTCTTTCATGTTATTTCAGTAAAATGCAAATGTCCTATATTGTATGTTAGAATGACTTGAGAGTAACATTTAGTTTAGGTTCATTGGAGAATTCATAAGAAAAGTACCCTATACAGAGCCTTCTTATTACTATTACACCTTTATTCTATTATTTTATTATATCACTATTTTATGGTCACTAATAAATATGTTCATGTATGATTTTAGTTGTATTTAATCTGTATATAGTTATACCACTTGGTGACATTCAAATTATTATTTTTGTACATCATTTTTATACATCATACTTTGCATTATGGTACCTGGTATTTCTTCTTTTTTTTTTTTTGTTATTAATATGATTTTTCTAGCACATGTATCTGTTCACAACATATGTTTTTACATATTTTACACACGTTTAGTATTGGAACCTTTTGGGAAAGTGTTACTTGAACTGATTACTTCTTAATTAAATTCTTTTTGAGAATACTTTAAAAGGAGGGATTTATTTGATTTGGAATAGGTTCTGAGGAAATCCCAGTTTCAGGGATGAAAACATTGTGAAAAAGTTAATGTGTTTAATGCCCTTTTGTTTTTATTTAAAATAAAGTTTGTAATTTGTTTGTGACGTCTTTGTACTGACAGCTCTTTTCTTCCCCTTCACAGTTCTCAGCCTGTTTACTTATTGGCTTTTATGCTCTCCAGCACTGAATTCTCATGATTTATTTGTTAAATGTCCTACATTGTCAATGACACAGAGATATTATCCTTCTATGATGGCCCATAGACACTTCTAGGGGAGTGCTGAACACAAGATGAGGTGAGTGGCAATTAAATGAAAATGATTGTTCTGTGCTAAATGTGTACATATGTTTCTAGGGCAGTTTGTTTGAAATCACTTATAACAACTGACTGATGTGTTGTTCCTTGTTTGGTACAAAATGTAATTTACCTATTGTTTTGGGGTGAGGAAGCCATGTTCCATTTCTGTGTTGCCACGATCAAAAAATGGTTTAGTGAGGATCGATTTGCTTTTGTTAGTCCTTGTTTTGGATAAAGTCTTGGTTTGTGTGTCACTGTGATATATTGCAACCACATAACCCTTTTTTACATTTGAATAACTGAAGTTTTTTTTATCTCTCAAGTGGGTAATATTGAAAAACTAGCAATATGTGCTGTATCTAAGCAGGACTTTTATTTATATAATATTTATGTGAAGTATCCTTTTGTGTTTTATGTCATCTAGGACTATGGCACCCAAGATTCCCAATCCCAGCAACCCCTTCAGTGACTCTGAGAATGACGTAATTGTCCAAGCCTTTCATCAACATGGTGTCTTTCTGCTTGAGAGAGGATGTGGGGATACAATATGTCTATAAGAATGCAAATTTGAAACCAAATAGTGAACATTGTCAATGCTGTTGGGGGGGGGGGGACACAACAGGACATATGATCAGGTGTGTCACAGGGTCACTGACATGATTTTGTTGGCCCTGGAGGAGAGCAGCTGCAGTGGCTAGTGGACAGCTGACTACTGGGGGTTGCTGCTACAGAGCCACCACTGACACCAAATGAAGATTTCCTGTCAACTGTCAGAGATCCAGAAGCTCAGTGGAAAGTGTATAACAGCATGTGATTGATGTTGGTGCTACTGTTTCAGGGAAGGCAAGTATGTCCCAGGAGGTGATTCCAGGTAGGCTTACATGTGTCAATTTTTAAAGATTTCTTGTGTAGTAAAATATTGAAAGCAATAGTTACAAGTTGATTTAATATATATCTTTTGGGGGAGGAACCTATTTATAGATTGATACAGTTCACAACGCATTCTGGTTCATTGCAAATTGGGCTTGGGGTGGAAGTGTCATCCAAGTTTCAGTTAAATGTATTGCTAATGGCCATATAAAGGCCAAAAAGGTTTTCCCTGTGTTGATATTATTGTGATGATGGTATCCTTACATTTTGCTTAACTTCTTCCAGGACCATCCTCCCTAGCAAATGTGGAGTCACCTGCACATGGTAAGGCAAACATTTTTATTTCAGTACTGATGACCATTTGACAGATATATGCATTTATCTATATGAGTGAGGTGGGTGTCAGGACTTTGTGTGTATTGCTGTACTGTCTGTGATAGTGGCACCAGTGTAAGTTAGTTAGCACATATTAACTGTAGTAGTGTAGCTATTAATTTCATTCCTCTATTGTTACTTATTATTACAGGTGATCCTGACAGTGGAAGTGTAGGAGTCTTACCACCTGATGTCAGAGTATTGATAGACTCTGATTATGATGGTGGCTAAATGGGTCTGCATCACTTAGTTGAACTTACTAATCCTCAAATACCTATTCACCGACCCCTTTTTTGTCCAAGTCCAAATCAGCGAATGGAATTTTAAACAAAGTTTTTCCTAGCTCAATCAAATGGTTGGCCACCATCTGGAATTTGCCTTTTTCCCCACTGTTGTGCTAGTTCACAGTTGGTATATTTAGTTGGGGGGGTGAATTCCCCCACCTGGGTAGGTTTTAAGTTTTATGATTTTTTTTTGTTGTGGTCGCTAGGGTGGTCTACCATTGGTTTGCCCTAGGAAAAACTTTGATTAAAAGTCCATTCATCGATTTGTGACTTTGACAAAAAGGGGTCAGGAAATACATACTTGATGATTAGTAAGTTTGATTAAGTGACATAGATACAGCTAAACACAAGCACAGTATAGAGGTTGAATCTGACACTGAGGTTGACATTCAGCCATCCTATGTAATTCCATTGCACGCAGCCATTAGGCCTATGCAAACTCATTCTGGTAAGCCCTGAGATATTGGACAAGTTGAGGATGAGACACTTGATCAGGGTAGTGTGGCTACTGTGGCTTCAGTGTCGTAGCCAAAGGTGGGTGATGTGTTATGCAGGAAGGTTGCTAGGAGTGCTTGGAGCAGGCCTGCTGTCCATCCTCCACAGGATCCTGGTGTTTCTTTCTGTGACACTCAATGTATGTTTAGGGCCATCATGGAGATGCAGACATGTTCCAATAGGGCCTCCGAGGAAATGCTTAAGGTGGTAGATGTAGCATAGGCTGACACGTGTGACTGCCTCTACCATGTTGCCAATTCAATAGATTGGATGAATGACACATTGGAACACGTAGTTTTTTTTTGGCAAGATTTTTATCCTAGTATCTCAATTAATTAAGGCAACTTTCTTAATATGAATAATACCTTAAGTGAAACAAATATCTTTTTATCCTTAATCTGTGATAGAAAAGGAAGGGTATGATGTTTCTATTTTGTGAGTTGGCTTGTAATGTGGTGTACTAGTGCTTTAATATTAAATTTTGCTTTGTGCTCCAAAACAGTTGGTACTTTTATCCTCATATAATTGCATTTTGAACAATATTTGATGGACAAGCCATCCATTTCTCTAGTTCCTGTTTGTCATAGAGGGAAAGAGGAAGTATACCTGATTTTGCATGGCTGACATGCAAACCCACTTTTAGATGCTGTCACCACAGGGCACGCTTATCAGCAAACCATGAGGTAAGGTTACAATTATCACAGCTCCTCAGAATACCATAACTGTACACTAAATTATATAGATCTTTATCCAATGTGTTAACTAAAATCCTTGTGTCATGCCTTGGTGTAATAGCAAATGGTCCTATAATATCCAAAAACACTAATTCTGACACTAGTGTTGATATGTAATAATTTAAATTTTGTAATGAACTGTTCAGGAAAGTCATAGTCTCTCAAAGCACACCATAATAATTCAAAGTTGATAGCACTTAAAGCCTTATGAAACTCTAATGAAACAGCTATTGCTTTTGTTGCACATTTTTGCATGAAGGATTGCAAATTGAGTCACCGTTTAAGTGATTCAAGCCCCTCACTTCTGCCTTTCATAAACACTTGTTGATTTATAGGCATAAATGTAATCACCAATGATTCTTCCCTATTTGTCAAAACTTTAGCGTGCATCCATGTTTCTATATTCAAAGGGGAAATTGACTTACTGTTAGTAGGGTATAGTTTATCTTTGTTTGTTTTAGTAAACAGAATACATGTTGCTGCCTTTGTATGTGCATCAGACTTTCTAGTTCTCTATGCTTATGTAAATAGTTTAAACAAAGGCACGATTAACCACTTACTAAAGGTTTTCTAAAAATCCAGGGATATGCCATCCAACTTAGGGGTTTAACCTAAACCCATGGAATGAATAGCATGACAAATTTCCTTTGTTTTTTCGGCTAGCTAGTTTTCTTTTGTTGGGCTGAGCATCGTCATATAACTTTATTAATTTCAGTGATTGGATATACAACCTATTTTCTTCTCTGCCTCCATGCTCTATGCAGGGGTAGTAGAACTCTTGTGGAAATATATTACTGATTTCCATAGTATCCATCATTATATTTCCAAGTGAGATATACAGATGAAGGAGTGAGGGATTCTTATTTCTCTTTGTCTATCCTGGTATCTTAGGCCAGTATCTTTCTGAGATCTGATACCATTTGATCAAAATCATATTTTATACCTTTCCCATTTACTGTGTATAATATTAATATATATGGTACTATATGCTTTCTTAAATGAGATTAAAGTACGATGGGGGATTTTTCTTTACATATCCTTCTTTTGTATTCTTGCTCTGTAGACCTAATTTGCTATTCTATATCATCCAATTGGAACTGGGTGAATAGTCTTTGGTTATCTGTTGGTTCCAGTTCTGAAATCTGTCTTTGAATGTTTCTCATCTGTAGTTATGATTATTCAAATGTTATTCATTTGGATTTATTTCTCCAAGTCTTTCGGGTTTCTAATACCATGACGGGAATGGACCCCATTCCTAAGTTAAAGTAGAATTAAAGTTCATGGAATTAGTATTGTTTCATTCTTTGATGTTAGTCAGAAGTGCTCTTCACAGCAACCACAATGTGCCCAGTACTGACTTCTTCTGCAATTCAAATGGAGTTACATGAACATATCTAAGTATGATTCTAAATACTTTTTTTATAAGACCTGTTGCTCCTACTACTATTGGAACTGTCTGGGCATCCTTAATCCACACTGCCCTTGTTTCTAGCTGCAAATCCTTGTATTTTATGACTTTGTTTCTCTCTGTATATAAGACACTGTTGTCACTGGGTGTAGCAATTTCAATAATCAATACTACTTTTGTCTTCTTTTCAAGGAACACTATATCTGGTTTTCTCCCATCTATTTTTTTTGAATTGCTGTTAGTGGATGAGCCCATGTGATATAAACATCATCATTTTCTATAACACTTTGGGGCTCATGTTTCCAATGTTTTTCAGCTACATCAATATTATAAAATGTGCACAATATTCAATGCAACAATCTTGCCACATTCATAGGTTCATAGGTTCATAGGATGATACTAGGCTATTGGCCCACTATGTTGCCGCCGTTCCCACAAATTCAGCACCTGTTTTCCCTGTCCAGCAGGGACACCGGTGGGATCCCAGGGGTATATTTTCTGCTTCCCATCCAGTCATCTTAAAGAGGGCTAGTGAGGTACTCTGCTTGACATGGAGAGGAAGTCTATTCCACAGATGGGGGAGTCATTGGGACAAAATCTCTCCCGCCATCAAGTACTATTAATGTCACAGACCAGGTTGAGAACTTGCATGTGAGTTGCATGAGTGGAGTTTGACTTATGGATATGCAGCAACTCCATCAATGCTGAGTCTGAGACGGCCTTGTATGCCAGACACAGGCCACATCTGAACAGGCTTTATGAGACTGAGTAGAGGGACAGGGCTTTTAGTCTATCTGTATAGGATAGATGTTTGAAACCTGGATTTTCCTGGTCAGGAACCTCTGTGGTTTCTCCAACTGCTGCATGTGCTTGGCAAGGTACATGCCGAAGGGGGCATTGTACTCAGTAATGGGTCTGATAAGGAAGGAGTACCTGGATGTTATGACCTCTTGTTCCTGGGTGAAATAACCTTACTTATGAGGTAGAGAATGTAGAAAGCCTTCCGTAAAACAGAGGCAACATAGTGGTCAAAAGTCAGGTTGCTATGAACCTGGGTGCCAAGTTGCGCACGACTGATTGCATGCTTAGTACATTGTTATTAATGTGATAATTAGTGGGGACACCATTTTCCTCAAAGGAGATAATGATATATTTCTTGGTATTCAGTTTGAGGCCATGCGTCTGGCACCAGTCATTAGTTTGGCTAAGACCCTCTTGCAGGATGTTTACATTATTAGGAGAATTTATGACAGTGCCCAGCTTGCAGTCATCTGCAAACTTGGTCAGCCACAGATCACTGATTTTGGCTTGCACCTCACAAAAGTATATCCCAAACAGTGAGGCCCCAAGACTCATCCTTGCCACTTGTTACAGGTCTACTACTAGAGGTAGTTTCTTCTGTTTTGACTGAGTGGGTTCTATCAGTGAGCCAGTTAGCTACCCATCTGGTAACATATATGTTGATGCCTAGCTGGGAGAGTTTATCTACTATGCCCAAGTGTGGAATAGTGTCAAAGGCTTTGGCTAGGTCAAGGTAGGCAGTGTGCACTGTCTTGCCCTCATCCATGGCTTTGGCGACTGTTTCAAGGAAGGCAACCAAGTTTAACATGCATGATCTCCCTTTGACAAAACCAAACTGTGTGGGATCAATAGTTTGGAGGTTGCTAATGTCTTTGTTTATAAGGTCCATGATAATGCATTCCATGGCCTTGCAGATCAGGCTAGTTAGGCTGATGGGCCTATAACTGCCTGGGTCAGTGGATGCTCCACATTTATGCAGAGGGATGACAATGGCTGTCCTCCATTCTGCTGGCGTGAAGCCGGTGCACATGCTTTGGTTGAATAGGGTGCCTAGTGGTGCTGAGAGCTCTTGCCTGAGTTCATGTAGGTCACAGCCAGGGATGTTGTCAAGTCTCATGGAGGCCATATTTTTTGCCTTTGATAGGGCATTAATAACCTGCTCCCTGGTGATGACGGGAGGGTGACAGGTTCTGGGGATGTCCTAGTTTACTGATGGGGGGGGGGGACATGGGGGTGAAGTTTTCACTGAACTTGTCTACCAGCAGGTTGGCTTTATCTATGGCTTTTGAGTATGTGGTATTCTTGACCACCAATTCAGAGAAGATTTGGGAGTTTCCTTTGAGATTGTGAATATATGTGAAGAAGGCCTTGTGATTGCCCTTAGTGGATGTGACCAATTTGGACTTGAAGATAGCCTTAGAGGATTTCACCAGTGACCTTATTTGCTTGTTCAGACAAAGGAGAGATTGTTTCCAACTTGGCAACTGCTCATTCTCTGTCCTGGACAGCATTTTTTTCCTTTTATTATATAGTCTGTTTATTGCTGATGTCCACCAAACAGGTTTACACTCCTTGAGGAAGATGATTTGGTCCTGTCAGGTATTGCTGAGTCCATGCAGCAATACAGGTGCTCATTGCATTTTTTGATGTAGGCTTGGACATTAGTGATTGATTCAACTGAAGGGATGGTGGCTGTGCAGCTGCTTATACCTGCTCTTGGGAGGTTGTAGTCAGCTCTGAAAAAGTTTTTTTTTCAACCCTAGCAAAAAGGGGATCAGTGGAGATGATGACTTTGCAAGTGATTGCTTTATGGTCGGATCTTACCAATACAAGATGACCCTTCATGCTGGTTAGTACCAGGTCCAGGATATTTTCACCTCTTGTGGGTTGTTGACCAGCTGATCCAATGCATTGGCATTGACAAAGTCGAGGAGTCTCTGGGCATTCATGTTTGAGCTAGAATAGATCTTCCACTCTGTGGTATGGTAGTTAAAGTTTTCCAGGATCAGAGTAGAGGGTTGAATTGTGATAGATTCAAGTAAGTCCAGATAGGTGGAGTGGGCATCCTGAGTCATGGTAGGGGGTCTGTAGCTACCTATGATTTGAATAGTTGTTTTGTTAATAGTTAACTGCACCTGGAGTGCCTCCTGTGTGTCATACTGTTTGAACAGCCTGGAGGTGTGTATGCCTTTGATAAATAGTCACCGTGAGTTGCTTGTCAGGTGCTAGAATCCACCATATCACTCACGCATTCAAGTCTCTCAACAGCGGGTACTGTTATGACTCTGTCATAGTCCATGTTGGTGTGAATGACTTGAGACATATCTCTCGGGACTATATGAAGAGAGACATGATTGAGCTCGCTGAATATATGTCACAGGCAGGTATGTCCCTAGCCTTAAAAAGCATCCTACTGTCACCCAGAATGATGCCTCAGTACAAACAGAAAATGATTGACTTTAATGATTGGCTTAGTTGCTGGTGTCATTCCAAGGGGATCCAGTACTTGACAACCTGAAAGGACATGATTGACAGACCACAATGCTTTGCCAGAGATGGCATTCATTTGTCTCCCCTGGGCTTTAGGCTTCTGGCAAAGGCTCTTGCCTCCCCCATAGAGCCTGTTTTAGGCAAAGTCATGAGAACAAAATTACCAACATGAAAAATTCTTCTAAACAAAATTTAAAGGTCATGCTGCTAAACGCTAGAAGTCTTAACATGAAACTGCACTCATTGCAAGCATTCCTCACACTGGAAGATGCTGACATTTGTGCAGTCACTGAAAACTGGTTCACAGCTGCGGAGAGCACCCCAGCCTTACCAGGTTACATGTCCTACCATACTTTGAGACCCTAAACAGAGGGTTACAAACAAAAGGTGGACCCCTTGTCTAGCCTGCTAAGGGGCACATCTGTGTGTCTCACAATAGAGTTTTCTATGACTAGTATGTTGGGTTTGTGGCTGGGCCTTAGAGGTTGTAAGGCATAGGCATGTGTACTATGTGTGGTGCTTGGTGTAATGGTTTGTGATGTGTGTGTGCTTTTGCCTTAGAGGTCTCGTTTGTTTAGGTATGTTCTTGTTGAGAACCTCCACATATGTAGGAATTGACTGTACAGGTGTGGGTGGTGTTAGAGGTGTGGTGTTTGTGGTGTTTGTGCAGACAACCTTTTCATTACCAGATGTACTGGTTTGTGATTGAGACAGCAAGGATTCCTGGTTCTTAATGTAATTGCATCTCTCACATATTGTGTTCCTAGGTGGCAGAATAAGAGGGTTATCTGTGTACATGATACAGTTGCTACACTGTCTCATGATGCCCATGCCAACAAGACTAGCAGGATAAACCACAGGAACTTGTCCATCCATGGTTGTCAGAATCTGTGGAAGAGATGTAATGGATGGAAGTGGGTACTATCAGAATAGAGTACCTGTAGGTGTGAGTAGAGTTGGATAAAATCACAGTAGTTGCAAGGGAGGGTGTCAGTTACATAGGAGTGCTGGTAAGGGACAAATGCAACTGAGATTCCTTGCAATGGGTTAAACAGCAAATCAGCAGTGCACAGTGAGCAAACAAGTGCAACACCATGCACACAAATGCTAGAGAATGTCAGGCAACCCTGTTACTCTGACTAACAGTGAAGACAAGACACTACCAGCAGAAGATGGCTGCCAAAAACACAGGAAACTCAATAAGCAAAACAACCAGGCCTAGATAACAGCAGGCCTCTATCCAGACTATGCTATTTGACTAGAACACAGAAACCTCACAAGAAATTCACAGAAAAGCACAGATTGAACACTCACAAACAGAAAATACAACTCTCATTATGAAAAAGCAGTTTACAGTTAAGTTATTCAATAAACATGTAATTACAGTAATTATTACATAATCACATTATTATGCCTTTCAGTATACAGTCTGCCATTAGTATATCATAACCAGCAACAAGATACACAACTGTTTCCATTTCTGTTTTACAAAACCAGCATTTGTCTGATTCTCCTGTATATTCAATGGACTTTATAAACCAATGTGTACATAGTCCACTGTATTGGGCTGCCAATATTAACCTTTCATCCTTTGGTTTAAATTCACCTCTCCTTAACCATTCCTGCATTTGATCCTGATCACCATGAGGTTGTTCCAACAGTTTTCTATGCTTGCAACTATATTTATGCATTTTCCACATTTCTTGCCTTCTCATATGATCCTTCACCTTATATTCTTTCTTTTGTTTTTTGGCACATTCAGTTGCTGCCTGATTTTTATCTACTTCTAATTTGATTTTCATTCCAGCTTGATACCGATATGCTTCTGCTAAACTAACCAGGAAAGTCATCTTTGACTTATTCTCCTCTTGTTTTAAAATTTTCACAACATTTGAGTCTTGTGAGGTCAGCAGATATGTATTCAATCCTACGACTGCAGATCTATAGATTTAATCAATTTCTAGGAGGCACATACCTCCTTCAGAACAGAGAATACATAATCTTTGTATACCCACAATTTTTATAAATCATTTGATAAGCATGAAGCAACCGTCTTGTTTTCCTTTCCAACCGATCCAACACCTTTTGGGGCCAGTCAATCACTCCAAAACTGTAAGTTAGGACAAGACGAGCAAATTGATTTATAGCTTGGACTTTGTTTCCTAGATGTCAGTGCTGTTTTCAGTATTAATTTTAGTCTTCTAAAATATTCCTTACTAAGTTTTATTCTCATTGATTTATAATTTATTGTTGATCCTTCATCAGTTCCTAAATATTTATAAACTCTCTCTTGCTCAGGTTAGTTTATGTCACATTCCTGTCCCAGGTTGATGTTTTCTTGGTACTGCAGATCTCCTGCTTTAAAGTGTGTTTTTGCACATTTATCAACACCAAGTGACATTCTTATATCATCAGAAAAAGTTTTAACCACTTGCAGCTGTGCTTTCAGTTCCTTATCTGATGAACTATACCATTTTAAATCATCCATAAAAAGAAGATGATAAGTATTTACACTTTGTTGTTTTCTGGGAGCCAAATTGTAGCCATGACCTAATCTGTTAACTAGCTTAATAGGTTAGGGGGAAGGCAAAAGAGCAACAGTGTCAAAGAGTCACCCTGAAATATCCCCTTTTGAATTTTTATCCCTGGAATAATAATTTGTCCTTTATCATGGCTTAACTGCAAAGTGGTTTGCCACTATTTCATGGTTGTTGTAATGTAATCGATCAGTGCAGGGTATGTCTTGTACACTCTTAAACACTCTTTTATCCATGAATGTGGAATACTGTCAAATGCTTTTTTGTAATCTATCCATGCAATCCTTAGATTATTTCTCTTTTTTACAATTGTCCATTATGACTTTATTTAACAAATGATTCTTTGTCCCATATGACTTTCTTTTGTTACCTTTTTGTTCTATTGTCACAACTGAGTTTTCCTCTAAATGATTATAAATTGGGTTGGCGCCAGTTCCAGTGTATAGTTTATACATTGTCAATAGGCAAGTTATTGGTCTATAGTTTTTAAGATAGTGTGCAGGTTCAAGTCTTAAGTAGGAGTTTTGTTTTTCCTGTTGTTAACCAGGTTGGTGTCAGTTTGGGGTGTGCATATAAGTAGCTCTTACTTATGGCTAAATCTTCATGTAATGATATTAATACTTTTAGCCAGAAGTTAGGTACTGCATCTGGGCCTGGGATTTCCAATTAGGAGCTTTTCTTAACTTTGTTTCAGTCTCTCTGGCTGTTACTTCATCCCATTTCATATCTTCTACATTTGAACTTCTTATTCTTTCTTTTACTTTTTCTGTCCATTCAGCATCTTTGTTATGTTCCACAGGATCTTCATGGATATTTCTCAAAAATGTATATATTTCTTCTTTTTTGGGTGGTCTTTCAATTCCTTTTGGCATGTTTCCCAATTCTCTATAAAACCTTTTTGGGTCTTCAATAAATTGCTTATTTTGCACATTTTTTTTATATTTATCTACATATCTTCCAGGTTTTTCAGCCTGTGCTGAAATTTTTAGTTTATTATTTGCAATAGTGCATGATAGATCCTGATTTGTTCTGATACTGTGCATTGCTTTTATCAAATCTATCTTTCTGAGTAATTTTTGATCTGTTTCCTCTTCTATACTCTTCTAACAGTGACACTTCTTATCTTAATTGCTTTATAGTTTTCTCTATTCGATACTTCCATGATGGCATTTGATTTCTCCCCTTCCTTTCCCTTACTGCCCTGCTTTTTCTGGTAAGACTTTATCTGTCATTAATTTTGCTGCACAGTAATATATCCAATTTACTTCTGTTATATCACATGAATCTCTATTAGCAGTCCTATTAACTGTGTTAATTTGCTTTATCATACGTCTAACTTTTTGGGGTTTTATTGACTTTCTATAGTCTATTCTTTCATTGATCTTAATATGTGTGCCCATCTCCATTAAATCAAGCAACTTTTCTCTTAGATCATTTTATTCTAAACTCAGGGCACATTCTTTGTTCTCCATTTCCTGTGGGCATTCTATAGAAAGTTCCAGAGCATCTTCCTGTGCTACATTCTCTTAAGTTTCATCCTGTGTCGTCCATTGTTCTTCCATATGGGAACTCACTGGCTTATCATTCCACAGCATTGACTGTGTCAGAGGTACTACAGTTTCATGTTCCTTCCCTTTGCTGTGCAACTCCAGCTGAACTTTTGTACTGGTTTCCTATGAAGGCTTCAAATCATCTTCATATGACATCTGATCAGATGTTTCCCACTCCACTGGTTTCTCCTTAATTTGAGGATCCATTGCTCTATCCTGCTGTGATGTCATCATCGTTAGATTTTCTACACTAAATCCTTCACTTTGTAGGTAATCCATAACTACAGTTTCACACAGGTCTGACCCTGTGCTATGTTATCTAAGACCAACTGCCTCTATCCATGAGGGGCATGGGCATAACACCAGGAGTACAATTACAATTAGCCGTCCACTGATTGGGCACAACATCAGGAGTACAATTACAATTAGCCATCCATTAATCTAGGCTGCACTTGAATATGGTCAGGAAAGTCCTCTGGTCTATAACTCTATATGAAAGGGATGGCTGTTTTAGAGAAAGGGCAGTATATGAGATATGTATCTATCTATCTCTCCAACATTATTTATTATATCAGAGGCTAGGTTAACATCCTTGGAACAACTGATCCTTGTGCAGTTTGCTTTACCAATGTTTAACACTTCTGTCAGGGTCAGATTGGAGACCACTGTGTAGACCAGGCATACATCGGCCCTTAGTAGTCTATAGGTGACAGAATTCAGAGAAAGAGCTTTCAATCTTTCTGCATAAGATTGTTTTTTACACCCTGTGCAAAACCTCTGGGGGCTGCTTCAACTGTTGCAGATGTGTGGTGAGGTACATGCAAAAAGGGGCATTGTACTCAGTTATTGTTGTGATGAGGGCTGGGAACAATGGAATTATAATGTCCTCTGTTCTGGATGCCATACCCATACTTATGAGTTGTGCCACATAGAAGGGATTCATCAACACTGTGGACACAATGTGGTTGAACCTCAGATTACTATCTGCCTGAGTTCTCAGATCACATAATACTAGGTCTACTCATAGGAGTGGGCTGTCTATATTGTAGTTAGCTTTTGCATTTGCTTTACAAAAGGGGATAATTATGCTTTGTTGGCCATTTAGTGTGTCTCCATGGCTCTGGCAACAATCATTTACATGCATTAATACTTTCTGCACTATATCAGTAGCATTAGTGGAATTAAGGATTGTCCACAATTTGCAGTTATCCACAAAGTTGAAAACAAGGGCAGAACTTGGCTAGGCTTGTAAGGGCCTTAAGGCCATTAGCCTCATAACTTCCTCTGATCCTATGAGAAAGGCTGTTTAGGTTTGCCATGACTTCTGGTAACTAAATACAGAACAGTAAATGACCTCGTATAGACCCATGTGATAGTGCCATGTTCACTGGCCTCTTCCTAGAGGTGAATTCATACACTTTGACTGTATCTCCTTTCAGTGAACCATTTGACTACCCATTTGGTGGAGTAGGGGTTTACAGGTTCATAGGTTCATAGATTCATAGATTCATAGGTGTTTACTAGGCTAATGATCAAAAGGGCTTTTTTAAGCCTAGCCATGCCTCCCAAATCTCTGACAAGTTCTGATACCCTTGATAAGTGTAAACAGGGGTTTGGGAAATTAAACATTTACAAGCAGGGGCCTGGGAAATAAACCTTTATAAGTTGTCTGTGTCCATTAGTGACATAGGTGCCAAACCAGGGATGAATTTCCTGTTTCCCATCCAATTGTCCAAGTTGCACTTGAATTGAGTTACGGAGGAACTGTGCTTCACATGGATGGGGAGCCTGTTCCATAGACAGGCTAGTCTCCAGGATACATATCTGTCTCCCTAGCAGGTCCTATTTATATCACAAGCAAGGTTTAAGTCTTTAGAATGGCTAATTCTGTTGCTGTTTGTTTTGTGGATATGCAGGAGGTCCATCAGATTGGAGTCTACCAATGCCCTGTATGCCAGGCATAGATGTCCCCTCAAAAGCCTGTAGGAGACAGAATACAGGGATAGGGCCTTGAGGTGGTCTGCATAGTACATTTTACTTGCACCTTGTATTCTTTTAGTGAGAAACCTCTGTGAATGTTCCATTTGTTGGACATGCCTGGTTAGGTACATACCAAAGGGGACATTGTACTCAATGATAGGTGTGATGAAGGCCAAATACAGTGGCACAATGACTTCCTTGGACTTAGATGCCATACCTTTGTCTATGTGTTGCACAACATAGAATGCTTTCCTCACTACTGTAGACACTTGATGGTCAAAGGCTAGATTGCTATCTTTGTGTGTCTCTAAGTCCCTGACTACTGGGTAAACTCTAAGGGGTGTGTTGTCAATATAATAGTTACCATATGTGGATGATTTCCCAAAGGATACTATTTTGCATTTCTTGGCATTTAGTCTTAGTCCATGGCTCTAACACCAGTTGTTTGTCTGTGTCAGCCCCTCCTGGAGAACATTCATGTCAGTGTGGGATTCAATGACAGCTTCTAATTTGCAATCATCTGCTAATGTAGTCACCCAGAGACCACTGACATTGGCCTTTTCTTCAGAGAAGTAAATGCCAAAAAGGAGTGATCCAAGGACTGATCCATGAGGGACTCCACTTGTGACTGATCTATTTGTAGAGGTGGACTCCCCAATTCTAACTTCCTGAGTCCTGTCTGTAAGCCAGTTGGCTATCCACTGAATGACATACGGGTTTGTACCTAACCTCTTGAGTTTGTCAACAATGCCTGAGTGGGTTATTGTGTCAAATGCCTTGACCAAGTAAAGGTAGGTAGTGCGAACCATTTTTCCCTCATTTGTTCCTTTGGTTACCTTCTCAAAGCAGTCCACCAGGTTGAATAGGCATGACCTGCCATTGATGAAACCAAACTGGGTTGGGTTCAGTGTCTGGAGGTTTATTATATCTCTTCTGATCATTTCCATGATAATTCTTTCCATGGCTTTACATACAAGACTAGATAGACTTATGGGTCTGTAGTTTCCAGGGTCTGTAGATAACCCACCTTTGTGCAGATGGATGACTGTTATTGTTCTCCTTTCATGAGGCACAAAGCCTGGTTGGAGGCTACAGTTAAATAGCAATTCCAGAGGCTCTGACAGATCATGTTTCATGCTATTTAGAAGGCATCCTGTGTGGGCCTATTTATGCAATGTTCATGGTCTTAGAGACAGCATTAAGGACCTGTTCCCTAGTGAGAGTAGAGAGAGTTATATTTGATGGTATTTTTGAGGGAAGGTTGAAGGGGAGAGAGGGGTAAAGTTGGAGTTGAATTTATCAGCCAGGAGGTTTACTATATCTTCTGGCTCAGTATAGGTGGCTCCATTTACAATGAGTTCTGCACACAATTATGTATTGCCTTTGAGGTTGCAGACATAACTAAAGAATGCTTTGTGGTTGTCCTTGACCTGGGAGGCCAAACATACTTCAAAATTGGCTATGGTAGATTTATTTGTCCTCTGAGTTGTTTGTTTAGTTTGACGAGAGTGCTTTTATCCTTCTGGGTGCTGCACCACCTAACATGTGCCATGATTGTCTTCCTTCTGTTGTACAGCCAATTTATTTTGTAATTCCACCAGGGTGGCTTGTTTTTGAGTTAGTTCTGTACTTCTTCCTGGTGAGGACAGCTGCCTCTATGCAGCTATTAACATGCTTGTATGGGGTTTCTGTGAACAGTTCTCTCAGGGTTTATCACTTAATAGCAGAAGTCATCCTTAGAGTAGTTCCTGAATATTCCAGGTTTAGCTAGGGGGGTCCATGTTTTATTTTTTCTTCAAAGGAGACAATTTTGTGGTCTGACATTACAGTATGGGGTGTAGCCAGGAAGAAAGAGCTCATTGTCTCCCTCTACTCTTTCCTCATTAGGCCAATCATCGAGTATAATGCCACATTTGGCATGTACCTCACTAGACACTTGCAACAACTGGAGAAGCCACAAAAGTACCTTACAAAGAGGATCCTAGGTCTTAAACACTTGTCCTATATAGACAGACCCAAAAAACTCCAACTATTATCTGTCTCATATCATCTACTTAGAGGTGATCTCTGCTTGACTTACAAAGCTATGTCTGACCCAGCTCTGTTAGAAATGCTACATCTAAATAAATCCCAGTCACTCCGCACCACATGCTCCAGAGACCTCAACCTCATTACCACAGTCAACAGAACATGCTGGAGGGACAGGTTCATAACCCAGAGACTGCCCATGGTATGGAACAGACTTCCCATACATGTCAAGCAGAGCACCTCACTGGCCCTCTTCAAGAGAAATCTTGATGAGTGGATGGGAAATAGAAAATTCACACCGGGGATCACTCCAGTGGCTCTACGCAACAGAGGCACTGGGAACTAAGGTTGGGTGGCACGATGCCATGGTAGTCCTATGGGCTAAACTTGCAAAGGCTCCAAGGGAATTAGCCTAGTACACACCTATAAACCTATAAGGGAAGACAATGTTTTAGCTAATATTCAAAAGCCTAGAGGGGAGAGGTACAGACCATCCCTGGCAAAGCAGCATATTCTGTCGACCATCTCCTTCCATGCTGACAAATTTTGCACCCCCTTTGAATGACACCAGAAACTAAGCCAATTATTAAAGTCAATCATCTTTTGTTCAAATTGTGGAATCATCCTTGGAGGAGGTAAAATGCTGCTCAGTGCTAGGCTCATACCAGACTGAGACACATATTCCAAGAGCTCCATAATGCCTCTCTTCATATAGTCTAGGGAAGTATGTCTCAGGTCATTTACTCCCACATGGACTATAACTGAGTCATATTGGTACTTGTAGTCCAATCACCTGAGTACGTATATAATGTGGCAGATCCTAGGCCCTGATAAGCAACTGACTGTGACTTTCTCCTTACTCAGCCTGGTGAGAAGGACATTAGTGTGTCTCATGATGGAGTCTCTAATGACTAGAATATTGGATTGTGTGGTGGCTTGCCTTATGAGCTTAGAGGTAGAGGCCCCATGAGATGTTGCTCTATGTGTTGATATGGGTGTTGTTTTGAAAGAGTGCATTTGGGACTGCTGAGGGTATTTGTTATGTGTACTTTGTCTAGGAGGTCTTTGTGGTTTAGGAAGGTAACATTTAAGTGCCTCAGCATTTGTGGGTCGATATGTCTGCTTTGAATTGCATGTGATGGGTGCAGCGTGTGTACTACTGACAACCTTATTGACATTAGGAGTACTTTTATGTGAGAGCTTTGCCTCCAGTGACATTGTGTAAATACATCTCTCTCATACCATATCAGTTTGTTTGAGAATTAACAGGTTATGCCTAGTTGAGACATTTTCTCTGTAATACCCGAATGTGGAATTGTGTCAAACCTCATAGCCTGGTCATGTTAGGCTGGATGCATATTATTTCCTTCATCCATGGCCTTGATGACCTTCTCAAATAAGTAAACAGTATTTATAAGACATGATCTAGCCTAAACAAATCAAAAATTGGATTTCACAGTTGGGAGATTAACTATGTTCTTGTTGATAAGGTCCAGTCCATCATATTTATTTTCCATTTACTTAAGCATGAGGCTAGTCAGGCCTATAGGTCTATAATTCCCTGTGTTGTGTAATGGTTCCCCCTTGTTCAGACAGATGGCTGTTGCTATCCACCCTTGTGCCAAAAAATAGCCTGTCTGGAGCCTGCAGTTAAGCTGAGATCCAATTGTGTCTGCTATGTTATGTTTTAATTGATTAAGTAACCTTTGATGTTGTCCGGGCCCACTGATACTACGTTTTTAATGTTAGAGACTGAACAGATGAGCTGCTGTCTTGAGAAAGTATGCTGAAAATTTACATGTATACTTTGGGTCACGGCCAGTGACGACAGGGGGTGATGTTTGATCCAAATCTGTCACCTAACAGGTTGTGTATTGCCTCCGGGTGAGTATGGGTGGTGATATCCACAACCATTTGTGTACATAGATCTGTATTCTCCTTAAGATTTTGTACTTACTTAAAAAAGATTTGTGACATCACCTCCAAATACAACCTTGGGTATGCATCACATGCCATGCAGTGGAACAGTTAATATATTCATACTGTCTCACCTTATTACAGCTGTAGCACATCATATGCCTGTATGTGTATTACTGGAAAAGTGTGGGTGAGTGCTCTGATATCATATATGGACACATTACAAATGAAGTGGGTGTGGTTCATGCAGAACAGTTAATGACACAAATGCTGTCAGTCACACAATGCTGCTGGGCAACACCTGAATAATCCATGTGAATAGCAATGCAATTGTACATGCCATGAAATCTACAAGGTTGCAAGTGAATCTGAACTGGTTATATGTTGGTGTATATAACAGCATTGCAATGTGTGGATGAAACAAGGAGTATGTGCCCATGTAATCAGTATGGTGTAATACTGATGTATGTCATGAAGCATTTCATGGCGGTAAGTATACACATGTATGCATGTGCTATAATGAAAGTGTCACTGTGAGAGCTGAAAAACAAATTTGCAGAATGTTAATATATATACTCCACAAATAAGCAGGAAACCTGGTACTGTGTAAACAGTAATACAATAAAAAACAGCAGTTTTTAGCTTTTACTTTATTAAACTTCCATGGTCATCCAGCTGCTGGTGTTTGTTTTTTTTTTTTAATATATATACTCCACTACAAGAACACATGCCTTACTAAGGCAACAACATGCATAGCATTATCCCAAGTGAACAGTCTTCAGGAGTATTATTGCTACAGCAGTTTTGGAAGGAGCATGTAATCAAATGGGAGCAGTTACCTTCAGTACATTACTTCAATTCACAGATAGGAATACATTGTTGTAAGGCTACCATACAGCCACACCTTAACATAGCACAGGTGGATGACAGCCACGTTGACATGTGCAATGCTCATAGTGTCATAGGACATTACTAGGCTTATGGACAACATCATATAAAATCCAAACTATAATTATATCATTTAAACAAAAATCAGTATATATACATGATGGAAGATAGTAGGGCTACGTGCATATGTATGTATGTGTTTGATTGTATCACATACTACCTCTGTCCATATGTGACATGTGCACCACTCGGATCCAGTAGTCTGAAGATGACTTGTAGGGGTTCATGGAAAGGCAGTGCTTCATGATGTGTGTATGCAGCTTTGAGATGATGACATCCTCCAGTGTTCTGCAGAAAGGGTATTATGTTTGCAGAGGGAAAAGTGGGATGTTGGATTCATGGGGCTATGTTAAAGGTTCTCCTGAGTGGGATTCAAAAGAAAAGAGATTCAAATGGTCACATACTGGCCATAATATGCCACACACATACACAGCAGTTGACTGAGGTCAGAGTTAAACAATAGGTCTGTGTAGGAATACAAATTGGATACCATACAACACAATGCTAGCACCGCCACAGATGCCTGATGATAATACTGTAACAGTGCACTTTATAGAAGACTATGTTGGGAGGAATGTCTGACAGAGATGTGGAGACACATTTTGGTGCAAAACTGTTGACACAATCATATTTGAACAAACACACACAAGTTGTTTTCTGTGAGAATAGAACCCCAAATTATCAACCTACACAAGCTAGCGAATGCAATAGTTAATGCTCATGCCAACAGAGACATCTGACTGTAATTCTGTCAGAGTATACTTTATAGGTGGCTACATCATCATTGTATGTTGAGAAGAATATGTTTGGAGGAGTGATTGACATAGCTATGGACTTGCATGTTGTTCTAATATTGTCTCCAGACTGAGAGTTGAATGAACATACACACATTCAAGCTGACTGCAGTGAAACTAGAGCCCATACCAATCTAGTTACACAAGTTAGAGAACACAGTACTTAATGCTAGCACCACAGCACAAGGCAGAGTTTTAGATTATCACAGATCACTTTACAGCCAATGACATCATACATGTATGGTGAAAAGAAGATGTTAGTAGAGGTGTCTCACATGCTCTTCAAAAATTGTCTCCAAAATGACAGTTAAATGCATTGAGATTAGAACATACACAACCTAGTTACAGGAGCTAGAGAACACAGTACTTAAGATTAGTGCCATAGCACAAGTCTGTTTTTTTGTCAGAGAATGCTTTATAGCAGATAACATCATCAGTGTATGCTGAAAAGAAGATGTTGGTAGGAGTGTCTCATATTCTGCTCAGTATATTTCTCTCTATAATCAGAGCTGATTGAATATACAAATTGACTGCAGCAAGATTAGTACTCGTACCTACCTAGTTACGCAAGTGAGAGAAAACAGTACTTAATGCTAGTGCCACAGCACAGGTCTCTTTTTTGCATTGTTAGAAAACACTTTATGGCAGATGACATCATCATTGTCTGATGAGGAGATGTTGGTTAGAGTGTCTCACATACTGCTCAAAATTTGTCTCTAGAATCAGAATTGATTGAGCACACACATTCACTGCTGGGAGATTAGAACTCCTACCTATTTAGCTGAACAAGCTAAAGAACACAGAACATAATGGTAGCAGCACAGCACAACTTTTATACTGCCATGGAACACTTTATAGCAGATGACATCATGAGTGTATGGTGAGAAGATGTTGGTAGAAGAGTCTCGTGTGCTGCTTGACATTGTTCATCCTTGATCATATCCCACTGATATTGTCAGTATCTGGAATTCATGTAGACATACCTTCATCTGAATATGAAGACACATAACTCCATTATCCATAATGCCACTGCTGTTTCCAAAGTGTGTGTTGATGTGCATGTGTCATCTACAGCCCAGTCAGCAAACATCATCTTCTATGCATACACTGATAATGTCGTCTTCTATGAAGTGCACTCTGACACTGCTAAAGACAGTATTGTGTGGTGGTACTATAGCTAGTACTGTATTCTGCAACCTGTATAACTAGATAGGTAGAGGTGCTAATCTCACAGTTGTCAATTTCAGTGTGTGTTTATTCAACTATTAGTCTGGAGATCATTTTACAACAGGATGTGAGTTTGCATCTATGTTAGACCCCCCTACCCAAACATCTTCTTCTCAGCATACACTGATGATGTCATCCTCTATAACGTGCACTCTGACACTACTGCAACCAGATGTCTTACAGTCTATGCAATTCACATTCTATACCTATGCAGGTATGGTGTTCAAATCTGATCTCAGTCAACTGGTGTGTGTGTGGTTAGTGTTATATGACATTACTGAATGATTTTTTGAGTCTCTTTTCATTTGACATAAACTCAAGACAACCTTTTATATAGACTTCTGAATTAAACATCCCCTTTCTCCCCTTTGTTCACATAAAATCCATTCTGTAGAACATTGAGGATGTCATCGTGTCAGAGATGCATACACACATCAGGAAGCAGAGCCCCTCCATAACCCCCTGCAAGCCATCTCCAGACCACTGGAGGTATGATTGCTAATTCTGTCATGTGGTCATGCACATGTCACATATGGGCAGAAGCAGTCTGTAATAAATGGAACACATACACACATATGCACATACCCCTACAATCTTCCATCACATACATACAGTGATTTGTTTTTAAATGGTATAATAATGTGCTCTTGGCCAGTAGCCTAATAATGTCCTATGATCCTCTGAACATTACACATGTCAATGTTGTTGTCATTGACATGTGCTGTGTTGAGGTGAGGATGTCCTGTGATTTGAACTACCATATTGATGGCCACTGCTACCATTTGGTTACATGTTCCTTCCATAACAGCTGTAGTAATATGATTACTGCTGTGTATATTGTTGCCTTACTAAGGCATATGTTCTTGTACTGCAATGTATTAACATTTTGCACATTTGCCATGCAATGATCACATTGACAGCTGCAGTATGGCACAGGTGTACATGTACAAACCTAGCATCTGGAAATGTTATCTGACATACAGCAATATTATGTCATACTGATTACATGGGCACATATGCCTGGGTTTATCCACATGTTGTAATGCTGTTATATAGACAAACAACATCACAGTGACAGCTGCCTTCACACATTGACACTAGACTTTGCACTGCTGTACTTTCCGTGCACATGGGCAGAGTTGATGCATTACAATCAGTCTCACATTCTACAATACATACTTCTCAACTGTACAGACTTTTGTAGAATGTCCAGATTTGTGCCTCACATTTTGGGTCTGTTTCTTATAAAATTGTGGTTGTCTGGCAAATCATTGGGAAATCATTGAGGGTTGAGTTCAGAAAATAATGACACACATTTGAAATTCAGACTTCAACCCCTCAGAAAATCCATGCTAATAAAAGCATTTTGTTCTATCAGTTTTCTAAGTTTGTAAGAGGAATATTTAGAAAGTGTCCCTATTTTTGTCCCTTTGTCCCCCATTATTGATGGCTTTGTCCAGATTTCTTGCTCTAACAGGTTGAGAGGTATGCTGCTGTATTATTCATGGTAATGGATCTCATCACTTGCATATGCTTCATATAATATCCACTGGTATTACATGTGGGAGATGCATGCAATACACCACTGTGTGTAGGGAATCTACTCATATCAGTGTGTTGTTTGTAAGTGTGGTTATCCATATGTCCAATACCTATGTCAGCCAGGGATGCATTAGTCAAGTGTATCACATTTGTCACAGTGAGCTCCCACACATCTTGAGAAACATAAAGAACTATTCTTTGGGATGCATACCCATTAGGATTTGACAGTGCAGACTTCCCTTCAAAGTGTTCTACTTGATGCATGTGTGATATATTTTTCTGTATCGCACCTAGTATATACACAGGTCAGTGATAACAGTGATGATATGGGTTTGGTTCTTGCAAGTGTGGATTGTGGCATATGTGTCATGCGATACTCTCAAATAGAAACAAGTAAAGGTGTGATCTATACCAACCAAATACTCAAAACCAGAAAAGTAAAAACACGTATCACCCAGAGAACAGCAGGAACACTTTTTTATTGTTAAGAGATTGAGAGCTTTTAACCCTCTAACTGGGGACTTCATCAGAATATACATCAAGCAATAAAAAAACAGATTTAAATAACTATAGGTAGAAAACAGCTGGAAAACACCGAAATTGATAAAACACAGAAACTGTAAGGGTAAATACAACGGCTTGAAAATACGGACACCAAAAATTAGCGCTTTCATTCACTTTTATTTCCTTGAGAACTTCTTCAGAAATAAAAACACTCCACTCACATCCTTTTTTATATACAAGTTAATCACATGGTGAATGATGTCATAAAATAAATGACTTAATTGATTCTCTTAAAAAAAACACTGCAATAAAATATAATTATGTCTGAAACAAGAAACTTGTTATAGGAAATTATTGTAAAAATAAATATATATATATATATATATATATATATATATATATATATATATATATATATATATATATACACTTATTAAATGTAATGCTGTTTCATTTGTAAAAAACACTTTAAATTGATTGTTTCATTTAAACCAGGAGCAAATTCTGCTCCTAGATGCAGTTGCCAAAGGGATTCTTTACATTCTAAAAGGACCTTAACATCACCAATAAATGCCCCTGATGGAACACAATCCATTACAGAAAAAATAAATTTCTTGAAATCTTTACAAAGCAAAGAGTGTTTAGCCAAAGCATTAACTAAATATGTTTTTCTTTATGGCTAAAAGATGTTCACTAATCCTTTTTCTAAGGCATCTTGTAGTCATGCCTATATAGAAACTAGAACACGTTGAACACTGAGCAATGTAAACCACCTTCTCTGTACTACATGTATAATAACTCTTGGACCAATATGTTTTATTTAAATTTGAAACATATATTGAAGAGGAATTACTAATAAACCTGCACTGTCTGCAGGCATTACATGCATAGGTACCCTTAGCTAAAATTCTTGGACCTTTATTTTCATTTCCTACTTTATTTGTCCATTCTAACATATTTTTAATATTTTTTGAAAACTAATTTATGTCCTTCACCTATAATATTTGTCAATTCCTGATTTCCTAACAAAATTTTCCAATTATCCACTATTATCTTTTTTATACACCACATTTCGTTTGTGATGGGCAAAACAAAAGCAGAAAAAAATTCTTTGTCAGGACAATTAACTCTTCCATTATCAGTTGTCCCAGAATTGAATGAATGAAAAAAAATATTAAAAAGTTTTTTATTTCCAGAGGCTATGACTCAGGGTGGTTACAAATTATAGCCAATGAAGTGATAGCACTCAGAAAAGACAAAGCTTACCCTATTCTGTTTTTTCATTCATCCAATTCTGGGACAACTGCTAATGGAAGAGTTAATAAAAGTGAATGAAAGCGCTAATTTTTGGTGTCCGTATTTTCAAGCCGTTGGATTTACCCTTACAGTTTCTGTGTTTTATCAGATTTAAATAACTGTTGTATCCATACCACTGGTAGACATGTCACCAATAACATTTGTAAAAGGCAATCACCTGACATTTGTTTCTCATCATTCATGAACATTTTTGTAATAAATTAACAACAATTTGTATCAATAAACTGTATTTTTGTAACAAAGTAAACTTAAAAAGAATTAAAAAAAAAAATGTTAAAAAGTGCATTAATGGTCATAATATTTTAAAAGTGTCCATGATTGAGACTGTTTCTGTTTACATTTGTCCATGAGTCTGTTGTTGTATAGCCATGATTGGTTGAGAGGTATGCTGACATGTCAATCATATTCAAGCAAGTCATTCTGCAGATCATCCACTTCATCTTGCCTTGCTCTAGCAAGTATGTAGGGAACAGTAATTCTTCAGTCAGTTAGGAAAACATAGTGAGATTAGTGAAATGTTGATTTTTCTGTATCTGACTGTTTCCATTGGTGTTGTTTGTTATATTTCCCATGACCAAAGCTCTGTTTTTATTGTGAATAGATATTCAGTATTTTCGTGTTTTTCTTGTATTATTTATTATTAAATATATCTAAGCCTTTCATTGTGGCTGGCCTTTTAGAAAACATTTTAACTTTTGAGAGTACTTGCATTTATTTAGACATTCCAAAGACGTGCATCTGAAGAATTTCTCCCCAGGTTTCAGCTGAAAATGAGCTCTGTCGCAGTCAAACTTTCTTGATAAACAAATGTTAAATAAATAAATAAAAAAAGAAAATCTTCACACTATACACATTTCCCTTATTGTATATACCATCCTTGCTAAATGTCCCCTCCAGTGAGCACGTCAGTGATGTTTGTATCGCAACCATTCATCTCCATTGACCTGTAACCTTGTGTGACCATTACATATATACTATCATGTGTGATGATATAATATACTCACAGGGGATGTGTATACAGCAGTATGTACTGTGCTATCTACATATGTGTTTATTGTAATACAACTGACTTGTCTTGGAAGTGTATATACATTGATATTTCCTATATTGGGGTCATTGACATCTTCCTCCTTCCTCATTCCTGTCATTCATGTCTGTGCCCATTTTCATGGGCACACTTTCCTTGCCTAGTGTATGTTTCATTGTATTTGTCCTTGCTGTTTTACCACTTCCATTACTTCATTCTGCAGGTAGTTGTTGTAGAGTACATTGCACTCAGTATATTTTTTTTTACTGTGTTAGTGCTGTTATTGCAGCATTTTCACCCCTGGTAGTCATTATGGCTGTCCGCAGAATCTCACCAAGCAGGTTTGCTTGTAAGCAAACGAGTGCTTCTTGTTTCTGTGCTCATGTTGCTCTGTATAGTTTCCTAGTGGCAGCACTGTTGCTGGCTATGAAGCCATGCTTATGTTTGTGTAAGTGATGAGCAACATGAATCTGCAATTAGCAGTGTTGCTCATCATGCTAACATGTCAGTTTATTGAATTCCTGGGAGGGTGTTCTTTGTTACACTATCTTTCTTATAAGTAGTTTCTGTTGCAAATATTACCTCCTATAAGATGTGGAACAGCTATTTAGACAAAGCCAATACTTTTCTTACAAATAGGATAAGTTTTATTCTCAGCATTTAGAGAGAAACTAGTGTTTGACTTCCTTGTTAAGAGTGGCCCTCTCCATATTGGCATGCAACCCTAGGGTAATAGACGCACACATCTGGAAGTTAGGCATGTCAGGTCAAATAAATGACCTGTGGTTGGAGTACATAGCAGCAATGACATAAGGCAATTGTCTGAAACAAAGTTTCCAAGATGTACTTTCCACTCTGTGAATTGTGCTAATGAACAAGGCCTGCCTTCCATATTGGAATGATAATAATAAGGTTCCAAGATGGAAAAACATAAACATCTCATTTTCACTTATATATTACAGCCTTTCCTGTTGGATAACATCTGCCTTACAAATGAAATGTGACACTTTTCCAACCTGTTTGCTAAAATCATCCTTATGAATGAAATATAGCATGAAAATCACTAATGCAAATGTTTATACCATTTAATGCTGGCAACATAAGAAATAATATAGATACTCAGGGCAATACTCCTGATAAGGGAATGCCCATTATTATTTAGAGACTGCTATGCTTGACTTCAATTTGCCAGATGATTACAAGTTTTAGTAGGAGCAGACAAAATCAGGGATAGAGAACACTTACAGTATGCGAGCCTTAGTGTATTTAGCTTCGTCTGTTTTGCACAAGTGCCCACCAGCCTTTTAGGCTGTCCACTTTCATGATGCTAGTTATTTAAACCAGGATTATGGACCTGCACAGCCATCCACTACACTTGCATACTTTTCTGTTCTTTGTCATGCCAATGATTCATTTGAAAGTAAGGAGCACAAAGCTGTGACCACTTTGAATAGGATCAACATGAGACATTTATTTAATTGTAAAGATATATTTCTTTACTATAAAAATAAATAAGTAAAGAGTCCCTATCTGGACAGTGTCATTGTCCCATTCTGACCATTTCTGGATGATGGGCTCTGTGAGTATACACCATAGTTTTATTTATCCTGAAATGCTTGACTTCCAGATGCAATTATGGACAAATAGAAGGTCACCAGGGATCAGCTATATACTGCCTTACTGTCCCTCTTCTAGCATTGACAAATATCTGCCTAACAACTTATGATTCATTATCCTTACCTCAATTTTTTTTCCTAACGTATTCTGAAACCTTCCTTTCCTATGACTTATAAATCACATCTAATGTTTGCTTGTCATGTAAAATATACACAAACTGATTCATATTATATGTTTTATACCTGAAATTTAATATCATGTATTATGCCACCCCAGAAGAAATAGCTGCTCTATTTGTGTATGGTGTCACTATAGAACAATTGCCTGTTTGTATGCAGATGTCTTAGAAATTATATTCAAAAGGCTTCTTTATAAAAAAATGTTTTGTCATGAATAAATGTAATGCATCTGCAGGATTGTTTCTCCCTGGGTCACTGCTGAACATGGAAATAAAAAACACTAAAAAGAAACTCATTTATTAGTGATTATGTTCAGCATAAAAAATTAAGTACGATGACTTATCAGTGCAGCTAGAACATAACACATCTATGGACCAGATTCCATTAGAGCTGTTCTCTGCGTAAGTCTACCCTGACTCTGAAAGACCTGCTCTTGGTATAAGTGACTTACTTCAGTGTAAGGCCTGTCTACAAACAAGCTTAAAACAGGAACCAGATTCCAAAACACCTGCTCTCAGTTTGCTCTCAGTACAAGTGTTTACTTAAACTAAGACCAAGTCTTTTGGAATCAGGGCATTTATCTAACAAAATTAGATACTTACTTGCTGACCATGGGATTTTCTAGAGGTGTGGGCCCAGGCAGCCACCCAAATTGCTCATATTATAGTATACTGTAAGCAGCTTTTATGCAGTCCAGTGAAACTTGCAAGATGCTTATGCTAGGTTGCAAAAACATGGCCACAGTTTTTGTTGTATTTTTGTTTGCTAATTTCTGATCTCAGTAAGCAACTATAATTTCTAAATAAAAAAAATCATAAAATATTACATGCCATTTTTCAATTTCATTTTCTTGAAAAAGTTTGAATTTAAGTGACGTCTAGATGAATGGGTGGTAGAAGGACTTACCATTAACTAAAAACAATATGGATAATCTCTTAAGCAATCATATGGCATTACTGGCAACTGACCACATACCAGAAACCTCAAGCATGATACTTATCACAGCATGTTGGAATGATTCTCTGGAAAGTGCAGTGAAGCAATTTATTGAAAAGAAAAGCTACTAACACAGTGACAACAGTTTCATTCATATTGATAAATACTAATACGAAAAGAAACTTTAACTGGAAACTCTGAAGCAGTTACATTTTGACTTGTATTGGCTCTGACCAAGCTTCTTTTTATAACATATTAACTCTTGTTTTATTTTAAAAATCATAAGATATAAATCCAAACTTATTAAATTTTGACTTCTATTAATTGTGCTGGAACATTTTATTATAAAGTAATATGTCTGCTTTATTTACTTTATCTGCTTTATTTTAGTAAAATACTATTCAACCTCATACCTGCACTGCAATGGATTTTAAGTCAGTCCTGTCAAAGCAAACTACATTTTCATTAACTCAACATTATCAGTATTCAGTAGATTATTTCACTTAAATGCACACTGAAGTTAAAACAAATACATGGTACTTGATTAAATAGGAACTGTGTACTCCGCAAATAAAGCATTGCTATGATGTTTAATACTGGGATAGTGCTTGCAACAATGTCAGCCATGCTTTTAATAAGCTTCCAGAAACTTGTCTTTTTTAAATTTAGCCTAGCTCCCCACATATGTACCCCTTTTCTTCACAAAAAATAAAAGTCTGAGAAACTGTATCTTTCTAAGTGACTTCATATGAAGATATTCTGTAAATATTAACCTCTTTAATGGACCACTTAACTGAAGAGCTCCCTGTGATGGAAATAACTGGTCCACAGGCTTTAACTGAATTGTTGGAAAAATAGAAAAACTGACAACTTTGGTCACTGAAGTACTATCACTTCTATGCGTAGAAGTTGCATTGCCTAAACAGGCAATAGAAAAGTATACTTCAAGGGTTGACTTTTTGGAATATACTGTCAGCAACCAGATGGTTCATTTGCATTAATAAGTAGGTAAGATTGCTAAGTAAGTACAACAGAGAACAATGCTGGGTAAAGGTAAAAAAGGAACACCTGTAGCAGGGGGTATGTTCAATAATTTGCAACTAGTAGGCCTACCAGAGCACACAAAAACTGATAACCTCTGCAGCCTTCTGGAGGATAATTTACCCCTGCCTCACAGCTTTAGTCTGGTGCAATCATTTATAATCACAAGAGGCACTGATCTTCCCAATCTTAAAATTCCCAAGGGAAACAACCATGACAGATCATTATGAGAATCCTAAACAACTTTGACCTAGAAAGAATCCCTACTGCAACCAGAAAAGTTTTTTTTTTCTTAGTACGCGGGTCTGAATTATAACTATATCAAGACTGTCTCAGCCAAAGTATGAGTGTGCAAACCATTTGTAGGTATATGGCCACTCTGTTGCAGAAATTAAATCTGCACATATCTTATTTAAATATCTGGTAGACCTAATCATAAAATTCAAGGCAAATACTATATGTTCCGTCCCCAGACGTACAATTCTTGAAAGAAACACTTATGACTGAAATCAAAATGAATGAAATGAAAAAAGAAATGCAAAAAAACTGTGCAGGCAGCTTCTGGGCACCAAAGTGAGGCAGAATGGTAATGAGATCAGGTAAGCATGTGACAGTTGTAGTATCCTAACAAGGGTGCATAAATAGCAAACTGCAAATGGCTAGCTCTGATGGTGCAGGAAAGCCACAAACCAGTATAATTTTGCATCACATTAAATATACCCTTAAAGAACAGATGTGACCTTCTTCAAGAAGAAAAAGAAATGATGGAACGTGCAGCAGCTGAATCTATGTGTATGACCCTTGCCGGGTCAGGTAAATAAGACTTCTTTCTCATAAACTATGTCAACAAGAAGAATTAAAAATCTCTAGGTAGTTTGTAGGCATGCAGTCAGGAACACAATTAAACTGCCTAGTCCAGTCGCTAAATTGCCTGACTGTACTATCTGGTTAATTAACTTGCTCAAAGTGAATCAGAAGGCAAATAAAGACAGAATGAATCATACCCTGTGTCACAGGAAAGAACTCATTAATCCTCTATGGTAACTACTAGACTCAGCAGTAATAAAACCAAAGTAGTCCTAAGCCCAAGAAATCTGGAAAGTTATGTTATTTATATGTGGGCAAACATTAACAAATTCTGGAATTTATGGAGCATGATTGTTCAATTTCCAGCTTTAAGTCTTACTCAAGGCAAAATGTTTGTGTAAAAATGTTAATGCTTTTAGCCAGAAAACCTGGCAAACTATCACTGAAGACTGATTCTACGTAATTCCTATTTGAAGGTTTATCCTTTCCTAAACAGTGGCTCACAGACAAAACATTTTTATTTACAGTTTCATTATACTAAGACACTGTTCACTTTATATGGTACTGTGTATTTCCATTAATGTAATGGACTTTTAATTCTTATGTAAAAAGAGTTTTAAGAATTGTTTTAAAGGAATGAATGCCAATATCATCTGTATACAGCAGTGCAATATGTCAAAACATTTTGCAGAGTCATTAAGCAGTTCTGCAAAGGGTACTGCTTCTCAACTTGAGCAGCAATGCTAGTTTCAGTTGTACAAAAAAGCAGAGTATACAGAAAAAGAATGAAGAATGTCATGAGTCATACCGAATGCTCTCAATGAACCTATCACCATAAGGAATGTAAATGGGCATAGTAATGATGACCCACAACTTTTAAAAATATTTGTGTTATTATTATTTTGAACATAGTCACCTAGTGGTGTAAAAATAGATTCTAGCTGATGATTACTATTAATGTGCCTATGCTGGTTATCTTGAACTAAGCATTCATCATTATTATTAACTGCAGATAAATTCAATGTTACTCTGAATTTCATCAGGGATAGCTCAGTCCTAATACAGAGAGGCACACTGAAATGCAAAAGATTATCATTGTGTTTAATGAGGAAATAAGTATAAAGACTTATGTTATATATAGTTCACTCAAAAGAGTGCTGATGTACCTTCATTCCCCACCCCCAACTCCATCAGACAGAGTTCAAGCCATATTCATTACTGGCTGGTGTCATGTGATCTAGTCTGTCAAGTGCAAGAGAAAAACATTAACTATGATTACAGCTCCTGCAAATGAGGACAGAGCAGTTACATGCAAGTTCATATTATTTGGTAGAAATAATCCCAGAGAACCTGATTCATGCTCTCATTAAGACTATCTCACCTGCACCTAAAGGAAAGACTAAGAAAGGGGCTTCAAGAACACGTTGCCAAAAATTCACCAGGAAGCTTTTTGATTAAAATTGTAAGCAACAAAACGCCACTCTATTGGTGGAGGTAAAAAACTTTAATATAAAAAACAAGACTGTACGGACATGGTAGGCGCTTTCACAACTATTGTCACATCATTAGACCATTAAGCAATGCAAACTTCAATGAACAAATTTATATAAAATACTAATAAGAATTACCCAATCATCTTGATAAAAACAACCAATCATATAAGCAGTGCAAGTCAATTAATTTTCAACCACTTCATGAACCAATAGAGTAAAAGATCTGCAAAATCAAATCATCCTATCAAAATCCTTAAAAGGACTTCCTACCTATCAGAGTCTCATCTATGAGCAGTACAACACAGCCCAATATAATTTGAAAGGAGGTACCAACTTCAAACAAACAAGTAATCCCTATCCAATAAAACTTCAGCTCTTCTCTACATCTTCCTATTCAAGCTAGCAGTAGCCGTAACCTATCAAAGTAAAATAAATGTGGCATCACCAATCGGAGCAGGCCGTAGCCTCTATCTATCAAACCTGGTCTAAACACAAAGCCGCCAATCAAAGCAACAATCTAGCACAGCGAATCTGAAATGGAGGGAAACCAGTGAAAGCTCTGTGAGCTGCTATCATCCCAAAAGTGTGTGTCAGCCTATCATAATGCAAAAAAAGTAAATATCATCCAATTAACACACTTGATAATAACAGAATCTCAGCAATAAAGTGAGACCCGTTATTTCTATACAAATCACTGTGTAAACAAAAAAATCAAGAAACAAAAACTATTAAACATAAAGTCAACCAATGACTGAAAAATTATTAACGTATATATGTGTCAACAAACTCATATGCAAAAAAAATAAAATAATGCAACTATCAATTCGATGCATTTCAAAACAATGATTTTCAATCACCTCATGGACCAACAGAATAAAAGCTGAACAAAGTCATCCTATCGAAATCCTTAAAATGGACTTCTTACCTGTCAGGGTCTCATCTACAAATAGTAAAATAACACTTAATATAATTAGAAAGGAGGTACTAACTTCAAATAAACACTTAATCCCTATCCAATAAAACTTCAGCTCCTCTCGACATCCTCCTATCCAAATTAGCAGTGGCCCTAACCTATCAAAGGTTAAATAAATGCAGTATCACCAACTGAGACAGGCCATAGCCTCTACCTATCAAACCTGATCCAAACACAAAGCCACCAATCAAAGCAGCAATCTAGAACAATGAATCGAACATGGAAGGAAACCAGCAAAGGCTCTGTGAGCTCCTATCAACCCTAGAGTGCATGTCAGTTTTTGCCCATACTCAGTAGAGTTTACTTTCAGTTATCTTTTTTGGATTAGAATCCACCAGAATTTCTAAATAGCAAGGTGATTTCATGTTGCACACAAACAGAAGATACATATTCTCTACTTTTAGAGATCTGGCTGCAAAAAAATATATATATATGTTTTACACCTGGTTAATGACAGACCTAACTCTTTAGAGAAATCCTGAAGTACCCCCAGAAGCTGTTTAGCATCTCTTTGGGGATTCTTAAACAGCACTACTTTGTCATCTGTATTTTACTTTATTTTTTAATTTTTTTGATTGGATTCAATTACAGAAATCTCAGGCATAAAAAGCAGTTGCTATACAGTCCCCCGATTTACTAATCTTCCGTGCAGGACTAGTCTAGTCCTGCTCAAAAGCAGCTGCTTAGGAACAAGACGGCAGTGCGCCATGCATAGTAATGAAGGCATGCTGCCTGAGCTCCCAGGCTTACACGGAGTGTGTACGAGTGCAGGGGGCATGTCTGAGAGCAGAGCCCTTGAAATAAACATGCCTTTCCAATGTTGAACAGCAGAAAGTGGAAATAAATGAGTGATACCACTCATAGGTGTCCAAATATCCTCACCAACAGTCCCCCATGTGTACAACAGCAACAGGACATAAAAATCAAAAGAAGGAACCCCCGTATTGGTGTCTAAAGCTCTGAGTACAGTTAACCGTAGGTGCGTGGGTGTGCCCATTGGTTAGCCACGATGAAAGCAGCCTAAAAGGCTGAAGAGGATGACAAAGATGATATATGCAAATGAAGCATGTCAGCAATAGTGTGTTGGGCAGAGCGTTCGCCTAACAAGCAGGCATTCCCAGTTCGAGTCACAGCACAGTATATTTTACATGGCAAAGCATGGTATAAGCAATATTTGTAAGGCAACCCCCACTAAATAACATACATTTTTATGAACAGGAATACTGCAGGAAATGCACATGTAAAGAGTCAGTATTTTATGAATAAGGCAGCAGTTACCAGGCATAAGCACAGATAAGCAGTAGTAAGTATATTTAAGCACTAGTAAGCATGTGCAAGTGTGTTTGCATGAGGTTAAGCACTGCTGACATAGATTAAGCAAAGGAGAAGCTAACTGGGTGTAAGACACTGTGACCAGAAGTTAGCAGTGCTTACCTCTGCGCAAACCCACTTACAACTGCTTTAAAGTGCCTTAAGAACACCATATCCAATGGCAGGTGTTCTGCCCAGCAACAAAGCAAACATCTTCTGAAAGGCAGGAACCCAGGACCATGCACACCATGCACAAAATGATTTATCACTAAGCCATACCAGATATGCATAAATTGTATGTTGTCAGAAACATAACCCCAGCCCGGTCATGCAACAGTACAGAGAATGTATACCTACAGCTAGATGGACATGTGTGTGTAAATATATTACTATCTAAATGGATACAACATATCTATAGATGTAGTCTCACACACACACACACACACACACACACACACACACACACACATATATATATATATCCAGATATATATATCTATATATCTATATATATATATATATATATATATATATATATATATATATATATATATATATATATATATATGAACAGATATACATGCAAATGCCGACAACTATGCATATATATGTCAACATCTATATGTCCACATATACACAGCAAGTTACATATACATACGCAGATATATGTCTCCGTAGGTATATACGGACATAGTTAGAAATATGTAAGCAAATACATATACCCGCAGAGGTATATATGGCCAGACATCTGTAGATAGCAATGGTAGATGAACAGAAACATACATGTCCACATACACCATTAATGGGCTTGAGAGGCCCCAAACAATATTCATTTGTACGAATTGGCATACCCCCCGCCCAGCCAAACACATCTGCCCTGCAATACACTACCAAGCTCTTGTATTGTACGTGTCATTGAAATAGGGATTTAAATTAGCCCTCTGTTATGTTTCACATGTTGACATCACATACCCCTCTCCCCCACCCACTAGACAGGACGAGCAGTACAGGCCCATCCAACCCAGGCCATCCCTGACCCATACATTCATTACCCACAGCTCCGATTCACCCACCCGCTGTACACAAACAGCCATCATCCCTACCCTGGTTACCAGTCCGTAGCTACCACACCACTACACATTGCCTCCCCTCCACTCCCCCCTCCCTCGGGATCCATCCCGTATGTTGTCCCGATCCAAGTATCCTAGGTATGGCACATGCCGTAGTCCATGCACATAGCCATGGGTACCTATGTAACTGTGGGTGTAGACGAAAGTTGAATATCCAATGTTCGGGTTGTCTTGCATGGGGCAAATGTATTCCTGGTACTAACAATAGATTTCACTTGTGACTGTGTGTACACTAATAGATTTAGTTGTAGGTATCGCAAAGCATACATGGTGCACACGGTTGGCTGGTATGCACACGAAGCACAGTATCCAGCAATACCAGTCAACATTACAGGATATGTAGCTAAATATGTAGAGGTATGTGTGTGTATATGTATACCCATAACTAAATAGATATATAACTCTCCCTCTCTGTAGTACAAATGTATACATACATAGACATACATATATATAAATACCCACATATAGATATATACATATGCAGACACCCATACATCCACATGTCGTTAGATATATATACAGCAATACATATATATATATATATATATATATATGTATATATGTATATATATATATATATATATATATATATATATATATATATATATATATATATATATATATATATATATATATATATATATATATATATATATATATATATATATATATATATATATATATAAATATATTTATATATATATACATATATATATATATATATATATATATATATATATATATATATATATATGTGTGTGTGTGTGTGTGTGTGTGTGTGTGTATATATATATATATATATATATATATATATATATATATATATATATATATATATATATATATATATATATATATATATATATATACACACAGATATATAGCTATGATATGATACAGCACTTAAGAATAACATATGTTCACAGGCCGTGCCAATGGGGGTGAGGGGCCCAATCAACAAACGTGTAACACGTAGCATTAACCCCCTCCCCAGCCAGACAGGGGAAACATACAAACAAAGACACAAACAATGTAAACAATCCACGGCTTCCTAAAATCACAGGCAGGATACAACCAGAGGGGGGAACACAGTGGACCTGCTAATTCTAATCTTGGAACAGAGACAAGAGTGTCCCTTGTGGGACACCCCAAAAATTGTCTTGTAATAAGAGGACGCCCGTGCAATGACCTTTCAAGGCAGGGTGTGTATGTACCAGAACTACAAGGGTGGGAAAGCCTGATGACCCATGGGTCGAGACAACGTATGAGATGGGTCCCATGAAGTGGAGAGTGGGCAGTGTGTAGTGGTGTGTTTAGACCTGACCTGCACCCAGAGTAAGGATGAGTGCTGTAGAAGAGGTGCTGGTGGGGGGGACTATGGGTATGAAATTATGGGCCTAGGCATGCAGGTGTTGGCTGGAGCAGTTCTATTCGGACCGCCCCAGGGATGTAAGCAATAGTGTGCACTGGGCAGAGCCATCACCTAACGAGTAGCCACTCCCAGTGCAAGTCCCACAGCAGCACAGTCTATCTTACATGGCAAAGTACGGTATAACCAGATGTGTTGTTGCAAATCCCACTAAATAACACCAAAGAACACATGGTCGCAACACCCCACTGTAGGCATGTAAGCTGAACTAATTGGCATCACAAGGTATTATTGTTGTCCTCACCCCCACCCAGGGGTGTGAGTGTCCAAACCTACCTCCAAATGCAGTGTATATACACAGCTGTTGCTGTAGAAGAAATGACCACCTGTGGACCTTCCCATCAGCCTTCCTGCACATCCCTGGACATTTCCCCTACTATCTGCCCCTCTGTGTGCCCCATTAACACCACTTACCTATCGACCCCTGTTTCATTACTATTAATGTTCACAGTCACAAGTAGGTGACACCCTCTTCCCCAACTATATTGGAAGAATCTGGAGCCCCCTACCCATGTGTATTACCTCAGCTGTCCCACACAACACATGTAAATAACACATGAAGGAACACCTCAAGCACACTTGGAGCAGCACATGTTCACCAAATGGGAACCCCCCCCCCAACTAAGACTCTATACCCTACACCAAATAGTGAAACCGACACCTCCTGTCCTGCCTCCCATACAAATCCCAACATACTGCATACCTTACCTATTGTTCCCCCTGCAATCATTCCAACGACCTACTATACAATTACAATGCCCCGCCCCACTACCTACCTACCTACTCCTTTATTATTCTCTTCTACTCTACCACTCAGGTATGGCATAACTAAACCTAATCTGAATACCTGAGTGTAACCTATCCAGAACTGTTAAACTGTAATCTCACTTCACCTTAAACTGACCTTTGTCAACAGTCATACTGACATGTAAACCTGACCTAAGCATGTATAATATCGACATATTAATGTGAACTAAGCATGAAGAATGTGGTACGTAGCTATGTTAAGTCTGTTACTCTCTATGAATGTTTACACCTCAGTAGTACATGTAATGTCTAGCTGGGGTTTACTGTGGAGCTCCACTCCCCGGGCCATCGCTGACAAAGGAGAAGCATCCAGTCGGATTGTCCCGGACAACAAATTTGAACTAAATACATGAAGTAGCATGGGGGTATGCGGCAGCAAGTGAGGTTACGCCTGTTTGGGTGGCAGTAAGCAATGTCCACACTGGTTAAGGAATATGGAGGATAATTCAATGTAAGACTCCATTACTGGAGGTCAGCAAGGCTGAGCCTCATGCACACCAGCGCATACCCGCCTACACTTCCTCTACAGTGCCTTAAGCACTCTGTAGCCAACAGCTCTCATTATGCCCATTAACAAAATAATCTGCACTCCCAGGTTCTCACCCTCCCACCTGAGTTACCACTAAGAAATGGCAGATACACATTCAGCTGCTATCACAAACATATCATCCAGCGCAGTCATTCAACAGTATAGGAAATTTATGTAAGTATGTAGATTAATACCAGCAAACATGTGCACATTGCTCAATCACAGTATTCCAAGCAGGCTATGGGTATCAGTAAACAGTTCCTGTCCAAACATACTGAGAGAACAGTAGTCTTGCATAATACTGAAGAGGAGAATGAAAAACAGTGCATGCCGTGGGGGCGTGTGGGCGTGCTACATGCACAGAATGTCACACCTGGGGTGTTGGTTCCGCGGAACCGGGAGATGAGGCTGGCCCGGTGTGTCAGCAAACCACTGCTTCTCAAACCCATGGCAGGATGCTACCAGCGGAGAAAAAGTGTAAACCAGCAAAGTTTACTCGTGACACAACAACACGTCCGTCCCTGGTGGGACAAACCAGACTTTGTGGGTCACATAGATGTTTCCACCAGTATCGGAGGAGGATCAAGGGAAGGCTTGAATGTATGTGGACTAAACGGATAAAGAGCCTGCAGAAGCTTGGGTCAAGACAGTATAATGGAGGAGTACCGACATGTGCAGAGAGGGAAATGTGTGGAGGTGTGGTATGGCTGGGCTAGCAACTGGGGAATGGATGGATACTGTGTACATGGAGCTCAGGGGCTGGGGAAGGAAACATGGGTATTACAACATGGTAGAAATATGCAAATGAAGCAAAACAGCAATAGTTTAGTGGGTAGAGCATCCGACCAATGAGCAGGCATTCCCGGTTCGGGTCCCACTGTAGCACAGTCTATTTTACATGGCAAAGCACGTTATAACCAATATCTTTGTTGCAAGACCCACTAAATAGCATATATATATGAACTGGAGTACCACAAGAAATGCACATGTGATGTATCAGTGTCAGACAGAATAAGGCGCTAGTAAGCAGGTGTAAGCACAAATAGGCAATAGTAGGCATATATACGCACTAGTAAGCGGGTGTAAGGCCTTACAACTGCTTTAGAGTGCCTTAATCACTCTGTATCCAATGAGCCTTTGTCAGCCTGGAAACAAAATAAACAGCCATGAAGGTCACGAACCAAGTACCCTATATACCATAGTCCCAGTAGCTATCCACCAAGCCATAACAGACGTACAGAAGAATGGGGTAGTAGTAAACATCTCCTCACCATAGTATAACCAAACTGAACCTGTGAAAGGCATCAGTATACAGTCATATGTGCCATAACTGACTACAGAACATACATATGTGAACTGGAGTACAGCAGTAAGTCCAGATGTGAGGTGTTAATGTAATAAAGTGTAGAAGTTCCCAGGACACCAGACAGTGTCCGTACACATGTGTTGAGGATACATAACACATATATAGCAAGTGGTGAAGGGGAAATCAATGCCAAAAGGCAATTATTATGCAAATCTAATAATACACACTGCTAAGCGTAGCACCGCACTGGCTCCCACACTACTGGCAGGATACTATCAGTGGGAGAAGCAGTGTCACCCTGCAAAGTCTACTCTTAAACAAATGCATGTCCGTCCCTAGCGGGATGGCCCCAAACATCTGCCAAAAAGAGTTCTCGGGGTAACATACCATGCCTAAAAAGTAAGCATAGATGGTGACGTATATTCGCAGACTACATGTGTGGGAAGCCTGCAGATCCATAGGTTGAGACAACATATGCGAAGGGTCCCGAGAAGTGGAGAGTGGGCAATGTATAGTGGTGTGGTTAGATTAAGCTGGAACCTATAGGAAGGATGACTGATGTGGATGGGTACCGGGGAGGTAGGGAATGATGGGTACAACATTATGGACAGAGGCATGCAGTGGTTGGATCTACCCATTCTAATGGGACCAGCTCGTGGATGTCAGTGAGAAAGGAGCAGGGGACACAGGGAAGGTACTGGGACATACCATTTCCCATGGCAAACCACATTATGGGTAATATGTATGTTGCATAACCCATGGAATAACATATATACATGAACTGGAGTACTGAGGCCACAATAGATATATCTATATATATATATATCTATCTATATATATATATATCTACATACATATATATATATATATATATATATATATATATATATATATATATATATATAAACAGGAGTACTGCAGGAAATGCACATGTGAGGTGTCGGTATCATAATGCATACAGCAGTAGTTAGGCTAAGCAGCACTAAGTTGTTGTAAGCATAGTAAGCGAGTTTATGTTTCCAGGCCCAGCAAATCTGATGCAAACTATCTGTAGGCATATGTAACCAGAGGTCTGTGTTTGCATGACGGTGAGCACTGCGTACACAAAGTAAGCAATGTCGAGGCTAACCTGGTGTAACTGGCTGTTACCTGCAGTTGGTGATGCATACCATTGTGCAAACATGCTCACGACTGCTTACAAGTGCCTTAATCACCCTGCATCCCACCGCCCTTGTTTAACCCTGCAACATAATTGACAGCCACTGCGTCACCCAAACCCAGGACCCTGCACACTGCAATCATAGTGAATTAACACTACACCATGTTGGATATACAGGCATCTCATGTATTCCTAGATATATCATGCAGCACAGCCAATCTGCATAAGGGGAATTGTACTAATATCACAACACTCAGCCTCTTATTGCAAACATTGTGGACACAGTGTGACAAAAGTGGGGTACATATCTGGATACGTGAAATATTGTTCATATACATGTAAAACTTTACTAATAAAACAGTGATCTGTTATAATACACATAATCTGAACAACATGATGTCTGCAACTGTAATGTATCGGCATTCCTGACTGACCACATGCTTGACATCATCCATGTGAATTGGACAGATGAATGTGGGGCAGGCCAATATTGTGAGCCACTCATGCATGGACATATGGACAGTCATAGATATGTAAATGTAGAGATACACAGGTACATATAAATGTCTGACTCACATATACATCATATCAAATCAATGGTATGTAGATGGGTGGATACATATTTCCACATATATTGAGATATAAATATATACATACACATATCTATATATATGTATATATATATATATATATATATCTATATATATATATATATATATATATATATATATATATATATATATATATATATATATATAAAAATCTGGAACCTCCACCACAAAATAACTGACCTTATGCACAGTTGATGGGGGTGGGGACTCAGATGAGGTGAACCTGGGGATGACTGCTATGTTCCCCCCCCACCACAGCCGTAACAGATATGCTGTGCAACGTAATATCCAGCACATGCAGTTCTTGGCCCCAGGATCCTCCGCAATACAGCTACAATGGTCTAATAGTAGGCCACTACAACTGTAGAAAATCAGGGCAATATCTGAAACATATCAACCAGTCCAGTCATGCAACTGTACAGAGAATGTATACCATCATCTAGATGTATCTGTGTGTAAATATATTACTATCTACACTGCTACAACATATCTTTATATATATATATATATATATATATATATATATATATATATAGATATAGATGATATAGATATAGATATATATATAGAAATATATATATATATATATATATAGCTTTCTAACACTATATACATAGAAATTACTATATATGGACATATATACATGCTAATGGCTACCTTGACACTTATATGTGTCTACACCTATATGTCTATATATATGCAGCATGTTACATATGTGTATGCAGACATACAGCTACGTAGGTATATACTGACATAGTTACATATATGTCAGCAGATATATATATCTATATCGGTAGATATGGCCATACATCTGTAGGGAGCAATGACAGATTAACGAACACACATATGTCCACATGCACCATTACTGGGGTTGAGTGGCCCCACACACTATATGTCTTGTACAAGTAGCCAACCCCATAGCCAAACACTTCCACCCCGCAATACACTACCAAGTGTTGTAGATCCCGTAACCAGGACCTGACATGACATGGGCACAGAAAGTTAAGAGTACAACATCCCACCTGTATGATGTCAGGCTGGTATTGATGACATATGCAGTACAGTCTGCCTCTCATAGGTAATGTAAACTGTGGTAGCCAGCAACATCCCCAGGATACAGATACACAGACACAGATATGCAGATACATACATACATATGTACATATATATATATATATATATATATATATATATATATATATATATATATACATATATATATATATATATATATATATATATATATATATATATATATATATATGGATTTACATGTGACTACACATGCACATGCAGATATATGTACAGTAGGATACATATGTAGTCGGTGCTCACAATATGGAACAGCCACTATGCCTACAGCTAAACTCTGAACAACTGGACACTGTATGGGCCACCCATACAAATGATTTTTGCCTGCAACATATACCCACAGAGAGGTCATTGGGTAAATTCCACACATAGGTTTGCAAAAATGGAATACCTTTCATTGTGTACCATGACAGTTATACATGCCATGCCATATAGCTGTTCAGACGGTGACATCCATATAAACAGAGGATTGCAACCGTGAAACATTTATACTAATGCAGTAGTCTGGAAAGTTCACAGCCATCACTATCAAGGCCAAGTCCTTAGATTTGTACAGTAGTGAGGACTGACTGGGACACAGGATACCAAATGATCAACAGTGTGTAATGCAGGTGTATAGTTTAGCAACTGCTATCTACACTCTGTACAACAGCAGTGGGAGGTAAAGACGTCATGTGACCACATGGGTTGTAACTGTGACATAGCAAGGCATAACTGACACCATCACATGCTCACTGACAAACAGAACAGCCTGTCTGGCAGGTGGCAGTAGGCTTGCAGTAACTGAATATATGTACGTGATGTACATATAGGTGAAGTATACGGCGCTTTACATCCAGATACCTTATGGCAGCTCACCCCTGATACCCCCACATATTTAACAGCCTAGGCCATTTATGGCACCCCCCCCAGACTCAATAATACAGGGCCATATACCACTGTTACATACACTGGCTTCTGGAGTGCATAAGAGCACACACGTATTGTGTGGGTGATGCCCACACATATATGGTCCTAGCCCCACCATAAGTTTGGGGGATACAACAGATGTGGACTGATGGCAGCAATGGCAGTGGGATATACTCACAGCCCACTACAGAATACCACCCACAGCATGTCATATGTGCAAAGCTTGATATGTAGGTCATGTACTGATAGCACTCCACACACACACACACTGCCAGTGTGATATCAGACACAGGACCTGTGTGGTGGATAGAAAACACATGTTAGGCACACCTCTGGCCACCAAGAGGATAGGCCCACAGTTGAGGGCTATGCAGACAGACTGCATTCCAAGGTAAAGTAGTATGTACACACACACCCTGTAACACCAGTACTATAAAAAGCATAACACAGCTCTACTCACACTCTGTCTGTAGTTCCTGAACCTTCTACACATATGTAGCTGCCCTGAGTGTGCTCGGTTCTCCTGTAGAAGTTACTACTACCTGCTGTCTGTAACACTGATGCCCACACACACGTAGGACTGCACAAACATCCACAGAATGTCCAGGTTATGTCATCAAATATAACCCCTACTGTACATAATATGTGGGGCGTTCTGATATCTCACTGGCTTGTTAGCGGATATGATTACACTAATTTTGGTGTACAGCACATACGTACCATGTCATGCACGACATATGTACACAGGTTGGCAGAGTTGTGGCTGACAGCACATACACAGGGCCAGTAATAACATTTTGCTGTGATAACCTCATACATTTACTGTTGTAACAGGGTTTGTGGCAACATATGTCCTATGAGGGATAAGTCACCAGTAACTGTCATGGCTTTCACCATCTACAGACTGCAATCCTCACACTACCATCTGCAATCCACAGATAGATGCTCTGTTGGTAACACATGGAACCAATGGCACAACACACTGCCCTGTCTGCAGATAACCCTACAGAAGGGGATTCCACATAAACATGGAACTGACATGGCAGGTATGGAGACATGTAGGAAAGACATATCCACACACACACTGTTAAACCAACAGTTTGCCACATGCAGTATAGCAGCACTTACAGTCTGTAGGCAGGTCAGGCACATCACCCTCCTATGTGTTGCCCTGTTTCCACAGTGTATGTTGTTGAAGGTAAATTCCCAATCCATCGCAGATGCTTGCTGCCAGCCAACATATTTAGTTCCTGCTCACAGTGAATGACAACAGCCAACACCAACATGATGTTCCTAGATATTGGAGTGTGTTTCCATGCAATTGGCTATGGGAATGTTACCACAGCTATTCCACATGCAATCAACTAGGGGGGAGCTGTGATTCATGCAGAGGCCATCAGCTGATCATGAGAATCACTTAAGATACACATGCTGCTGCCTAAGCAAAGCTGGTGTAGATCTCCACATCCACCAGAGAGGGAGTGTGAGAGGCAGACAGAGGCAAGACATGTCAGGGAGGGGTAGGGGAGTAAAACTGCAGCTTGTTTGTGTCACACACCTACCAGCACAGGGTATTAAACCTCTAACAACTATGTACTGCATTCACAGTTCGATGCAGTTATTGGATGAGCCACATTGGTTACCTGTTGTGGAGCCCTCAGAACATATCTGTGATGGTGCGTGACATCTGCAACAGGGATACGGTAGCTATATGGTAGGTGACATATGCGTGCCTGTCAGCATGAACAGGTGCCAGCGTCAACACAGCCACACTCTCACAGGGATATCCACACATCAACACACTTGTCAGGGCCAGGGGTACTACTCATCAGTAGCGGGATTGCCACAACACATCACTGTACAGGTACCACATGCACCACATGGGTCATACGGAGGTTGTATGGGCAAAGGGTATGAGGAGGTGTCTGACATCTGACAGCATGCTTCTGTATGTGCATGGGGGTTGTAGTGAGTGTGGCTGTGAACATACGCACCATACAACACACAGACAAACACACAGGGTGCCAGTACTGACATGCATCGGTGCATGACTGTACAGGTGTGTGGTGGTCGACTGTGGCAGCAGGCTATACAGGGGTAGCCGATGGGTATACCGTGGCATCAGGCCACATGACAATGGTCTGCATTGTGTCTCAGGGCTGTAGTTTCTGCTCTTTCCCACACAGGTGGGTATTGTCTCCCCCATCCAGTCATCTGGGTGACTATTGTGTGTGGCTAATGCTGTGCATCGCTTGACATGTATGTGTTCCTTACCCCATGACATGGATGGTGACTGGGATGTGCACACCTCCCACGTGCATGTACAGTGACATGTGGAACTGTACCTGAGGTGTCTGGCCCATGTTGTGAACACAAATTACCAGTCCTGCCTCCTGTGGTGAGGACCGGTAATGGACACCAGGTTTACCTGCACCTACATTACTGTTCATATAGGGCATGTTGACAGGCATGGTATGTCCATTGAGGGACACATGTGATGGCACCACAGGTGGTGCAGGTGTCCATTGGGGAACATGGGTGAGGTGCACTGTCAGCATGTACGTGCATATTGGACAGATGGACAGGGGACATGCCCTCTGTAGCCCACTGCTATCATTCCATGTTTACTATCAGTGGCCAGTATGCAGTGTACTACTCACATATTGGCTATTGCCTAGGCATGTGTGTGCAGATGAGACATGAGTTGAAAGTGTGTAATGGGTAATACTGGGGTTGCTAAATGTGATTGCCTGGCCTTGATGTCACATGTATGGGTATGGCACCCCAGCCTCTCAGCTATTTCACATCTGTTATCCCTGTATGGTGGACATTGTGCTATATAGTAGGGCCACCATATAAGACATATAGGTTCATAGGTTGGTACTAGGCTATTAGCCCTAGGGCCTATACAAGCCTAGCCATAACAATTCCCTGGCTATTTCTTCCCACAGTATTTACTTCCCTGGACCCCTGTCTAGCAGGGTGACTGATGTGATCCCCGGGGTGAATTTCCTATCTCCCATCCAATCATCAAGGTTCCTTTTGAAGAGGGATATTGAAACTCCACCTCTTTTGGCTTTGTAGCTCTCTGTTTGTAAGGCAAATAAGGGGGTGATTCATAGGTTAGTACAAAGCTAACTGCTCTTGCGAGCCATTGTAAGCCTAGCCAATTATCCCTTGTGAGGCTCAAACCCTGCACCTTGTGTTTGTAAGGCAAACACCTTAACCGTTAGGCTACCCTCCCACCATATGCAAAAACCCACTCCACATTGGCCACGTGTCACATGCTCACAACCACCTCTACAGAGGATACAAGTTAAGAACACACACACACAAATATTTGTCATATCTGGGAGGAGAATCCCTACTTAACTAGTTTATTACACCTCAGCACTACACAGTTATAGTATGCATCATGCACATTACTGAAGTACTCTTTCCCCATGGATATATTCTACAATGAATGACATCAGCAGGATTGCCAAAGGAGGGCATTTGAAATGTACTTTGGGTGACTACCCTAAAATGCGTTGCTTCCTACACAGACAGTGAGACACACACAAAGCATCCATGACCAACATGTGTGGGTATAGAACCACTGACAGTGGTCTATACCACACTACAGCATAGAGCTGTTATAGGATGCACCACAGGGATTACGAGGGACCTCCTTTCCCAAATTTCACGAAGAATTACATCAGCTGGATTGCCAAAGTGGGCCATGTGAAATGTACTGCGTGTGACTAGCATATAATGCATGGTTCCATATACAGACATGGACACACACACAAAACATCCAGAACTGCCATGGGTAAGGATGGAACCCTGCCACAGTTCTAAATCACAATCCAGCAGTACACAGTTACAGGACATGCAACGGAGATTACTGTGCTACTACTTTACCAGAGGTGTATTTCTAGGTGGGTGACATCAGCAGGATTGCCAAAGTAGAGTCTAGGTACTGTAATTTGAGTGGCTACCCTAAAATGCATTGCTCTCTACACAGACACTAACACACACACAATTGCCACATCTGGGGTTAGAACACTTACCTAGCTACTTTATCACTCTACAGCAGTACTGGACAGGCTATGGTGGTTACTGGGCTACAATTTTCCCATAGGAGTATTTCTAGGTGGGTGACATCAGCAGGCTTGCCAAAGTCAAGTATAGGACTTGCAATATGTGTGGCTACCCTAAAATACACTGCTCTCTACACAGACAGACACACAGACACACACACACACACACACACACACACACACACACATACACACACACACACACACACACACACACACACACACACACACACACACACACACAGTTGTCACATCTGGGGTTAGAACATCTACTGAGTTACTTTATCACTCTACAGCAGTACGCAGTTACGGGATGCGCTATGGTAATTACTGGCTACAACTTTCCCAGAGGTGTATTTCTAGGTGGGTGACATCAGCAGGCTTGCCAAAGTCAAGTATAGGACTTGTAATATGTGTGGCTACCCTAAATGCATTGCTCTTTATACAGAGACAGAAAGACATGCACACACACACACACAGTTGCCACATCTGGGGTTAGAATACCTACCTAGCTACTTTACCACTCTACAGCAGTGCACAGTTAGTGGACGTGCTATGGAAATTACTGGGCTACAATCTTCGCAGAGGTGTATTTCTATGTGGTTGACATCAGCAGCCTTGCCAAAGTTGAGTATGGGAATTGTAAGGAGCGTGGCTACTGTAAAAAGCATTGTTCTCTACGCAGGCAGATACACACACACACAGAGTTGCCACATCTGGGATTAGAATACCAACCAAGCTACTTTATCACTCTACAGCAGTTCGCAGTTACAGGATGCTCTACGGAAATTACTGGGCTGCAACCTTCCCAGAGGTAAATTTCTAGGTGGGTGACATCAGCAGTCTTGCCAAAGTTGAGTATGGGAATTGTAAGGAGTGTGGCTACCGTAAAAAGCATTGCTCACTATGTAGACAGACACAGACACACACACAGTTGCCATATCTGGGGTTAGAAAACCTACCTAGCTACTTTATCACACTACAGCTGTATGCAGTTATGGGATGCACTATGGAGATTACTGGGCTACACTTTTCCCAAGGGTGTATTTCAAAGTGGATGACCTCAGCGGGTTTGTCATAGTAGGGCTATGGGGAGGGCAGTGTGTGTGCATGGGCCATAACCCATTCATCTAGAGGTTGACACACCACATGCGGGCACAAGCAGGGTTATATTCCACAGGTATGTGTATACAGCTGCTAGATGACTACTTCCTTGTACAGTCATGTTGCACAGCTAGCACTTGCACCACATAGTCTGTAATGCTGACAGATACCGGTGGCTAATGTTTACAGTGAGTGACATCTGAGCATCATGTGGTTGTAGTCATTTGGCTGTGTGCTGGGTGGGACAAGCCTCATAATTGTTGACTCCTTGTTACAGTCACTCTCTCCCACACATCTATGTATGTGTATGTTTGGCTTATTATTGTGTATTGTCCTTGGATATATGCCTGTATTCCTATCCACTTTGTGTGCAAAGCATGAGTGGTGCATACTGAGGAGTGGCTGCACTAACATCTGCGACTGCCAGATATGTCTGGTCCACTGGTGTTTGCAGACATGGGCTTCTCTTGATTACGTGTGTGAGCATGCCCAGTATGACCTTTCAGTATGTTGTTGACCGACATTGCCTTCATTTCTCTAAGTGTGTGAGCATTCCCAGTATGCCCTTCTGTATAAAATGTGTGTATCAATGCCAGGTAGTTTGTACTCCAGTGCAGACCTTTGTGTTGTACTCCTACAGGTAGCAAGGTGTTTCTGCTGGGTATCTGTCAATGATTTGGCAATGTGGGGACAAACTGTGCAGGGGATAGTGTGTACTGTAAGTGATTGTGTCTGTGCTACTTCAGCTGCATGGTATCGCTGTTAGCAGAGATATTCAGACATGTGTACTGTTATACACAGTGATGTTTTCTGTCTTCATGTACTGCTAAGTGGACACTCTTGCTCACAGTGCTGTCTTGGGGACAAGGGTGACTGCAAGTGTGCCCAGTATTGTGGGCAGACAGTTATGTATTCATGGCAAGTTATGCCATTCTGGAGAGGGAGCTGCAGACACTTGCTGCTGGGTCTGTGTATCCAGTTCAGCACCTTGGTAGAGTGCTGGCGGGGGTTACCATACTTGTACACCCATTGACAAGACAGTATGGGCTTATCTTGCTGTGGCAATCCCTCACAGCTATACAGATTCACAGAGGTTGCCCAGAGGCAGGGGCCATGGGTCAGGACATTAACCCTATTGTGGTGTAAGGGCAGGTGTGTAGCCACCGATTTATGTATTTGCAGCCCGGGATAGTTTGGACACGCAGCTTGGTGCAAGACCCTGCACATTCCATGCTGGCCATGCCCCCCCGTTATTCTAACCTCTTCCATACATTATGCATACATTCTCTGATACCTTCCCTAGGGGTATTACCCTATCACAGGTGTGTGTTAGTGTTGGTCAACAGTTCATGCAGTGGGACATGGTGGACATGTCACTGTGGTTTGTCCGCATGGCCTTGCATATGACTTATGTGGAGTGTGTTATGTTGTTATTTGGGTGTCCATGACTTAACATGCATTGGCAGTACGTGTGATACACAGGCCTTTGGCAGAGGCCTATGGGGAATTAGGTGTTGCTGCGGGCCACATGCGGCAGGTCATTGCATTCTGTCAGGCATACAGTTGCAGAACACCATACAGTATATTCCCCTGGGGTGACAGGGTAGGTGTGATAGGTGTTCATGCAAATTCCTTCTATCAGTCTTGATCAGGTGGTGTGGATGCTGGCAGGGTGCTATGTACAGCTAAGGACACACCTGCATTGCATGCTGCATTCTTCCACTATTGCCATGTACAGGAGGGGTCATACTGTACCCCACAGCAGGGATATGGCCAGAGAGGTACCTGTGGGTGGTGTTTGTGTGAGCTGGGTGCATGTGTGCTATGGACACTACTTGCATCTGACACACAGATATGCATGGGGCATTCCAGGTATGCTGGCATGTGCAGGTACACCAGCTGTTTCCCAATACATCAGTCCTACCACCTTTGTGATCTGCAGGTGTTTGGACAGACATCACCGGTATCCTATACTACATGGTTGCTGTGATGCATACCTGTGTGTACAATTTCATGGGTGTCTCCATTTCACAGTGATACAATGTATACTGTATGTCTGGAGTACTTTCCCCTGTGTACTGCTTGTATATCTAGCCCAACAGTTATGCCATGTCAGTCTTTCAGATGGTGACACATATTACCACCATACATTTAGATTGGCTTACTGCTAGCAGGTGGTATACTGGTGGGGATTGTCCTTGGCACTGCAGTTGTGAGGGCTTGTCCCTGTCATCAGCAGTACTGTGCTATGGCCACCAGGTCTTACCTAAACATGCATACATACTGACCACTCTCACACAATATGAAATGCACACCATCCTAACACACACAGACCTGCATATTGTGCACATGCTACAACCTATCCTGCTACCTTGGCCACCTCTGGGCATCTCTGATCCACTTGTATTATACCTATTCATGCATGTTACTACATTTCTACACAGGATTGGGGGGGGGCAAACCTGACTGTTACTACATTTCTACGCTGGATTGGGGGTAGGGGCACACCTGACTGTTTCTGCATGTCTACATGGGAGTGAGGTGGCACATCTGACTGTCATTACATTGCTATGTAGGATGGGGCAGCACAAGTGACACTTGCACACATTTGCTATGGCTGTACTGGTATGTCATGTACTCCATGTCATTCTGTATTGCTAACTATCATGCTGTCTAGAGACACACCAGTGTACTACAGATCATGGCTTTGGTTGCCCTACATATTATTGTCTGACGTTCTACCCTTCAGAACTGGAATACCACTGCCTGCCCTGTTGTGGTCTATCTGTGTAGGCCTGGGGGTGGGGTTAATCCTAGCCATCATTCTGGGGCCATGGCACAGGCTCTGTTTGGGTTTGTGTCCACCAGTCCTGCTGGCTGCAACTGTTGTTGGGTATGTGAACCGTCCTGACTGGCATGTGTGGGTCATATGGACACACATTTCGCACAGCACATTTCTTGCAGTGGGTTTTGTCACCCTGTGTAGTACTGGCTACTATGGTGACTCTAGTATGTGTTACACATGTCAGGGTGCCACTATGGGTGTCTACTGTCTGCTGCCATAACATTCAGCCACCCAATTCCCTTGCATGCTCACATTCATACCATAGCTACAGGTGACAACACATTCTACTCCATTTGGCAATTGTTAGGTTGATTGACTTACCTTGTGGGTGTGCCAGACTTGCAGATGGTGCTGGAGGGCTGCCTATGTCAGATGCACAAAGTACACACCTTATAAATAATTGAGCACAGGTGGTGTTATGTTTGGCATCCCTTTTACTGTATGCACAAGTCGGAGAGAGGTGTCATTCCCTGGGACCCTACTGTGCCAGTGCATGTGCTATGCGTTGCCTCTTTGTCAAGGTCAGGGCATACTGGGCATGCCTCCTTCTGCCTACTGGGGCAGGCTCAGGTTCTTCCTCCTCTGGGTCACTCTGTGCCTGTGCAGGCCTTGACACTGGTGGGGGGATGTGTGGCCCTGCCCCATGCTGTTCCTGCTTGCAGCTGTTTCCACAGGATCATATTGTGTAGCATAACACATACCATAACAATTTGGGTACATGTAGCTAGTGAATACTGCAATACTCCACTGGATTTGTCCAGAAACTGGAACCGTGACCTAAGCATCCCAAAAGCATGCTCTATTATATGTCTGGCCTGTGCGTGTGCCTCATTATGGCATTGTTGTTCAGGTGTGTGTGCATTTCTGAAGGGTGTCATCAACCAAGGCTCCAGTGTGTACCCAGCATTCCTCACTAGGTGACCGTAGGGGATGTCCCCATTAGCAAATCTCTGGTACAGCTGCATCAAATGCCATATGTGGGAATCGTCATAGCTTTCAGGGCAGCCAGCACACACGTTCATTATAATGCCCTGGGCATCACATACAACCTGGCAGTTGATGGAGGGGATGCCCCTGTGGTTGATGTATGCCCTAGCCTGCTCACCAGGTGGTGCTTTGATACATATGGGCATGCAGTCTATAGCACCCACTACCCCAGGGTATTCTGCTATTTGGTGGAAGAGATGCATATTGCTGGTCAACACCTCACGGGTGTTGAGGAAATATACATGCTCACTGGCATGTGCTGACATGGCATCCAGGAACTGGTGGAATACTCTGGATCTGATGCCTGTGAGATCCCTATGTTATCCCCAGTTGTGCTTTGGGAGGTACCTGTGGCTAATATACCTAGGCCTACACATACGTTGGTATCCACTGGGATGAGTTCCCCTCATTCAGTTTGGTGTGTCAGGTGTGGCTGGCACAGCTCAACTACTTGCTGTAGGAGGTCTCTGTCTACCCTATGGCGCTCCACTATCTCCAGCTCATGTAGACCCTGGTAGGTTACCCTGGGTCTGTACACTCTTCTCCATCTCCTCACTGTGGGTTTTTCAGCAGCATGCACATCCTCACCACCCTCAGCCACTTGCACATGTTGTTCTATGTTGCCTGCTGCAGCCCTTCTCATGTTGTAGATTTGTTTGTTAAAATTTTCCTGCTTGTATACACCGGTGAAGTAGAGTGTGGGAAAAACCAGCGGGGAAGGTGTTTGCTTAGTTTATAGTAGTGTTCTGGGTTGGGCTGAGCTGCTGCTTGTATAATTGTCTGCTTCTGATACATTTCACCTGCCAGATATGCTAGTTCTCCTTGATTACCTTCCTACTGTTGATTTCCATTCCCATTGCCCTTCTGTTTGGGCCCAGGGCCACGCCGTGCAAACAGAGTACTCGGATGTGCACACTGCTGCTGTTTCCTGGTTTAACTTCTTTTTTCTTCCCTTAAATCCCGGTGCGCGGCACAGACACCTGCTTACACTTTGTAAAGAGTGCTGGGCAGGTTTAGACACACGCCCTAGCTTGGCTGTGCTAAGCTGGGAGCATACCCAAGCCACAGGGCTCCAATCCGCTTACAGTATGCCTGACACACCCACCCATGATGTCATCTACCTGTCTTACACTCAGCTGTTCATACTCTTACACTGTTGGGTCCTGCCTCACATGCTGGGGAAAACCAGGATTCACTATCCTTCCCCTCATTTGCATAGGATTGCCTGCTAATGCATAGTTACATGTGTCACACTGTGCCTCCCCCCTTAGCAATCACTATTCACTGGCCAGGTTGTCTTTTGCCTGCCATTGACTTGCATGGCAGAGTACTGATTTTAGTTAGACTGCTTTTTTTTAGGTTTATTTTCTTATTTCCCCACCCATCCCATTTGCACGTCTCTGCCCTATGCTTCAACAGCAGTGATCGGCGGACATATTATACAAGTTGCATTTTGTATGTTCTGCATTGTTAGCAATGCCCATGATCTTATACTTGGCCATTGGCATGCATCCTCAATGATATGCAGCCTTTTTTGGAGCTGGCATGTCCCTGTTTTGGATTTTGCAGAGCCGTACTCTGTTACTAACCGAGTACATTTTTGCATATTACACTAGTCCTGCATGCCCTGATTTCTGCTTCCTGGATAGCAGATTTACCTCATTTGCATGGTTTTCACCTGCAAATGGGGTAATTTGCATACAGGGATGGGAACTTGCGGCACTAGTGCAAGAGGCTTGCGCACGTCAAACGGGCACGAACATGGATCGCTCAGCCGCCATATTGCCAACATTACCTCTTACACTAATCATGCATGCCGTGCAAGCTTTTGAGAATCCAGTGGAGTATGTCAATTCACATGTTCTTCTGTGATAAATAGCATTACAAAGATTTGTAACATTGCACATAGCCAGCATTGTTATTGTTAATTGTTTATTATACAACGACCCCCATTAATATTCCAAAACATGCACGCTGATTGGTCAGCGTGCACATTGTAAATCAGACTTATACTAATGGAAAAAGGTCCAGTCACCTGAACTTTTTCCATTAATATAAGTCTTTTTTTTTTTTTTAAAGCAACGGAGAACGCAAGATCTCCGTTGCTTTTTAGAAACTGTCTCGCTACGTTAAAGGAGTTTAAAATAGCAAAACAGCTTTAAAAAAAGTAATGGAGATCTTCATTTCTCTGTTGCTTTTTTTAAAGCTGTCTCGCTATGTTAAATGGGTTTAACATAACGAGACAGCTTTAAAAAAAGCAACAGAGATTCTCCATTGATTTTTTAAAGCTGTCTCGCTATGTTAAACTCCTTTAACATAGTGAGACAGTTTGTAAAAAGCAACAGAGATCTTGCTTTCTCCATTGCTTCCACCCACAGCTCTGATGTACTGCGAAAGCATATGCATGTGCAGTACATCAGAACTGCCGCAGAATACCAGACAGCTGCGGAAGGGCAGCATGGAGGCATTATACAATGCCATTATGTAAGAAAAGTAAGTATTTTTTTTCTTAAATAATGTCCTGTTTGTTGCATTGACTTGTTGAGGCAACACACTCAAGTGCGCTAGCCTGTGTTCCATATTTATTGCATTTTCCTGCTGTTTGTTGCAAAAAAGAAAAAAAAAAAAGTTATCCTTGTTTCCCATCTTTCCTGACTTAGAGTAGTCCAAATACAGGCTTTGCTGTATTCTGGACTTTTAGAAAGTTCCTGTGTTGCCATTTCCTTTCTTGGATAGAGGGAGGCTTCTTTGTTCACCAGTGGCAGTGGGGAGCTTGGAGCAGTCTATCTGTCCCTGGAGGAGTGTTCTCAGCGCAGGAATCTGGTAGTCTGTTGGCCGTTTTCGGCCAATTTCTAGCTCTTTCAAGTCTGCCTGTATAAAACCCGCTGTAGCGCGGCTTTGCATGATTTTGTGCATAACGCGGCATCGAGCAGCGCCGCTTAATTGGATTTGAGCCATTCTCGGCTCCACAAAGTCTGCGCTTCACTTTTTCCCTTGGAACTGATGTAGTTCTCATACTAAACACCCTATTCCTACGCTAAAGCCTAGCACTTGCCCACTAAAGCAATTATATAAGTCAGCACTAAAAAATTAAAAGCACTACACCCTCACAAACTCCCCTTGAGTAACTTGTTCCCCATTGGCCCTTTTTTTCAATTATAAAGGAATTCCCAATACTATTCCAGCATGTCCAAAGGTCAGTTGTCAATCTCCGCTCCGGTCCAGCTGGTGAACCTGGGAATCTTGAGGCAATGTTACAACTGCCTCATGTACACAGACAACCCTCTCCTCCTCCCAACAAATTCCAACAGATGTGAGAGATGCAGCCATATAGCCAAACTGGAGGCTAAGCTCTCTCAACTCAGTACTGGCGTAACCAGTCAGGAGGAGAAGGAAACCACACTCACTACAATTCCAATCTCACATAGCCCTACCACAACAGCAAACCAAACACATAAACACACAAAAACATACTTGGAGGCTCTAAATAAAAATCTGCCTAAGCAGCAGAGACCTCCAAAGCAGACACCCAAGCAACCGCTACCCCAAAACAAAACACATGCAACACATAGCTCACCAAGCCAGTGTGCTGGACAGTCACAGCCCTTAAGGCTAAACAACACACCTGATACACTTGTAATAGGGGACTCTATCATCAGGCACACTGATGTCCCGCTCACCAGGCTGAACAAGAAGAAGGTCATGGTGAGCTGCCTGTCGGGCGCTAGGATCCGCCACATAACACAAGCACTCAGGTCACTCCAAGGCAAGTACAAATATGACTCAGTCATTGTCCATGCTGGTGTGATTGACCTGAGACGTACCTCCCTGGACTACATGAAAAGAGACATAGAGGAGCTCTCTGAGCATGTAGCCCAGGCCGGTATGACCCTGACCTTGAGTAGCATCTTACCCTCACCAAGAATGATGCCACAGTATGAAGACAAGATTATCAATTTCAACAATTGGCTTAAGTATTGGTGTCATTCAAAGGGGATCCAATGCCTGTCAGCCTGGGATGACATGCTCGACAAGCCACGATGCTTCGCTAGGGACGGCTTGCACCTGTCACCCCTGGGCTTTTGGATATTGGCAAAGGCTCTTGCTATCCCCATAGTGCCTTTTTTAGGCAAGGCTCAAAAGACAAACCCACCTCCATAGGTATCACAAGGGATAAGAAACTAAGAGTAATGCTACTCAATGCCAGAAGTCTAAACCTCAAGATGCGTGCACTCGAAACTCTCCTTAGCATGGAGAACATCGATATCTGTGCAGTAACAGAAACCTGGTTCAAGGCTCTCGAGAGCACCCCAGCACTACCAGGTTATACCTCATACCATGCTTTTCAGCCCCAAAACTTGGACCGAACCACAAAAGGAGGAGGAGTATCAATATTCGTCAAAGATACCCACACCTCCAGGTTGGTGGCACAGCACGAAGCATCAGAGACTATCCATGTGCAACTAACAGTGGGTAAAACTGCCTTCCAGGTTATAGCCTGCTACAGACCACCCTACCAAACCCAGGAACCCCACTCGGCCTTCCTGAGAACACTGGAAAATATGAAGGTCTCTCCAAACACCATTATATTGGGTGACTTCAACTACCCAACCATAGACTGGGAGCATTACTCTAGCTCCAACACCCTAGCCCAAAGGTTCCTAGAATTTATAAACTCAAATGCTATGGAACAACTTGTTACCACTCCCACAAGAGGGGAAAACATACTGGACCTGATCATCACCAACATGGGGACTCTATGCTCCAGATCAGAAGTGTATCCCTCACTGGTAAGATCAGATGATAAACTAATCTCACCGGATATTCACATCCCGACCCCACCCCATACACAGAAAACCACAGTGAAAAACTTCTCTAAAGCAAATTTCGCACTCCTCAAAACCGAGGTAGAATCCTTCAAAGCTCCCAGGCCTGTGGATAATACGGCCCAGACCACAAAATCCTTTATAAACGCATTCTATGAACACCTTCAGGAATGCATGGATCATGCAATCCCAAATAAAACCAAGACCCAATCCTCCAAAGGCAGACGTCCTGTCTGGTGGACCCCATCCATAAACAAACTATACAATAGAACGAAGAAGCTACTAAATGACAGAGCAAAATCCCAAAAAGGGAAGGCATCTCTGATCAGTATTAGCAAAAAACTATGGGCACTCATAAAATCATCTAAGGCCAGCTTCGAGAAAAAAATTGCACAGGACACTAAGAATAATCACAAGGCTTTCTTTAGTTATGTTAGGAACCTGGGTGGGAATTCCCAGATATGCTCAGAATTAGTCCAAAATGACAAAAAATACACCGAACCCACAGACATTGCCAACATCCTAGCTGACAGGTTCAGCGCAAACTTTTCCCCCCACTCCCCACCAAAAGGGCTAATATCTATCCCAGCAGAGTGCTGCCCCCCTGACATCTCAGATGCTCAGGTAAGAGCTGCCCTCTCCAAAGCAAGAAACACAGCATCAATGGGACCAGGCGGTGTCCCGGGCTGCGTCCTACATGAACTCCAAGAAGAGCTAAACCCAAACCTAAAACTACTGTTCAATCTCAGCCTTACTACAGGATATGTACCCAAAGAATGGCGTACAGCAACAGTGGTCCCTCTCCACAAAGGTGGTGCCTCAACGGATCCCGGAAACTATCGCCCCATAAGTCTCACTAGCTTGGTCTGCAAAGCTATGGAAAGGATCATCATGGACCTTATAAATAAAGATATTGGGGACCTACAGACACTGGATCCTACCCAGTTCGGCTTTGTTAAGGGCAGATCCTGCCTCTTAAACCTGGTCTATTTCTTTGAAACAGTCACCAAGGCCATTGACAAGGGGAAGGTGGTCCACACAGCCTACCTGGACCTCGCAAAAGCCTTCGATACAATACCCCACTCGTGCATTATAGATAAGCTCACCAGCTTAAATATAACCCCCTATGTCACTAGATGGGTTGCAAACTGGCTCAAGGACAGAACCCACATGGTTAGAATAGCTGGAGCCATGTCAGACTCCAAACCAGTTACAAGTGGCATCCCACAAGGCTCAGTCTTGGAACCTCTCTTGTTCAGTATATATTTCTTGGAGGTACAGGCCAACATGGAAGGACGGTGGCTGACCAAGTTCGCAGATGACTGCAAAACTGGGCGCCATAATAGACTCTCCAGCCGACACAAGCATCCTCCAAAAGGGCCTCATAGTAACAGACAACTGGTGCCGGAGCCATGGCCTCAAGCTAAATGCCAAAAAGTGTATAGTCATCCCCTCTGGCAAAAACAAAGTGCCCACAAATTACCACATAGGTGGTAATCCATTAAGTACAGAAGAAGCAATTAGGGACCTGGGGACCCAAGTTGACAGCAATCTCTCATTTGACAACCACGTGGCCAAAGTGGTTAGAAAAACATTTTATATAGCCCACCTAATCATGAAGGGATTCACATCTAGATCAGGGGAGGTCATCGTGCCTCTTTACTCATCCCTCATCAGGCCCATAATTGAGTACAATGCCCCTTTTGGGATGTACCTTACCAGACACCTGCAGCAACTGGAAAGACCCCAAAAGTACCTCACCAAGAGGATCAAGGGGCTCAAACAGATGCCGTATGCTGCCCGGTTAAAGAAACTCCAGCTCTACTCAGTGGCATACCGCCTGCTCAGAGGCGATCTGTGCCTGACGTATAAAGCCATGTCCAACCCGGAATTAATGGACATGCTGCACCTCAGAAAATCCAAATCCCATCGAGCTACACTCTTGAGGGACTTAAACCTCAGCACTGAAATTAATAGGACATGCTGGAGGGACAGATTCATAACCCAGAGGCTCCCTTCACTCTGGAATAAAATCCCAGTCCAGGTTAGGCAGAGTCCCTCATTGACTCTCTTCAAGAGGAATCTTGATGAGTGGATAGGAGATCGTAGGTTTACCCCGGGTATCACTTCTGTGTCACTGTTAGATAGAGGCACAGTATACTAACCTCGAAAAAGGGCATAGCAAAATTAATTTAAAATGGGTGGCGAAAGCCATACACACTCTGGCTAGGCTTATAAATGCCCTAGGGCAGATAGTCTAGCATGAACCTATGAACCTATGTATAATAGCAATAACCCACTTCTGGGTGTGGGTAATGCTGGATTTACCCAAGGTTGTCTTTGTTTGGCCACTCAGGCTTCACCCTCATGACCAAACCACACCAACCGTGGGTAAATCCAGCATTACCCACACCCAGGAGTGGGTTATTGCTTAAATAAACAGTCTACAGCAATTTGTGTAGTTACAGAAATAATTTTCATTTGGGTTGGGACTAGTTAAAAGTACTGTCTACAGCAAAGGTTAATAAATAGCATGGACAGAGAGATAAGATGCTATGAAGATTGGTCTTTGTCAAGAAATCATATACAGCTTTATGTTGTTTTACCCTACTTGCTTTTTCAAGAAAAGGAAATATTATTTTACCTATGCTCTGCACAAAGGTAGTTTCACTTAGCAGGAATAATTTTTCTGAAGCTTTTTTTCCGGTCTATATTATAATCGCGAAAGCTGTCTTTCATGAATATATGTTCATCGACACATAAACGTCGAAGAATGAGAACAGCGAAGTACTAAAAGAGTGAAATGAAGAATGCTGAAAGCATTCCCGGAAGTAACAGTGCCATACAGATAAGGTAAACCTAACTGTACAAACCTTACCTAAAACACTTTTTCAAATATTTTTGCAGGGGTGCAAGCCCCCCTGCACCCTCCACACCCCCGTACTTGTATATACCAACTCCGAGACCGCACTACAGTGGGGAAATGGATTCATTTCCTCATCCCCACGATCACCCTGCTGGCCAAGAAAATCCATTCGGCATTCTCCATTTCACTCTTTTGGTTCTTCGTGTTCTCGTTCTTCGACATATATGTGTTGATGAACATGTATTTGCGAAAGACAGCTTTCGCGATTCTGATATAGACCCCTTTTTTCTCCATATATGAGTCTGAAAGGGGGCCTAATTAGTATTAATGTGCAATTGTCATGATGTCTGAGAACATATGGGGTGGATTTGATTTGTAGTTTGCTTGTCAGGAATGGGCTGAATTTATTATTCAATATTTTAAATGCAGGTGTAAAAGTGGAATTGTAGACCATGCTGTAATTTGGGATCAAATGGCTTCTGTATTGTAACACAATGATATTATAGATGGTGTGAAAGATCAATAAATCAACATATGGAATGTATAGCTGTTTGAATTTTGCTGTATTGAAGGCCAAGTGTAAAGAGATAATAGGAAGTACATGTTCTATCCTGGGCATGGAAATGTTTTGCAAGATCCTATCTGGCTTTCTTGGTAAGGGGATTTTACAAGGAGTTTTGATCTGCAAAAGACAGAGTAACTGTTTGTAGACATGCACCAGTCTGCCTTCGGCAAAATCAAAGTGGTGTAATTGGTTATGGGCTCAGCAACTAACAAGGACAGAACAGGTGACAGGGGTCATTCTTGTCTGGTCCCCTTATAAAGGCGAGAAGGAGTTTACAGAGTACATTTTGGTGAGGACAGTTGGAGCAGGAGAGATACTCAATGTGTGCATTGAGCAAATAAAGAGAAAAAAGAAAACATTATATTCTGTTGCTTTCCATTTCACCTGACATGAAACAGTCATAAGTCTTTCCAAAGTCTAGCTAAAAGGCCACAGCCAGTTAGTCCACTGACTTTAAACCTTGCGTGTACAACCTCAGACTAACTAATACCAAAATGAAACCCAGAAAAGGCAAATGCAGTGCAGACCAGAAGTAGAAATCCACAAAATGATTTATTCTCCACAAAATAAGCTCTTTTGTCCCAAAGTTAAAATTACAGGAACTTCATCAGATACAATTTACAACAGTAAAATGCTGATGAAGTTCCTGTAATTTTAACTTTGGGATTAAAGTGCTTATTTTGTGGAGAATAAATCATTTTGTGGATTTCTACTTCTGGTTTGCTCTGTGTTTGATAACCTCAGAGTACTCCAATGATCTGAGTTAGACTTGCCCCTGACAAATCCAGTTTGTGCAAGCATGGCTATTGTAAGGAAGAACGTGTTTTAAATGGTCTTCTAAAAATGCAAACATATAATTTGTTATACACATTGATATGGGAGATAAGCCAGTCACTAGATCGTGTAGGGGACCTTTCCTGTTTTGGGTTGGACTATTATTACAGACATCTAAGGGGAGATGAAACAATTTAAACAGAATCACCAATGGAATAAAAGTAGATCTTTGGTCAATTTATATTTGTCAGTGCTCAAGCTGTGTAGCTCTGGCAGCTTGCCCATAGGAACACTACTTAAAGCAATGTCTACTTCACTGGCAGACTTTGGGAGTGATTGTTCTTTCTTCTGTGCTGTACTCATGGGTTTATCTGCCATATCTTGAGTTCTATCCCTCCACAAGTTTGGACATAAAGTTTACTGGATAATTCCAGAAAACCTTATTAATTTCAATCTTTCCAATATCTTCAGTATTCTTTTCCTCTGTGCATGTCCTTCCCCTTAAGCTCCTTCTTCCTATTCTCTGTTCTAATTGTCTGGCCTCTCTCCTAGCTCTCTTAAATTTTCACTAACTTTTCTCCATTAAGGTCACCCATACTCAGTTTACCATTCCTTTTTATCTTTCTGCTATATAATCCGCAAATAATTCTAGCATTGCTTTCATATATATTATTTCATCCTTATGATCAGGTTCATCTCCCAGGCCCATGCTTACACCTATCAAAGGTATCAGAACTTTGTCAGAGATTTGGGATGCATGGCTAGGCTTATTTGTGACCGTTAGCCTAGTGAACACCTATGAACGTATAATTTAACCTGAATGCATTATGTTTACATTCTATTATATTTTTGTTATTTATTATGTTACTGTTGAGGCTGTAAATTTTGGGGAGTTTTTCTCCCCTGGTGTTGTGTGAAAAGGGGCTTTGTGCAGTTAGACTTTCCTGGAAAACAATTGCAAATAAATAATTAAATATGGGTCCTTTGGTTTAATCAGAGGCACTTTGGTAGATGCATGAGCAATAGCTGAGATTATCCTATCTGTCTTCCTTTTTCTTTCACTATCTGCTCAGTTAGCATTGCAGTCTTAAATAATACTTACTTAGGAATAAGCTGATAAATTATAGCTGGTTTTGAGAATGCAAAAACATAATACTACCCCTGGTATTTTATTGGAAGAACCACAATGTATCTAAAGGATGATGGTGGGTTATTTCTGACGCATAGCAAACAAGTCCAGGTGAAACCTTTCTGCCTGTTTAATCCCTGGGAGTCAAAACCCAGGTAGAAGTATACAAGGAATTATAACATTAAGAAAATGTGCCTTTCTTAGCCATTTACAAACTATCTGACTGTCCAGTTTAGTATCTTGAAAAGATGAGGTCTGAGATCCCTGAGGGTTTGGCAGTGTCAAAACCATTTGCCCCCTTTCTATCATTAAAGGGCAAGATTCAGCATGAGAAAGGCTTAAGCTAGGTGCTCATCTTACAAGGAAGAAAGATGATCTGCACTCTCCGGCCCTTCCCAATAATTAACTAACTTTAAAATATTTTATCTTTGCTGTTTCTCTAAATCTTCAATCTTCTCCTATAACCTTTGAGTTCACTGCCCATGTTTTTCAGCAAAGCAGAGTGTTCATTGACCTAGCTGGAGTGCATGCTGATTGCTGTCCTCAGGCATAATTTATGGAGTCTATTCTAGTGCTTGTTTTCTGCTCTGTCGTCCAACATTCTATTCTCTGGTGCTGTTAAAGTCCAGATTTGCTCATGATATTAGTTGTTTCAAGTGTCAGTAACAACCCTGGCAAATCTGAAAGACTTCCATACCATTTCCTACCAACAGACAACTCAAGAACACTAACATCAATGAAAGCCCTTATAAAGCTCATTTTTGCACAGCATTGTCGCACATTTTAACTCCATGAGTTCAGTTATTCCTTTATTTTTTTATTTTATTTCATTTTATTTTATTTTATTGTAATAATGGCATTTATACTGTGTTGATTTATTTTCTAAATGTTTAGAGAAGTAAGCATGGAGATCCACTGGGGGCAAGCTTCACACAACAATTGTTGGCTCTACCCCTAACCTATATGCAAAATATTACTGCATGATAGTATCATCCAGACAAATCCTGATTTTATAGACTAGCTGAGAGAATAAAGATTCATGCCCCTTGCATAATCATCATTGAGTTACTTTAATCTAAAATCTGAAAATTAGCATGTATATCAAATGATGCATGTTTGTTAAATAGATACTGGTCACCTGCTACCTAGTATTGAACATGATTTCCCAGTAAACCTCTTATGGTCTGGTTGCAATAGTGCACATTTCTCCAAATCATGTACATATCGGGACCATGATCCAGTACCTAGTATGTGTCACTTTATCTCCAACCAGACATCAAAGCACAAGCCATTCATGGTGATACATTTTTTCAGTTCACCAGAAATAGCTTCCAAAACCAGAATACCATTCCATATTTCTGGATTAAAGTTAGCAACAACAGTACATGCTTATATTGCTTCACACTGAAAAACACCAGAAATACTGTACACCAATGTTTGGCTCTGAGGATTGTAAACTACAGTACTTTGGTATAGCAGGGGAGAGTGCTATGTGAAACAACTGGAAATTGGTGTGTGCAGGCCAAGAAAATGACATAATGCACCTTTGAGATGTTTTTGAAAGATAATATTGGCTAATTACTCCTATATAATTAAATATGAATCATTTAACATATTAGTGAAACCAATACAAATGTTAGACATTCATTTGCAATATTGTATTATCGTTTTAATAGTTATGCAGCTTGTTCATAATGTTTAATGAATATATTACTTTAATAAAGTTATAAGGATATTGTTACATAGTTTTCATGTGTTAGTTAATTATTTTTGTTCCCATTTCCTTACACAATTTCTGTTTTATGATATGTTAATAAAGTCTGGAAAAAATCTTATCTTTGTTAAGAATTGTTCAACTAGGATCATAGGATCATAGGAGGTTACAAGGCTAGTGGCCCTTGGGCCCTTACAAGCCTAGCCAAGAGTTTATCCCCAAAAACAAACCTCAGTTAGCATCTGTCACCCCTGTCAATGGAACCCTGGGACAAATCTTTGGTTTTCCATCCACTCATCAAGGCTGCGCTTGAAGAGGGTCAGCGAGGTGCTCTGTTTGACATGTATGGGAAGTCTATTTCAGAGATGGGACAGCCTCTGGGAGACAAACCTGTCTCTCCAGCAGGTTTTGTTAATGTCACATATTAGGTTCAGGCCTTTTGAGTAGGTAGTGCATGAGGAGTTAGACGTATGGATATGGAGTATCTCTAGTAGGGCAGGTTCCAAGATTGCCTTCTAGGCGAGACACAGATCACCCCTGAGCAATCTGTACGATACCAAGTAGAGTGATAGTGATCTGAGCCTGTCTGCATAGGACAGGTGTTGGAGGCCATGGATTCACTTTTTGAGGTATTTCGGTGGCCTTTCCAGTTGGTGCAGATGTTTGGAGAGGTCCATCCCAAAGGGGGGGGGGGTTATACTCAATTTTTGGTCTAATGAGGGAGGAGTATAGAGAGATAATGACCTCCTTTTTTTCTGGATGCAATCCCTTTAATTATGAGATAAACCAGGTAAAAGGATTTTCTGACCACTGCTGCTACATGATGGTCGAATGTGAGGTTGTCAGCAACCTGAGTGCCCAGGCTGCTTACCACAGGTTGTGTGCTTAGGGGGTTGTCGTTGATGTGGTGATCAGTAGGGGCCGTATTTTTGCCGAATGGTATGATGACACATTTTTTTGTGCATGGCTTGAGGCCATGACTTTGGCACCAGTCATTAGTTGCTGTGAGACCCTCTTGCAGTGTGTTAACATCATTTGGGGAGTCAATGACAGTACCCAACTTACAATCATTGACAAACTTGGTCAGCCATAAGCCTTTTGTCTTTCTCTGTACCTCTGAGAAATAGATGCCAAACAGTAGGAGTCCCAGGATAGATCCCTGGGGAACTCCACTAGTGACAGGTCTGCTATCAGAGGTGGAGGTGCCTATTTTGACTTTGAGGGTCCTGTTGGTGAGCCAGTTGGCTACCCACCTGATGAGATAAGGATTTATGCTAAGTTGTGTTAGCTTTTTGATGATACCCGAGTGGAAGATTGTGTCAAATCCTTGGCCAAGTCAAGGTAAGCTGTATGAACTGACTTTCCCTCATCCAGGGCCTTGGTGACAGTCTCAAAGAGCCAGGTTCAACAGGCAAGATCTGCCCTTAATGAATCCCAACTGGGTGGGATCAAGTGCTTGGAGATTGCCTATGTCCTTGTTTATGAGATGCATAAGAATATGCTCCATGGCTTTACAGATCAGACTTGTCAAGTTAATGGGATGATAGTTTCCAGGGTCAGTAGTGGCACCACCTTTGTGCAAGGGGATGACGATGGCAGTTCTCCACTCTGCTGGAATGAAGCCAGTACTTAGGCTTTAGTTGCATAAGGTGCTCAATGGCAAACCCAGTTCTTGCTGGATATGGTACAGAGTACCTTCTGGGATACTATCAGGTCCCATGGAAGCTGTGTTCTTTGCATTGGATAGGGCCTGTAACACTTGATCTATGGAAATATGAGGTGCGGGACAAGTATCGGGGATGTCAAAAGGACCTTTGGGGGGACAGGGAGGTGAAGTTTGCACTGAACCTATCTGCTAGCACGTTGGCTAAGTCAACAGGATCAGTGTAAGTGATACTGTTAAGTACTAATTTGGAACAAAACTGGGCTTTGCCACAGTGGTTCCTGATGCAACTGAAGAAGCCTTTATGGTTTCCCTTTGTTATGGAGGCTAGTTTTGATTCATAATTGGTCTTGAAGGTTTGCACTAGTGATCTAATTTGCTTGTTGAGGCTAATGAGGCAGTTTTCCCAGTTTGGAATTGTTCCCTTTTACCCTTGGACAACAGTTTCTTCCTTTTGTTGGAAAGCCTGTTGATAGATGATGTCCACCAAACAGGCTTGTCTTTCCTTGAGGAGCAGGTTTTAGTTGCATTTGGTATGACTAAGTCCATAAAGTTGTGCAGGTGCTTGTAAACTGCATTGGCGTACTGTTCAGCATAGTTGTCTGCAGTCTCTGTGGGGAGTGGTGGTATGAAGCTACAGATACCCTCCCTTAAGAGGTTGTAGTCAGCTTTTGAGAAAATTTTTAGCTTGATTACATTGGGGGGGGAATGGAAACTTTGAATGAGACAGTCCAATGATCTGATCTCACTAGGGAAGGACATACTATGGGAGTGGTGCAGTGGTCACCCATGTTGGTGAGTACCAAGTGCAGAATGTTATCTCCCCATGTGGGGGATGAGACAAGCTGGTCTAGCTCTTTTCTCCAGATCAGAAACTTTTCTCAGTCTAAATCCAGTGATCGCAACAAAACTGACTTTGACCTACATTTAAGCATAACACAATCAGATCTGCTAGCATTATTTTAAATCGATAATGAATGGTATTGTTTAATAATTACTTTATTTTTAAACTTATGTGGACATAGCAGCAATGTTATCAAAATGCCAACCAGATTTAAACAGATGTTTGCTTACACCATTTTTTTACATGTGTAAACATTACACACCATGCAAGATGTAGTAAAGAAATTCATTATTAAGTTAGCAACTCCTTACTTAGATCAAGAACACTAAATCTGTAAAGAGCAATGTTAATGACAATGGATATACAATTCTTCAGACTACTAGTTAAGTTATAAAGTTTTGAGTATGCGGTGTTGGCATATGTGCTAAATTTAAAATTTACAATAAGGAAACCCACCCTAGAGAAAAAAAAGGGGATGCTACGTTGAAGGAATGCATTAACATGATGTTAGACTATTTCTGATTTTTAATTCTTTGATATATTTTAACTGCACTGCACCAAACAATTTCATTTTTTACCACAGCAAGCTCCTCCAGATAATTTCAGGGCTGAATTACTCCCATACATGATGTTCCTATTTTGGGAGTATTTGCCTATTTTCAGGATTGATTTACCATTCACAGAATTTTATGAATCCATTTATCGCATGTGATATTTGAAGCCGTCTAGTACATGAAAAAAAAACACACTACATGACCAGCCTATTAGTGGTAGAAGAAGTGAAAATAAATAAACTTGCTCATTAAAGTCTACAGATTTTACACTCTTTGATAAAGTCCTTATATTTTTCTATAATTTTTGTCACTCTGTTTTTAAACATATGCTTCTGAGTAGTATCCCACATTCCTGCTAGAAGAAGGAAGAGTTATATTTGGTATCCAAATGTTATGCTAATTAGATGTCCATATTTTTGGCTGAATGTATCTACTTTCCAAAGGCCTTTCCTCCTATTTTCATTGTCTGCAAGGTCAGAGGTAGAAGTGCTAGCATTCAAGAATTCATTGCAGGATAACAATCTAGAAGATTAAATAGGCGACAGCTGTGTAGCTATATGCAAACTATCTTGTCATGTCTAATTGAATGATCTCTAATGAAATGTTGGAATTCAATCCATAGGCAGTATTAAAAAATAGTGTCTATAATACCACAAAAAATAAAAAAATCACCATTTTAAAGCCTATATACAAAAATAAAATGATCATTATGACAAAAATAATTTATGCAATTGTATTTTATAAAATGGAATAAAGTGAAATCTGCTTAAGATAAAGTAAAAGGAGGTACATACTCATAGATTCTTTGATAAAGATAAAAAGTCAAAAGTAAAGATATAAGTTAAACAACAGTTTCATATTGTACATATATTTCTGGGGTAGAGCATTAGAAAAAAATATATATATATGTATTTGTGTGTGTGTGTGTGTGTGTGTGTGTGTGTATATATATATATATATATATATATATATATATATATATATATATATATATATATATATAAATTCAATACATCACAGTATGATGATGCCTCATCTAACCCTATAACACTTCAACATCTGATTGTACACACTCCTTACAGTCTACATGTGGTTACTAGGGATCCCCTTCTGTATGAACTGTCTTGAAAGGTTGATCCTTTTGCATGGATCACACCAGGGTTTGAGGATCCAAAAGGGCATATAATAAGGGAGCTGGCAGTGGAGGAAACTGGGTCGGAGGACAAAAGAAATGTATGTTTCCTATACAAGTTAATACCATAATGTAATACGTTTCAGTAATATGGAATTATATTCAGAGCTGACACCAAAGGAATAATATTTCTTCTTTTTTAAGGATAGAGCTATTATTTAAAGAGGCATAACCTATATTCAACAGAATAATATCATTGATATATTTACTAGTGAAAACATTTGTTTCAGTTCATTGTAAAATAGACATCTATTACTTTTTTCATTCATGCAGTTCTTCCATCTTTTGGCTGGACATCCTCAGCTTATAGTGTTTTCTTCCTGCTTGTCCCAATTTTTTCTCTTTTGCTGGACATTTGGATAAACTACCATAATCTCTTCTCCCTGACCTTCTTTGCATTTGGGACTGCTTTATGTTTAGCTTTAATGTCTTCATTTGTTTTCCTGTCACACAGAATGTATCCAGCTACCCATCTGAACTGCTTCATCTCCATCAATACCAGCTTTTTTTAGCTGCTTTCCATTCACTTCCAGGATTTGGCGCTACAGAGAGGGTCTATGTCAAATATTCAAACTTCCAAAATGTCGAATACCATATGGTCGAGACCATATGTTTGATATTTGGAAGTTCAAATATCTAATAAAAAAAAAGAAAGAAAGAAAAACATACACTAACAGTGCGAGCAGGGGGGCAAGCCCCCCTGTACCCCCCACCCCCCCCTACTTAAATATACCAACTCCAAGACCGCACTTCAGTGCAGAAAATGGAAATTCTCCTATTCTGCACCATACGGCACCGTTAAAAGTCAACCTTCATACACTTGAAATGTCGAACATATGGTCTCGACCATATAACGTTCGACATTTTAAGCATTTGAATGATTGACATAGACCCTACAGAGAAGCACTGATTGCACCACACTTTTCTGTAAACATCACTTTCCAACTTTCTTGACATTCTTCTGTCACATGTTAGCCATGTATCTTTGTGCCAGTTGACTGTATCATCTCTGATTCTACCCTTGACTTCCTTATTCAGATTTCCTTTGTTCACAACAGTATCTCCTATATATTTTAAACTGATTACCTGTTCCATTATTTCTCTCCCATCTTAATTTTTAGCTTTTTTTTCTGATTTCCCAGTTTAATACCATGACCACTATCATTTCTGTAGTCACAGTCATCCCATGTGATGTTAATTTTGTATACCAGGCCTGTATCTTGTGCTGAAGCTCCAGTTCAAAGTCTGCTTGTTGTGACACACCATATGCATGTAGCATGCATCAGCTTTATGCTCTGCCTATTTGCTGATGTAACCCATCGGTAGTAGGAACAGGAGTGAGCTTAGAGCTGAGCCTTGATGTACTCTCACTCCCACTGGTAACCACATTGTGAGTACAAACACTGTTCATGCTTGAGATATTGGCTCTTTATACATACCCTTCACTAACTTTGCTGATGTTTCCAGGACTTCAGTCTATCTCAGATTGGACAAATAAGCTTCCCCAAGACCTTGTTCTATGTTATCTCTATATTTAGGAATGGCAATTTAGCTTTTTATTTATCATGGTTTATTCTGCACTAAATGTCTTACTGCAAGCATCATGGCTGCTGTAATGCATTATGATCTGAATCTGAAATACTTGTCTCCCATCTTACTTTCTACAATTCATAGGTTCATAGGTATGTAATAGGCTATCTGCCTGAGGGCATCTATAAGCCTAGCCAGAATGTGTTGGCTTTTGCCGCCCCCTTAGATTAGTTCCCTGTGCCTCGGTTCAGCAGAGCCATTAGTTCCCTGTGCCTCTGTCCAGCAGAGCCACTGCAGTGATCCCCGGGGTAATTTTCTGTTTCCCATCCACTCGTCAAGGTGTCTCTTGTAGAGTGTTAGTGAGGAGCTCTGCCTAATGTAGATTGGAATCCTGTTCCAAAGCATGGGGAGTCTCTGGGACAGGAATCTATCCCTCCAGCACCATTTATCATTGTGGTGAGGTTTAGATCCTTAGAGCGTGTGGCTATTGGGGATTTGTTTTTTTTTTAGGTGGAGCATGTCCATTAATTCTGGGTTGGACATAGCCTTGTATGTCAAGCAGAGATCACCTCTGAGTAAGCAGTATGCAACAGAGTACAGCTGGAGTTTCTTCAGTCAGGCTGCATAGGGCATATGTTTGAGGCCAGTAATCCTCTTGGTGAGGTACTTCAGTGGTCTTTCCAGCTGTTGCAGGTGTCTTGTAAGGTACATCCCAAATAGGGCATTGTACTCTATGATGGGTCTGATAAGTGACGAGTAGAGGGGCACAATAACCTCTTTTGTTCTAGATGTGAACCCTTTTGTGATTAGGTGGGCCACATAAAAGAATTTGCTAACCACCTTGGCAATATGATTATCAAACGAGAGATTACTATCTACTTGGGCCCCAGATCCCTTATTACATTTTCTGCATTTAGGGGACTACCACGTATGTGGTAGTTCACGGGTACTTTGTTTTTTCCAAAGGGGATGACTATACACTTTTTGGCATTTAGCTTGAGGCCATGATTTTGACAGCAGGTATCTGTCTCAGTGAGACCTTCTGGAGCATGTCTGTATCAGATGGAGAGTCAGTTATGGCCCCCAGTTTGAAGTCATCTACAAACTTGGTCATCCATAGTCTTCCTGTGCTTGCCTGTACCTCTGAGAAGTATATACCAAACATGAGAGGTCCCAGGACTGAGCCCTGGGGGACGCCACTTATAACTGGCTTAGAGTTGGACCTAGAGGCTGCAACTCTCACCATGTGGGTTCTATCCGTGAGCCAATTGGCAACCCATCTCGTGATGTAGGGTTTTATGTTCAGGCTGGAGAGCTTGTCTATAATACCACAATGGTGAATGGTGTTGAAAGCCTTTGCAAGGTCTAGGTAGGCTGTGTGGACCTCCTTTCCCCTTGTCTAAAGCCTTGGTAACTGTCTCAAAGAAGTCCATCAGGTTTAGGAGGCATGATCTGCCCTTAACAAAGCCAAACTGGGTAGGGTCTAATGTTTGAAGGTTCCCAATGTCTCTGTTAATGAATCCCATGATGATGCACTCCACAGCCTTGCAGACTAGGCTAGTCAGGCTTATAGGGCGATAGTTCCCGGGGTCTGTTGTGGCTCCACCTTTGTGGAGTGGGATAATGGTTGCTGTGTGCCACTCTATGGGTACATAGCCTGTAGAGAGGCTGAGTTTGAACAGTGTGTTTAGGTGAGGGGTTAGTTCATTTTGGAGGTCATGTAAGACACAGCCTGGGACACCGTCTGGTCCCATTGAAGCTGTATTTTTGGCTTTGGATAGGGCTGTTTTAACCTGTGTGTCAGTGACTGCTGGGGCACTACCTTCTTCCGATATGGTTATGGGCCCTTTAGGGGGTGAGAGGGGGCTGAAGTTTTCACTAAACCTATCTGCCAGAATGTTGGCAATATCAGTCGGTTCAGTGTATTTTGTGCCATTCTGCACTAACTCAGAGCAGATCTGAGAGTTTCCACTTAGGTTCTTGACATAGCTAAAGAACGCTTTGTGGTTATCTTTGGAGTCCTTGGCAATTTTTCTTTCGAAGCTAGCCTTGGATGATTTTATGAGGGATCGTAGTTTCTTGCTGATACTAATCAGGGATGTCTTTCCTTCTTGGGAATTTATTCTTTTCTGCACTAGTTTCCTCCTTCTATTGTATAGCTTGTTTATGGCAGAGGTCCACCCACCAGACTGGTTTCCTTTTCTTGGAGGAGTGAGTCTTGGTTTTGCTTGGGATAGCATGATCCATGTATTCTTGCTGGTGCTCATAAACTGTCTTTGTAAGGGATTCAGCAGCTTGGACAGTGTTGCCCTTTGCCATGGGGGCTGTGAACCTTTCCACCTTGGTCTTAAGTAATGTGACATTTGCTTTTGAAAAGTTTTTAATGTTGGTCTCTTTGATTGGAGGTGGGGGCGAAATGTGGATATCCAGAGTGATTAGTCTATTGTCTGATCTAACCAGCGAGGGTTAGACCTCCAGTGTAGAACACCGGTCACCCATGTTGATGATGACCAGGTCCAATATGTTGTCACCTCTGGTGGGGGTGTTGACCAGTTGATCCAGGGCGTTCGAGTTTATAAATTCTAGGAAGCATTGGGCAAGGGAGTTAGTACTTAAGTAGTTCTCCCAGTTAATTTTTGGGTAATTGAAATCACCCAATATTAGGGCATTTGGTAGGACCTTCATATTTTCCAGTGTCTCCAGAAACGCGGAATGGGGGTCCTGGGTCATGGTGGGTGATCTGTAGCAAGCTACAATTTGAATTGCAGTTTTGCCCATTGTTAGTTGCACATGGATGATCTCTGAGTCATTGTGCTGTGCCACTAACTTGGAGGAATGAGTATCCTTGATGAATATGGATACACCCCCACCTTTTGTGTTTCTATCCGGGTTCTGTGGCCAAAAAATATGGTATGAGTTATAGCCTGGTAGTGCTGGGGTGATCTCAGGAGCCTTAAACCAGGTTTCTGTTACTGCACAGATATCGATGTTCTCCATACTGAGGAGTGCCTCGAGTGCATGCATTTTGAGGTTTAGACTTCTGGCATTGAGTAGCATTACCCTCAGTTTTTTTTTTTTGAAATTGATAATTTTTTCTTTATACTGTGGCATCATTCTTGGTGAGGGCAGGATGCTACTCAGGGTCAGGGTCATACCGGCGTGGGTTACAAGATCGGAGAGCTCTTCAATGTCTCTTTTCATGCAGTCCAGGGAGGTACGTCTCAGGTCATTTACACCAACATGGACAATGACAAAGGCATATTTGCACTTGTTCTGGAGTGACCTGAGTGCTTGTGTTATGTGGCGGATCTTGGCACCCGACAGGCAGCTAACTGTAACCTTCTCCTTGTCCAGCCTAGTTAATATCATATTTGTTTGTGAATCACCCTCTCCAGCACTTTTATGCAATGTGGCAGGAGTCTGTTACATCTGTACTTCCCACAATTGTGAATTTTCACTTTGTACTCATGCATTAACACTAATACATTTATTCTGTAGTCATGTGGGATATACCGCTCTCTTTCCATAATGTGATGGAGTCATGAAGATCTTGAGCATATCTTTTGTGACTTCATATGATCCTATTTTTTCATGACTATTTTTTTGAGTTATTATTTTATTAGAATGCTTTTTATTGAAACTGGCTTTTGTGGCTCTGTGCCTCTGTGGTTCTGTCACGTTCCTCGATGCATGAATTGTCTAGGGTCCTGAAGTACTGTGTATTGCTTAATAATTGCTTTCCACTGGATGTAGATGTTGCCTGCATTGCTGACTTCTACCTTTTTTTAGTTTTTAAGTAAAAATCTAAGTAACAAAAAGATTTTTAATAAAGAAAAGTAAAAATTAAGGAAGAAGAGTAAAAACTTTGCAAAAGAAACACAAACAAGCTGATTTCAGAAAAGCATTCAAGGTTAGTTTTGCTGGTTCCTGCTACTTCTTCTGGTACCTCATTACCCGAATCAGCAAAACCAACCTTGAATGCTTTACTAAAACCAGTTTGTCTGTATTTCCTTTGCAAGGTTTTCTCGTCTTCCTTATTCCTTAGTGCACTTCTACTTCCTTTAGAGTGGGTTCTGATTCCACTTTCTTTGCAGGCTGTGCATGTAGCTCGTCAGCTTCTATGGGGTGTTCTTTGCTCAGAAGCTCCTAGCAGTATATTCCTTCTATTAGTTCTTCACGTCTCCTGACCTGATAAGCAGATTGCTGCTGACATTCCTTATGAATGGTGTATTCTCACTGTCTGCTTTTGCTGTCTGCTATTGCCTTGCAACCTGATATAGCTTCTTTGTGCCATCTAATGATCGTCTTTACAAAAACTGGCTGAGATTCTGTGCTATTGCGTTCTTTTCCATTGTGGTCACTTTCTTAGCCTCTTTGTTAACCAGTCATTATTCCTTGATTGTTGGTCTGTGCTTTCTATCTCTCACTTTTTTCTACATGCATTCTTTCTTCTGACAATTTCCTGAACATCTGCATTCCACACCCAGCTTTCTTTATTGGCCTGGATCAACTGAATATCTGTCCCCTCATCTTCACACATAGAGCAGATCTGAGTATTGCCATGTAGATTCTTGACATAACTATAGAATGCCTTGTGGCTGTCTTTAGAATCTGCAGCAATTTTGTTTTTATAGCTAGCTTTAGAGGATTTGATGATGAATCTCATTTTTTTGCTGAGGCTAACAAAGAAGTTTCTCCAGTCTTGGGACTTCACCCTTTTCTGCAACAGTTTTTTCCTTCTGTTGCAGAGTTTGTTTATGGTGGAGGACCACCATATTGGCTTCCTTTTTTTGGAGAAGAGCATCTTGGTTCTGTTTGGTAGAGCCCATTCTATGCACTTGTGTATGTGCTCTTACAGTGCATTGGTGAATGATTCAGCAGTCATGCACCTATTTTCCATTTGCATGGGTGTAGTGAAGTTAACCACCTCTGTTTTTAGAAGCCCAAAATTGGCTTTGGAGAAGTTTTTTACGGTGGTTTCCTTTAGGGGGGGTGAGGGTGGGATGTGGATATCCATGATGGTTAGCTTGTGGTGTGATCTGATCATGGAGGGGTTGATTACTGGTGTAGAGCAATGGTCACCCATGTTAGTAATGACCAGGTCAAGGATGTTTCTACCCCTGGTGGGGGTAAGAATGAGTTGGTCCAGGGCATTGGAATTAATGAATTCCAGAAAACGTTGAACAAGTGTGTTGGTGCATGAGTAATTTTCCCAGTTAATGGACGGGTAGTTAAAGTCTCCCAGTATAAGAGTATTGGGATGTACCCTAATATTTTCCAGTGTGTTTAGGAATGTGGAGTGGGAGTCTTGGGACATGGTGGGGGATCTATAGCAGGCTACAACCTGGATTGCAGTTGTACGCAGTGTTAGTTGTACCTGAAGTATCTCTGATGCGTTATGTTGGGCTACTAGTCTGGAGGTGTGCATATCCTTTATGAATATGGAGACACCACCGCCTTTAGTGCTTCAGTCCAGCTTAGGGGCCAAAAGGTGTTATAAGATTTATAGCATGGTAGTGCTGGGGTACTCTCCAGAGCCTTGAACCAGGTTTCAGTCACTGCACAGATGTTGATGTTCTCCATTTTAAGGAGTGCTTCGAGCAAGTGCATTCTGAGATTTAGACTTCTAACACTGAGTAGCATAACCCGCAGATTTTATTTGCTTGTATGATGGTAATTTTGTCTTTCGGACATTGCCTAAAAAAGACACTATAGGGGTGGCAAGAGCCTTGGCCAGCATCCAGAATCCCTGGGGTGACAGGTGCAGGCCAACTCTGGTGAAGCATCAAGGTCTGCTGATCATGTCATCCCAGGCAGACAGATACTGGATCCCCTTAGAATGGCACCAGAAACTTAGCCAATTGTTGAAGTCAATCATTTTCTGCTTGTTCTGTGGTATTATTCTGGATGATGGTAGGATGCAACTCAGAACTAGGGTCATTCCTGCCTGGGCTACAAGATCAGAGAACTCCTATAGGTCTCTTTTCATGTAGTACAGGGAGGTATGTCTCAGGTCATTCACACCAACATGGACAATGACAGAGTCATGTTTGTACCTGTTGTGGAGTGAGCTAAGTGCATGCATTATGTGGCGGATCCTGGCACCTGACAGGCAGCTGACTGTAACTTTCTCCTTATCCAACCTAATGAGTGGGACATTAGTGTGCCTTACTATTGAGTCACCTATGACTAGTGTATTGGGTAAGTTGTTTTGCCTTATGGGCTTTAGTTGAGTGGCACACAGTTTATGGGAGCTATGTGTCTCATGGTTTGTGCTGCGATGTGATGGTTGCTTGCATTTCTGTCTCGGAGTTCTCTGTTGTTTGGGCAGATTTTTATTGAGAGCCTCCATGAAAGTAGGTGTGCATTTTGTGTTACTATGTGAGGGTTGTGGTGGTGTATATTCTGGAGGGCTATGTGTTGAATGTGGCGTGGTGCAGGTGTTATCCTTCTCTTATTGACTGGATAATCCAGTCTTGGCTGGAGAGTGCTTGGCTTCCAATTTGGCTATATATGTGCATCTCTCACAATTCATAGTGCTGGGAGGTAAGAGGAGAGGGTTGTCTGTGTACATGAGGCAGTTGCTACATTGTCTCTGTATGCCCAAGTTCACCAGGTTGACAGGAAAAAGCACAGCGAACTGACATTTAGACATGCCTGGATATGAGCTCAATATATTATGTACTGAAGCCTTTTACAGGAAAAATGTCACTCAAAGTGTCTGAGTCTGTACAGAGCACTGCCAAACATGCGAGGGGAAACCAATATGTAGACCCTGAAAAATTTAAGGATGAAGTATTTAGCCAGATATTCTGAAGTTAGGAAGAAATCAAGCAGCACTTACTGAAAATAAAGAATCAGCTTGTCAAGAATGATGAAAAGAGGGGTGTCACATGAATGGCTACTGTCTGGCTACTACTAATGCTGGTCTCAGCCCAGCTTCACTCTGTTGGGATACAATACTCCTTTGCTTCTTCTCTCATCAAAAGCAAAATGTTAGCATCAATCCCAGGAAGAGAAGCAGGCCACAGTCTGTTTGGTGAGCCACAGTCTTGTCTCAGATGTTGCAAGGGTCTGCAGGCCTGTAGCCTTTTTCTGGTAGATGCCTCGAATAGCAACCAGACTAATTAGGTACGTTAAGCACAGACACTCACTCTCCAACCAGAAAGAGTCAGGAATCAAAGCACTCTGCTCCTACTCTCACCAGGATCAGAATATGAGCACAGATTCCAATCTGCCACCTATAAAGCATTTATTAAGCTTTCTGGTGATCAGCAGTCTCCAGGAAATAATGTAACTGCACTCCTACTGAGAGGCAGAATGTGGGCTCTCCAATAACTGGTGGTCTTGTAGTAGATGCTTAAAGGTAAGATGAAAAAAATGGTTTACCCTAAACACTGCAGTATGCACTAGATGAGTTAGATGTGAAAGTAGGTAACTTAAGTTTTACCTGTCTAAAAAGTTAAGTTTTAGTGGAGAGTTACTATTTTTTAAAACAGCAAGATAAATTCAAAGAGGGTGGTCACTTTTTTATTCTGGTACTATGGAATACAGTTGGATGGCCAATAAATTTAAATAGCTGAAGGGGAGTGATTTCACAAAATGATAATTTTGTGCTTACTCACACCAACCAGTAAAATCAGAGAGGAAATGAGATATATGGTCAAATTAACATAAGGGGCAGGCAACTAGAAAGACAGTGGTGTTTAAGCAGACAACAGTAACCGAGTGGGAGGGTGGGGAAAATTTCTGTCTGACTCACAAGAGACAGATCTGTTGTGTCTTTTCAAGTTTTAATATGCATTTAAAAGCAGAATACAAGTAAAACACAGTGTAAAGAAAACAAATCACAGTATACAAAATATAAAAATGTAATAAAGTAATGCAGAATACAACAAATAACCTTTACCTCACAGCAAACTGTAGCAGAGTCTGGGTGAGCCTTTCCAATAAAGCCACTATGCATCATACTTAAAAGGCAACTAAGTAACATCAAGTTACCAGCTCATCTATCTGTGAAAAATCTGGGGCCTGATTATGAAGAAAGACATATAGTTCATCTACAAAAGTCTATGGCAAGTGAAACTGAATAAATGAGTTATAAGAGAACTGAAGTAAAATTGCCTGTGAGTGTTTTAATTGAATGTTGGTTTTCTTTTTTGAAGAAAGGAATGAAATTCCTCATCTTAATTTTACTGCAAAATCCTAAACTGATTATAGAATTATGTTGTTTTTTGATGATTTATTTACTTAACCTTTTTGAAACATATCATGCAATACATTAAAGTGCCATTCCCTAAAAAATGAAGTTCTATGTATAATGAAAAGATAAGAAAATATTAGATTAGACTTGCCCTTACACTGCAATAATATTGAGAGACACTTTTAGCTGTGTAGCAGAAGTTAATAGCTTTAAGCAAATAAAGTATGTTCGTAGAAGCAAAGTCATTTAATTAGCTTTTAATTCAACTATTGCCATTTTTCATATAGCAATTTTGCAATGTGCTACTACTTCACTAGACAGTTTCAATATTAACTATAAGGAAAATTCATCATATCATGCAAGGGAATTACTGTGACACACCAACTTGGCAACTTTGTAGAGTTTTAAGGGTGCAGTAAACATAATAATGTTGCAATTTATGTAAAAGGAGAGTGGTGAGCTGTGGCTTGATGTTTCATGGTTTAGCACCTTCACAGCACTCTCAGGTAATCCTTCAGATTTGTGATATCTAGTTACATACCATTTTAAAATAAAGTTTATACATAAATATAACAAATCAAATGCAAAAGGAAGAGCTGATGCTAGATTACTTGAATAGCCTCATTTCCAGCCTTCAGAACAACAGAAAGGCTATCCATATCCAATATCTCTTAACAAAGATTAATTCTGATTTCACATCTTGCTACTTTGTATAATAAACTCAGTCGTCATATATTCTAGACAAAGGAACAAGTTAAAAGTTATGCAATGGAAATATTTTACTATTTAGGTTAATGTTAATGAAATAATTGTCTTATACAGCAAAATTTTCCCCAGAGATTGTATAGATATGTAAGACTATACTTCCAATATTAGATGTTACAAACATGTCACAGAAGTGTTAAACCCTTCCTTCTCTATGAATATTTTAAAAATATTAAAACCATTTATTTTTCTTTGTCTCCTGGATGAGATGTATGACTATGGGATCTCATTTTTCCTCTTCGTATGACACCCCCACTGTGTCTTGGTTTAAGGTTTTGTAATCTATACTATATGTTTTGGCAAGTCTGCAGAATTGCACTTTGGATGTTTTCATTATGTTGTGTCTTTTTCTTTTAACTACAAAGAAATGAGTAATTACTTACAGAAAGGTGTTTCATACCAAGACAGAACTCTTCTTAGTTCTGCTTCATGTGGTCATACTAGCAGACTGAATATGAATTGTCCAAAAGTAACTTTAAGGCTGCGTCTCAAAAAGGGTAACATCATTAGGAATTGGTTTACAAAAGCAGCAATGACTTACTTGTTACATGGCTACTTTCATCACCATGCTGGCTTAAACTCTTCTCAACCCATTATATTTCTACAAGGGAAATGAATTGTTCAGAATTGACTGTCAAATATCCAAAAATGAAAAGTTATTACATTATGTTGTGTCTGAAGAGAATATAATATCTATATCTACTTATCTATCTGTCTATATATATATATATATATATATATATATATATATATATATATATATATATATATATATATATATATATATATATATATATATATAAAATACAGATAGATACAGATATAAATATCTAGAAAGGGCTAAGTAGAATGTTGTATACCAACTTCAAAAATAGATCACCGAAGAAACAGCCAAATATGTTTATAAATATCTGTGGTTTCTGGTTACAGCAATGCCTATTAAAAACATGCTTTATGAAGAAGAGTTCTATCTGACACTAAATTTAATACCATGTTTAAAATCAGAAAAATCATTACAAAATATTTATATACTTTTTCAGCTACGTTTTAAACATATTTACATTTTAAAAATATTTATTGTTTGTAAGCATTTGTTGACTGTGGGGAGAAAAGTTAGTTCCGATTTAATAATTTAGTTTTATGCTTTACAGTTATAGTTTTGCATTTATAATACATGACACATACTGTATATGATGGCAAATATAATACAGAAATGACAGCACTAATGATGGTATTCAGAGTTGCTTGCTCAAATCTGAAAGGATTATTCCTAATGCTTATGAATGAATCAATGTAGCAAAGGTGAGATTCATAGAGGCCATTTACACTAATGCAAAAGGTCTTAAAAATAATGAGATGCAAATGAAAATGTTGCAAAGTGTAGTATGCTAATGAGGAGATTTTGCAATTCATAGTTCAACATCTGAGAGGTACACACATCCCTTCTTAAATGTGATGCTTCGCCTTTTACATTGGAGTTGCAATCCATGAACTTGCCCCCAGCCATCCCTTCAGTAGTTTGTCCAACTATGCAGAAGCACTTCCTTGACATAAAAATGAATTATTTCCCTAGCAACCCCTTCATTGGTTTGTATTAACAAACACTAAAATGATGCAATAAGTGTTCTGCCCAACAATTGCTTCAGCAGGCCGACCATGTATGCACAAGCACTTCCCTGACACACAGATTAATTATTTTTTTCCAAGTGATCCCATCAGTAACATATCCAGGTATGCTCACCCACCGAAATGAAGCATTCACCCAAGTCCTTCAATAACATTTCCAGATATGCACAAGCACCAACATGAAACATTTCCCCAAGCAACCCTTCAGTGACATGACCTAGTATGCACAAACACCAAAATGAAACATTCATCCAAGCGATACCTTCATTAATATGTCCAGGTATGCACAAGCAGTAAAATGAAACATTTCCCCAAGTGACCTTTTCACTAAAATGTCCAAATATACAGAAGTACCACCTAATCTCCCCCTCACATCTTTGTGTTTTCCCTGAAAACTGCTGCTTACTGGTGTAAATTCAAGGCTATTTACACACTTTGCATGCAGATGAACTTATTATAGATCGATCTGTATGAATAAAATTCAGATGCATACATATAAAGCCCCTTAACAGTGTAGTAGCTCTCCCAATATCAGTTATGCATTAAGTATGTTACACTTTTGTGATATTGGGGCATGTTCATAAAAATTCCTCCACATTTCTCTTGTCATCCTAAACATCCAGGATTTATATAACCAAATAGAACCACTCTCTGCATATAACTGCTATGAAAATGCAAAACCCCAGACCATGAATATCACCATAAAAGCCATAGATAAATATACAATTATGTGCTATTACAGGACAAAAACAATTGGTACAATCCTATATAGGTTAAGATATAAAGGATAAGAATTGCAGATTTGGTATTATAATGTGCTGAATGGAGAGTCTGAATTATAAAGAAATATTACACTTGTGCAGATACAATCTGAGTGAGCAGTGCAGAGACAGCTATCTAGTGTTAGTGATATGGGACAGACAGGGAGGCTGTAATCACAGAGAAACAACAAACTGTGCACAGACTATGGGAAAGTTGTGCATAGAGAGCTACCTAGTGTTAGTGATATGGGGGAGAGAGAGGCTGTAATCACAGAGGAACAACAAACTGTGCACAGACTGTGGGAGAGCTGTGCATAGAGATCTACTGAGTGTTAGTGACATGGGAGATAGACAGAGAATCACAGAGTAACAACAAACTGTGTGCAGACAATGTGGTTTGTCCAACTATGCACAAGAGAGTGACCTAGTGTTAGTGATATGAGACAGAGAGGTTGTAATCACAGAGAAACAGCAACCTGCGCAAACAATGAGGGAGAGCTGTGCATAGAGATCTACTGAGTGTTAGTGATATGGGAGAGATAGAGAGGTGGTAATCACAGAGAAACAACAAACTGTGCACAGACTGTGGGAGAGTTGTGCATAGAGATCTATTGAGTGCTAGTGACATGGGAGAGAGACAGAGAATCACAGAGTAACAACACGCTGTGCATGGACAATGTGGAGATCAGTGCATAGAGAGTGACCTAGTGTTAGTGATATGGGGGAGACAGAAAGGTGGTAATCACAGAGAAACAATAAACTGTGCACAGACTGTGGGAGAGTTGTGCATAGAGATCTACCTAGTGTTAGTGATATGGGGGAGAGAGTGGCTGTAATCACAGAGAAGCAACATACTGTGTCCAGTCAATGTGAGAGAGCAGTGCATAGAGAGCTAAAATTGTGTTAGAGTTAAGGGGCAAGGTTATATTTTTTAAAGAGTGATATAAACTTGGTATTGAGAAAAGAGTATGACAAGGTATACAGAATCAGCAGAAGCTGAGACTACACAGTATGAAGATAAAGGAGTGTGGAAGGTAGATGGAAATGGCCATTAAATGAGAGAAAAGGAATATGGCAAGATAAACCCCGGGATTCATGAATCTCGGCATAAGGCCGGCGTTAGCTTTGCACCGAGCGTGGGACATAGAGATGGCACAGCAGCACCATATGCATATTAATGAAGGCGCGCTGCTGCACCGTCCACATGCACAGAACACGTGCGTGAGTGCAGGGGGCGTGTTTAAGCGCTGCACGGAGGCGTGAACATGTCTGCTACAGTCGTGCAACCTAAAATGCTGACTAGTACATCCTGCCTCTAATACCAACCAATCCTGTCAGTGTCCGTGGATAATGAAATTTATGCAAAGCATATAACAGAGTTCCACAAACAACATAATAAAATCACAGGAGTAAACACACAAGCACGTAGCTGAATGTTGAGCCCCTATCTAGAACTATTACATTTAAAACCCCGTGTCCGTATTTCATTGTAGTGTTGATTTTTATACCAAGTGGAAGTGAAACACAGCGTATTTGCGCCCCGCTGTCCTTTGCTAAGCCTAGCTCAATGGTTAGAGCATTCGCCTAATATCTGCCCATTTGTGGTCCGAGTTGTCCTTGTCTGGACAGCCCAAAAATGAATGGATATTACCTGGGTCAACCTACCATGTCATGAAAGATAAGTATTTGTGTGTACCTATGTGCGTGAAGTACAGCATATGGAAAACCAAATATGCTAGGGTTGTCCTCACAACCATATTGGTACCAGAGATATGTAGAGTACGCAATGTGTATTGCTGTCTGTGCCATGGGCCAGTAACCAGGGAAGGGATGGATGGTGTGTATGTGGAAGTTGGGGGGGTAACGGGTAATGTAATAATTCACCAAGGGGAGACTGTGTCGGATGTACAATAGGTGAACTGGAGGTTTATGAGGGTGCAGTGGGTGAATCAAAAAAGAAACCAAAGAACATACATTCACATCCCCAATACGCCCTGACAGGCCATTATGCAGAACACAATCCCACAAACATATGAACATTAAAATGTGCGATACACATGTACAAAAACAGTACCAGCTCACACCCACATGATGGTCTGGCCTGAACTGAGCCATCCAACCCCTACACACCTGGATACATAATTGAATACCCATCACCCCCCCCCTTGCTGAACGTCCACCAAAACCACCCATACTCAGGCTGCTAGCTTGGGCCAGCCATATCTGCACATAGTGCCCCCTACCCACATCTAGTAGGCAGTCTCACCCTAGGCAGTCTCAGGCTTGCAAACTAGGTATCCCATGCATGTATAACCCTCCCTCATTTTCATATAGCCAAAAGAATGGGAGTCATTGGTGTCCACAATTTTTGGACATCCCTCATGGGATAAGTGTCTGTTCTAAAGATTAGACTTGGTGGCACAACACAATGTCCAGCCCCGTAGACATCTGGACACAAGTTGCATTAGCAGTGGTTGTCCACAACCCTGCTCGGCCTCCAGCCAGTCCTGCATAACCTACGACTTGGGATTAAACACCTGACTGTGATGCATTTCTCCCCATGTGCATCACATGTTCCCTAGAAGCTTCCCCATAGCCATCGTCCAAATAGTACATGTCCACAAACTGTATACCCTGTCCAGGTTCCACGTCATAATGATGCACACAACCCCTGTATACAAATGGTACACGTCCCTCCAGGATGTGGGTGTTCATATACATGGCCATGTACAACCCCAGATATGTAGTCATACATCTATAAATGAGCATACTTATATACGCATAGCTACAGCTACGCATTACATATACATGCATATAAGTAGTTGTCAAGTATGTGTCCTATTTATAAATATGTATACTTGCAAATGTATACATATGTCTCTCAGAAACATATGAACATTAACATGTACTATACATATGTACTATACATATGTCACATTTGTTGCCAGTAGTGTGGAATGTCTGTAGTAAAGTTATATATCCCAACTACCATCCATGCAGAATGTACTACGGATGGTGTAGTGGTCAAACAGGTGACTAAGGTGTTTCTGTAACTGGGTCCAAGCCATGCAAGGGCTGCTAATTTTATATGATGCCCAGAATAATGGCCATCAGGTAGAGTGATTAAGTCACTTAAAAGCGGAGGTAAGCGGGTATGCACAGCAGTAATTCAACAGTGTGTGTGTGTGTGTGTGTGTGTGTGTGTGTGTGTGTGTGTGTGTGTGTGTGTGTGTGTGTGTGTGTGTGTGTATATAAAGCATAGACAAGGGATGAGAAGGGAATCAACAGCAACTATGGTATTATATAGTGCTGTCAGCGTATGTCATAACAAGCAGGACAGGAGTGAGCAAAGCATTGCTACTCACACCACAGGCAGGGTTTTACCAGTGGGGGTAACATTGTTGATCTGCTAAGTCTACTTTGCAAACAATCAGATGGTAGTCCCTAGTGGGACTACCAAAAATTGACAGGATATTTGGATCTCCGTGCATTACACAAGCAAGGGCAGGTATGATCAAGGACTAAATGGTGGGAGAGCATGATAATACATGTGTTGAGACAACATAGGTGTAGGGCCCCTTATACTGGGGGTAGGCCAATGTGTGGTAGTGTGTCATGGCTGTGAAAGCAACTGGATAATGGATGGATTGCATGTATGTCGAACTCGAGTGGGGTCGAGGAACCATGGGTATGTAATTATGGATCCAGGCGTCTCATAGTTGGATGGCCCGGTTCTAATTGGACTGCCCCATGGAGGTCAGCGAGTTCGTAATAGGTATATATGCATACACACATGCAGACATCAATATGTAGAAGTACATTCTCTGTAACACATGCATTCCATTTGTAGACATAAATAACAGGAAGGTGCACATACAAACATTGACCGTGGGTGGAATAATAGGCTGTGCAATAGAGGGACAGGACAAAACTGCTAAAATGCAGAGGTGTGTACAGTGTACAAAGTCAGTGCTGTGCTGATGATAATCAAATGTGAGGGCTTCCCCACACATAGAATCATTCCTGTGATCTGCCTGCTATGGCAATGCCCAAGTAATAAACCTGTCTATTTGTAAAAGAAATACGCTGAACACGTACATAATTAGGCTCCCATGTGTAACATGTGTGTTACCACATAGTCATACATATTAATTGTAGTGTCACATTAACAGGAGTAAGGATGTAATGAAGTATAGAGTCTAATCTTGCCAAAAACACATGCGTGTTCCATGTGGGGCAACCCAATAATTGAGAATAGTATTCCTTTGGTCGCTCACGTCACCAATATTTGTGGACTAAATGTATGGGAGTTCTGAGGATATGTGGAGTGAGTAAACCAGTGGGATGGCTGTATATGAGTAGGGAGTGGCCATTGTGTAGTGGTGTCGATACACCACGAATCCGACAGGAGAATGGATGGCAGCAGTGTTAGGGAGGTGTTGGGGTGTGTGTTTGGGGAACCAGGAGCCATGGGTATATGAGTATATATGCATATGGAGCAGCACAGCAATAGTGCATTCGTTACAGCAACCCCTAACAAACCAACATTCTCATACCGAATCCCACTGTATCACATTCCAATTACCATCGGTAATCTGTCCGCTGTATAACCTGCTAAATATCGATTGCAAGATAACTGGAGTGAAGTGTCAGTGTCATAATGAATAAGGCACTAGTATGCGGGTGAAGCATATATAAACACCATTACGCATGTGTAAGTGCATTTCCGTGGGGTATGTATTGGTTTACAGACACACACACACACATATATATATATATATATATATATATATATATATATATATATATATATATATATATATATATATATATATATATATATATATATATATATATATATATATATATATATGTATATATATGGTTGCAGACATACATATACGTATATATATATATATATATATATATATATATATATATATATATATATATATATATATATATATATATATATATATATATATATATATATATATATATATATATATATGTGTGTGTGTGTGTACAGATATAAATACATAAATACATATATATATCTATATGTGTGTGTGTGTGTGTGTGTGTGTGTGTGTGTGTGTGTGTGTGTGTGTGTGTGTGTGTGTGTGCGTAGATATACAGAGATATACAGCTATGACAGGAAACAACACACAAGAATGACATATGTTCACAGGCTATGCCAATGGAGGTGAGGAGCCCAGACAAGAAACATGAAACACGTAGTATGCCCTTCCACCCCCACCCCACCCCCAGCCGGACACGGGAAACATACACGCAAACATTGTAAAGATCCCACTGCTCCCCAGACCACAGGTAGGATGCAACCAGGGGGGTACACAGTGCACCCGTGGATTCTAATCTTGGAATACAGACTGGAGCATCCCTTGTGGGACACCCCAAATTTTGCCCAAACCAAATAAAGGCGATAGACCGGCCATTTTGTCCTTGGTGTATACAGACTCGGAATACAAGGGTGGGTAACCCTGATGACCCCTGGGCCGACACAATTGTATGAAATGGGTCCTGTGAAGTGGAGAGTGGGCAGCTTGTAGTGGTGTGTCCAGAATAGACCAGGACCCAGAGTAAGGATGGGTGCTGTTGAGGAGGCGAGGGAGGGGGAACTATGGGTAGCTACTTATGGGTCTAGGTGTGCAGGTGTTGGCTGATGTGGGCCTATATGGACAGCCCTAGGGATGCAAGCGAATGTGTTCATTGGGCAGAGACATCGGCCAACAAGCAGCCACACCCACTGCGAGACCCACTAAAGCAAAGTGTAATCTATATGGCAAGGAACGGAATAACCAGATGTAGACGTATATATGTAGAGGTATGTGTGTGTATATCCACCCATAGCGACATAGAGATATGCCTCTCCCTCACCCTAGTACAAATGTACACATACAGAGAAAGAATACAGATACATACCCACGTATAAACATATACATATGCAGGCAACCATAGACCCATATGTTGTTAGATTTTATATAACTATATATATATATATATATATATATATATATATATATATATATATATATATATATATATATATATATATATATATATATATATAGACAGCAAGATATAAATATACATGTATGCATACATATACATATATATTAATGTAAATATATATATATATATATATATATATATATATATATATATATATATATATATATATATAAATATATATGTGACAGTAAATATACACATGTATATAGCTAGGATATGATACAGCAGTTACGAGTAACATATGTTCACAGGCCATGCATATGGTGGTGGGAGGTCCTATAAACAAACGTATAACACATAGCATCACCCCCCCCCCAGCTAGGCCGGTGAGACATACAGACACACAATAAAGGTAATCACACCACTGCTTCCCAGACCACCGGTAGGATACTACCTATGGGAGAGACCTTCAAGGTCTAATCTTGAAACATACACATCGATGTCCCTTGTGGGACACCAAAAATTAATGATCGGTGCCAGTCCCGGTAATGACTTATCAAACCAGGCTGTAGATGCACACGGACCAGTGGGTTGTGCAAGCCTGATAATCCATGGGTCAACATAACGTACGACATGTGTTCCGACACAGGGAGAGTGGGCAATGTGTAGTGGTGTATTTATACCCCACCTGCACCCACAGTAAGGATGAGTGCTGTAGAGGAGTGGCAAGAGAGGGAACTATGGGTATGTGATTATGGGCCTAGGCATGCAGGTGTTGGCTGGCAGAGCCATATTAGGACCACCCCAGGGATGTAAGTAATATCCTGATATGGGTATAGCTGACTCCCATACCTCCCAACCCCTAAGAGCACATCCACTGGATAGGCCATAAACCATTGGGGGAACACATAGGGACCATACTATTGAACTGTCCCCAATTACCAGGGACATCCCTGATTTTGACTCAGATTCTAACTCTGTCCCACCTAAACCTTCCTAGAACTAGTGATATTAGGAGAAAAGGTGGTGGATTACACTTAATGAATAATGACAACAATTAAGAGTCATAAACATCATGTACCTCAGACAATGTGTATGAATTCATATGCTCTGAGTCTGTCAATGTGTCAGGTTAATAGCACCAATAATTTAAATGTGTCCCTGATGTTGTTATGCCGTGTCCCTGATTCAGTCTTTATTTTTCCCCAATCGTATGAGAGGTCTGATAGGGACAGAAAGCACATATTCCACTGACTACCTTAGAAAGATGATAGAATAATAGGTATGCAGTAGCATGACTCGACTGACGGATGTGGGTCCCAAAACCCAATTACTTGTCTGTATTGAAGAGTCTCAGTTCCCATGTATCAGCCAGATGGGTGCAGATTGTAAGAGGAACACACAAATAATATGAATAAAACAGTGGACAGGCCGCGGATTCTGTACAGTCAAACGGCATGCCATTGCCTAATGGCCAGCCATTCCCGATACTGTAGACATGGAATCTGATGTAATAGGCATCACAAGGTAATATTGTGGCCCTTGCTCCCACCCAAGGGTGTAAGTGTCAGATGCAAGCACCAATGTCAGTGCATTTGCAAGTGCGGGATCAAGCAGGTATAAACCTGTTTGGCTGCCAGTATGCGAGTATTACACTACTAAAGAAATGTAGAGGTTAACTGAGTGTAAGAAGCTGTAACCAGAGGTTAGCAATGCTTAACACCACACAAACCCACGCACACCCACTCACAACTGCTTTAATGTGCCTTAATCCCTCTGTATCCAATGGCCTTGTTCTGCCTTGCAACAAAATAAATGGCCTCTGCAAGGGTCAGAACCAGGACCCTGCACACACAGCTAATGTGATTTACCAATACGCCATGGCAGATATACAGACATCGGACCTTACCACAAACATATCATACAGCGCAGTCATTCAACAGTATAGGAATGTATTCCATCATGTAGATGTATGTGTGAGTGTTTATGTCCAGCATATAGGTACATATATAGAGAGATATATCAGGAACATACCATGTGACAACAAAGCATTACAAACGAATGAAAAGGGAAACATCAGCAATGCCTGTATTATGTAGTGATGTTGTCCTATATAATATCAAGACTCCCTTAGACAGACATGTGTCTTTCATACACACATTGGTCGTATACATCACTCTGTGCATGTAATGTACATTAACACAACAGTTCCTGTCCAATCATTATGTGAGAACAGTACTCTAGCAAGGTGCTGTGTGCAACATCATCATCGTGATAAAGGTAAATGGGGTAACCATAGTGGGACCGGTAGTGTTGTGTGTGCAATGGAGTCGTCCACATCACGTGTACCTGGAACATTTAGGAGTGATGTGCATACCAGGATCGTGCGCCTTAGGGACAGGGGTGAGGATAACAGGAGTATGTTGTGATGCATATTAAAAGGGTTACATGTGTCCAGTGGACACGTGTGTGAAATGGACAGCTATGTATGGGGCAAATGTCCTAGGAACCGATTGGTCTTATGTTTCCATAGGGTGAGAGTGGGATGTGGGAAGACAGTAGGCATGCCCGTGGAGGATAGGTAGGGTAGGATCACAGACAAGACAGCATACAGGGTCGGTATATGACACGTGGGGGGATACACCTCAGATGGGGAGGGGTGTTCGGCATTCACAAGCCCATGGGAACTGTGGGACAGAGGTCCTTAGCCATGGACAGCCACCACTGCACCAAAACAGCTGCAAAGGAGGCAGTGCTGGGGGCTGTCTGGGAGGGGCAGCCCCCAGCACTGCCTCCTTTGCAGCTGTTTTGGTGCAAAGGAGGCAGTGCTGGGGGCTGTCTGGGAGGGGCAGCCTCACCCTGTAAATGTGACACTCCACCCTTGAGCTTGTGAATCTGGCCTCGGAACCCCTTATTAACCCCCAACACACCACGTCCAGGACCGCACAACAGCGGACATGTTCCTGTCTGGCCCTGCTCTCAGGGGAACAAGCCCCATCCTCAGTGGTGGTACCACCAGACGGTGGTGCAGAGCCAACAGATGTTGAGGTCCAAGGCTGGGCCCCAGATGTGCTGGTGCCCGGTGCCATGGCCAGCTGATGTGGGACAGGAGGTTCTGCTGGGACCTCCAAACCCATACAGCCTATGGTGTTGCAGTTTAAGCACAGATATGGCTTAGTAATAGACAACAGCATTAAGGAATACTTACAACAGTATGCATAGATATGAACATCAACCCAACACAAAAGACGGTATACATTTGCAGAGGGAGCACAACACATGCATATATACTGCATGACATCTGTACAAAGTGTAGAAGACGTGTGACTGCAGCTATGAACAGCGGCCCATTATTGGCTTGCCACTGAGAACCCCAGACAGTGTCTGTCATACCACTGTTTCATGTGACATATGTCCAGTCAGGGATGCAATGGCAGTAACACATCCCTATCACCATGTACTGGCTTCAATCCTCACACTATGCTCCTTCTGAGTACAGATGTGTGTTCAGTGTGTAACACAGGAAACAAATGGTTCCACACACTGACCAGTCCACAAATGGCCCTACAGATGGGGTCCCTCATGAACAGAGCACTGCCATGTCTGTTTTAAAACATGTAGAATAGCCATTACCACACACAACATGATAAACAGGCAGTAGTCTCAATGAAGCATGGCTACATTTACATGCTGTAGTCATGTCTGGCACATCACCTTCCTGTCTTTAGGCTATTTACCACTGTGAATGATGTTTGAGGAACATCCAGATATCATCTGTGATGCCATTTCCAAACACCACATCCAGGTAACACTCACAGCGACTGTCATGGCCAAACACCAACATGATGCTCCTAGTTATTGTACTGTGTTTATCATGTGAATGGCTATGAGAACGTCATCACATCTGTTCCACATGCAATCAGCTAGATGAGGACTGCAATAGGTGCAGAGGCCATCACCTGATCATATCCATCATTTACAATACACATGCTGCTGCTGCTGCTGAGCAGGTGTACACCTCCACATCCACCAGAGAGTGTGTGGATGGGACAAACAAAGTACATCAGAGAAGGGCTTGGAGACTAAAACCAAAGCATCGTCTGTCACACACCTACCAGTACAGGGGTCAAACCTCATTACTATTACAAGTGCATGCAGTTACTACATGTGTCACAAAGCCGACATGTTGCTGTGCTGTAAGAACATATATGTGTGTTGGTGAGAGACATGTGCAACAGAGATATAGTAGACATACATTAGGTGCAGCACACATGGCTGTCCACTTGAACGGATGCCATTGTCACCACAACCACACTCTCTAATGGACTTGCATTGACACTCTTTGCCAGGGCCACAAATACACTCCATAACTACTTTGTTTGCCACACCACAGTAATGCACAGGTACTACATGCACCACAGGGGATATCTGAAGTTCTACAGACTAGGGCATGTGAACGTGTTTGACATCTGTTGGTATGCCAATGGGGGTTATACTGGGAATGCCTGTGGTTGGGAGCATCATAACCCACACGTAGAAACAAGGTGCCAGTACTGACATGCATGTATGCATTGCTTCATGGGTGTGTAGTGGTTGGTTGTGCAAGATGGCTGTACAAGGCTGGGTGAGGGGTAATCCCTTGGCATCATTCCCCCCGACAATGGTGTGCAGTGTGCTACAGGGGTGTAATGTCTGCAATATCCCACACAGATGGGTACTGCATGAACTGCCTTGACATCCTGGTTAGCATTGTGTATGCCATAGCTTTGCAATGCATGCCATGTCTGTGTTTGACATGGATATTGCCTGGGATGTGCTTGTCCACAATACTATACAGTGACATATACAGGTGCACCTGGTTTGGCAGGCACATGTTGTGTACACAGACTGTCATCCTCCGATATGCCAATACTGGCCTGGTGTGGCGAAACCTGCATATAGTCAGCAGGTTGACCCTGCACCTGCACTGAAAGCATGATACAGGTATTCCTTTGTGTCAGTGGCATCGGTCCATACAGGGCACATGTGTATGGCATTGTATGGCCTCTGTGGATTACATTTGATGGCATCACATATGTTGCAGGCATCCAGTGGGGAACATAGTGAAGGCACATTGTCCGCAATTATGTGCCTATTGTACTGCTGTACAGGTTGCCATGTCCTCTGCAGCCCACTGCAATCACACCATGCCTACTATCTGTCACTAATGTGCATGGTACTAGCAACATAGCAGGATATCCTAGGCAAGTGTGTTTGCGTATGACACATGGGTTCAGTACATATACCGGGTACTAGTAAGGTTGTATACTTTGTTCACCAGGCCTTTTGCCAGATGTAGGTGTATGGCTTGCCAACACAGTCCCATGGCTGACTGACATCTGTCCTCCTCGTGAGGTGGGCATTGTGTCATAAGACAGATACCATATAGGAAAACTAGAAAATTTGCTCTCCAACATGCCCAGTGGTTAGACACTCACAGCCACCCCCACACTGGCTCTGACAGTCAAACACACACACCTGCCATGTCCTGGATTAGAACCCCTACCTACCTAGTGTATCACACTGCAGTAATATGCATTTACAGCATGAGCTATGGAGAATACCAGGTTAAAACAGTCCTAGAGGTGTATTTCTAGGTGTGTGACATCGGCAGGATTGCCAAAGGTGAGTATATGAATTGTACAGAGTCTGAGTACTCTAAAAGCATTGGTCTGTCCTCAGGCAGATGGACACACACATAGTTGGCAAGTCTGGGATTACAACACTGGCGTAACTACTCTATCACACTACAGCAATACACAGTTACAGAACGCACAACAGAAACTACTGGTCTATGACGTTCCCAGAGGTGTATTTCTAGGTGAGTGACATCAGAAGCATTGCCAAAGGTGAGTATATGATTTATATGGACTGTGGGTAGCCTATAAACCATTTCTCTCTACACAGTCTGAGACAGACAGATGCGCACACATTCACACACACAATTGGCAAGTCTGGGGTTAGAACTACTACCTAACTAGTATATCACCACAGCAGTATGCAGTTATGGGACATGCCATGGAGATTACTGAGATACAGCTCTCCCAAAGGTGCATTTCACAATGGATGACCTCAGCAGGCTTGACATAATACTGCTATGGGCAGGGCAGTGTGTGCATGGGCCATAGCTCAGTGATGTAGGGGTTGACATGCCTCATACGGGTGCACATGGGCCATATGTCACAGGTACATGTATACAGCTACTAGATGACTACTTCCCTTTACAGTCATGTTGCACAGCTGGCACGTGCACCACATAGTCTGACATGCTAACAGATACAGGTGGCTAGTATTTGCAGTGAATGACATCTGCACCTCATGTGTTTGGGGCCCTTTAGCTGTGTGCTGGATGAGACAGGCCTGGATTGCTCCTTGTCACTGTCAACCTCTTCCACACATCTATGTCCATCTACCTTTGACGTATTATAGTGTGTGGTCCTTACATATATGTCTGTATTCCTATCCACTGTGTGTGCAAGGCAGGTGTGATGCATACTGACATGTGTCTGCACTAAGAAATGTGACCACCAGATATGTCCGGACCACTGGTGTTTGCAGACATGGCCTTCATGTGTTCAAGTGTGTGAGCATGCCCAGTATAACCATTCAGTATGTTGTCGACTGACATTGCCTTCATACCTTCAAGTGTGTGAGCATGCCCAGTATGGCCACCTGTATCGCATGTGTTACATGTCCAGGTAGTTTGTACTGTGATGCTGACCTTTGTGTTGTACACCAACAGGTAGCATGCTGTGTCTACAGGGTGTCAATCAGTCATGTGGCATTGACTGTTTCTACATTTCTGCATAGTGGGGGCACACCTGACTGTATCTACATTCTTACACAGGAGTGGGGGGGGCACACCTGACTGTTGCTATAAGTGAATGTTGGATGGGGGCACACCTGACACTTGTACACATTTTCTAGTACTGTACTGGTATGTCAGGCACTTAATTTCAGTGTGTAGTCTTACTTATTGTGCTGGCTAGAGGCATACCAGAGTACTACAGATCTTAGCTTTAATTACCAACATATTAGTTTCTGACTTCCTAGCCTTCACGACCTACATCCAACTGCCTGGCCTGCTGTAGTCTGTCTGTGTGGGTCTGTGGGAGAGGATACCCATAGGGCACATTCAGAGGCCATAGTACAGCATTTGTGTGTGTTGGTCTACACCTGTCCAGCTGCTTGAGACTTGTGTGGGTCTTATGGACACACATGATGCTCAGCCATTACCTGCAGTGGGTTTTGTCACCCTGTGTAATACTGGCTACTATGGTGACTCCAGTATGTGTTACAGATGTCATGGTGCCACTATGGGTATCTACTGTCTGCTGCCTTAACATTCAGCCACCCAATTCCCTTGCATGCTCACATCCATACCAGAGCTACAGGTGCCAACACATTCTACTACATTTGGCAATTGGTAGGTTGATTGACTTATCTTGAGGGTGTGCCAAACTTGAGGATGGTGTTGGAGGGCTGCCTATGTCGGATGTGCACTCCCTATACATGGCTGAGCACAGGTAGTGTCATGTTTGGCATCCCTTTTACTGTCTGTGTGAGTCAGAGAGGGTGGCATTCCCTGGGTCCCTACTGTGTCAGTGCATATGCTATGCATTGCCTCTTTGCCAAGGCCAGGTCATATTGGGCACGCCTTCTTCTGCCTACTGGGTCAGGCTCAGGTTGTTCCTCCTCCGAGTCACTCTGTGCCTGTACAGGCCTTGGCATTGGTAGGGGGGTGTGTGGCCCTGCCCATGCTGTTCCTGCTGCAGCTATTTCCCAGGATCATATTGTGTAGCATAGCACATACCATGAATCCCACTAGGCGCTGAGGCACAAAACCCTCCGTTTAAAGACACAAAACAGAACTGTAGATAGGATCACTGCAACTCCAAACTATCGAACACCAGATGGACGAGCAGGAAAGGTTAAAAAGTTCTTTTATTGCACACAACAAGAAAACCATCCAAGTAACCACTCCAAGTAACCACAAGCGCTTTCGCCTGTTCTTAACAGGCTTTTTCAAGTGTATTAGGTTGCTGCTTCATTCAGAATTTATACCAAACCAACCCTGCTCATGTGATTAAATTAATTGCATGATTGTCATCAATTGATTAATACAAAATATTTAAAAGACATACCCTAAAACCGTAACTCTTTTTCAAAACATTAAAACTGCAATTTTACTATCAAGTCTTTCCTTAGTTTGCATATAGAAAAAGTAATAAATGTATATGTAACTGAACTTTCAAAACCTAAAAATATAACTTAATACTTTATGTAAACCTGTTGTGTGAAAAATAAGTTACAAAGTTTATGTTGAAATGAAATGCTTTCCTTTCGGGTACTTTAAACACACATTTTGTAACCACAAACACATTTCCCTTTCTCATAACTTCAAAACAATATACAAGTTTTGAAAGTATCAATTAGATACTTACTACAAACCTCTAACCTATTTAGTTCATTAAAAATATATATTAAAATATACTGCTTAGTTTAGGTGACAATAAAACAACTAATAATACTGTAAACATGACTATTTTAATATTTAATGCTTTTAAATGATAGTTGAACCTTAGAAACTCAACAATGACCAGATTCAGAACCATTAATCCAGTTACCCTAAAAGTTGAAACAATGTGGTACTTCAGTTGATCCTGTTTCTTCTAGCCCTAAGAATGTCCTAAACTTATCCCTTCATTAATGCCTGGATATTTGGTTGCGTTAAGCCTTAGTTGCCAGGTTAATTCTTTGATCCCCAGCTTTGTTTCCCAGTCTCCTCCTCTCAAGTCTTGTTTTACATTGTCCACTACCAAAAACTTTAATGCCATGTTTTACAACTGAGAGAATGCTTGTAAAACGACTTGTCTCTTTCCTTGTTTTAATGTCGTTTATGTGTTCGTAAATTCTGCGTCTAAACTGCCTCTCAGTTTAGCCCACATAAAAGGATGGGCATTTTGGCAAAATCCTATATATATAACTCCAGATGAATTACAATTGTAATTGCACTTTGCATACAAGGTGCTTTTACGTGAGGGAATATGAACCTGCTCTTTGTTAATAAGATAGGAACATTGCTTGCATCTACCGCATGCAAAAGTGCCTTTTCTTTTGCTACTAGAGCTTGCTGTTTCTCTTCTAATTGAATGTTTTGTTCAAATATTCCCTTCAAATTGATGTTTCTTTTCCTAGTAAAGTTATATGTTCAGGAAATAACTTATTAAATTCATCTTGTGATGTAATCATAGGCCATAAATTCCTGATAGTGTTTTCAATTAGCAAAGAGTCCTGAGAATATGTATATACAAAATTCTTATGCTTGTCACATTTTGTGTCATGTTGCTTCCTGAGTACTACAGGCCCTATTCCCAACAGAGGTTTAAGATCGTTCCCTCTTCTATGAACAATTTCATCCAGTATAACCTGGAACAATTCAAAAGGATAACCTCTAATGTGAAAAGCTTTTTAAAATTCTGCCTCATCTTGAAATAGTTTGTCTGTACTACACATTCTGGACGCTCTTACTAGCTGTCCTTTAATGATGCCCTTTTGATGTGCCAGGGATGACCACTATCGTAGTGCAAGTATGCATTACAGTGTGTTTCTTTCCTGTATATCTGTGAAGTGAAACCTTTTTGATTAGGTCTTTTTGTTAGTGTAATGTCCAAGTAATTCAAACTTTCTTTACTCAACGTGTAAGTGAATCTAAGAAAACAAGTGGTGTTCTCCAGGTACTCTATAAATCCTAAAATTGTTGTTCTGTACCTGACCATAGGATGCAAATATCGTCCAAAACCTTTTGTAAAATACAATATGTTCTTTCCAGCTGGTGTTGTGTATGAATTCCTTCTCCCACTTGTGCAAAACTATATTTGCATATGCAGTAGCGCATGCCCAGCCACCACTTTTTGTTTGTAAAATTCTTCATTAAAATTTATAAAGTTGTTATGCAGCACAATTCTCATAAATTCTAGTATTGTGTTAACTAGATCAGTGCTAAGTCCTGATTCCTTAACAATGACTTCTCGAACCAATCCATACCTTGCTCGTGCGGTATGCTCGGAAATAATTCGACAATGTCTATTGTTACCATAAACAAGTTGGAATTGTCAATTTCTTGATTTATATTGGTAAGGAACTCCCATGAATCTTTACAAACAAAATCTAGTTGCTTAACATATTTTTTCAGGTGGAAGTCAATGAATTTACTCAGAGATTCAGTTACACAGCCTGCTCCTGATACAATAGGACGAAATTTTAAAGGAGCAAGTCCCTTATGCACCTTGGGGATACCAAAGAGTACAGCTGTTTTAGGTTTAGGTACAAGTAAAAAATTGTGAGTTTTCTCATCCAAAAATCCTTGCAGTAATAAATCATGTATGTAGTATTTGATTTTACTCACTGCTATGTTAAGTTCATTCAAAGAGCTTGGTTCATAGGTGTTAGTGTTTTGTAACAAAGCAAAGATGTAATTCTCATATTCAAGTTGCTTCATGAGCACTATACCCCCTCCCTTGTCCGGCTTCATTACTCTGATTTTATTCTTCTTTAAATTATTAACCACCTTCTGCAAATATTCAGGGAAATTAGTAGAGCCATAATTCTTGTTTCTGTCTAAATTATCCCTAAAAATGTTTTCTATAATTTCTTCAAACATTTTTAGTTTAGGGTGGACAGGGGGGTTAAAAGTGCTACTTCTACCCAGAGTAGTTTCAAGTGGCGCCTGATTTTTGAAAATAGCAGTTAAATTTAAGTTTCTTACAAACAATTTAAGCTCAATTAAAAGCTTAGGAAGAAAAGCTGGCTTGTTGGGTACAAATTGTAGTCCTTTAGTAAATAATTCAAAAAAGTCTTTGGTAATGTTTATGTCTGTGTAATTATATATACTGAAACTGTCAAATGTGTGAACACTGCACAAGCCGTGCTCACTTACAACTCTAGAGACCTTTATGTCATCTTTGTTAACAGAATGGTCATTACTCAACGTCTCCTGCCCCATACATTCTGCTGGTATTGATTTGATTTCACCCTCGGTCTGCCCTGGGAAGTTGAAAACCCTGCTGCATACTGTTGGTACTTTTTGTGCAAGTCTCTCACTTCTCCTGGGCATTTCATCATAGTTGTAGCCATTATTTCTACTGTGAGAAGTTACAGTCTCAGTGTTTTCATGGGTGTTTTGTTTATGAGCTCCCCTGCTGGGTATGCCCTCCTCTCTATATTCCATTAAATCTCTTTCTAACTTTCTTGCCTTCCTGTCTAAAACTTTAAAACAGTGCTCGTCTACTTCTCTGGTCGTTTCATTGTATTTCCTTTTATAACTTAAAAATCTATCATCGTTAGTGATACTATCATGCAGTACATTTAGTTCATTCAACAAAACCTCTTCTTTTTCATGTAGTCATCAACCATTAATTTCAAAACCTCAATTCCAGTTTTATTAAACAACTCTGTTAGTTTAGAATGCAAGGTTGAGCCTGAAAGCTGTTAGGGTATCTGTAACAGCGTAACCCTTAGGTACACGCTCAACTTTAATGCATTCCTGCAAATAATTAATCTCTAACTGTGAATTTTTAAAAGCATACAGTTTGTCTTTAAATGTCTCAAAGTCATTGTCCAACTGCTCCAAATGCAGATTAAAAGTACCTGTTTTGAAACATGGTAGCTGTTCTGTCCAATCTTTAAAGCTGAAATTGTTGTCCATACTAAAAGTTCCGTTTTTGTCAGCATGTTCTTTGCTGTTAGGAGAAACGAGCGGATGATTCACCATAACCGGCTCCCTGTTTGAAGGTCCTGGTCTTGGGCCTCTTCTACCCGTTGTTCCGTTCCTTGTCTTCGCTTGCTGCTGGTTGCAAGGTATTCCTGAAGTCGAGGAACCATTAGACCTGTTGGAATTCATTATACTGTTGTTTAACTGTGTTAGTAGAGCCAAGACCTGATTTAACTCTCTACGAGTTACCGGCGTGTCATCCGGGTCTTCCCCAAGTAAGAAAGGCGTGTCAGTAAAAACTGGAGATGTTGTCCTCTGCCATAGCTCAAAACCAGGAAGCAATACAACGAAAACAAACCAGTACCAAATCCCAGGCGCTGAGGCACAAAACCCTCCGTTTAAAGACACAAAACAGAACTGTAGATAGGATCACTGCAACTCCAAACTATCGAACACCAGATGGACGAGCAGGAAAGGTTAAAAGTTCTTTATTGCACACAACAAGAAAACCATCCAAGTAACCACTCCAAGTAACCACAAGCGCTTTGCCTGTTCTTAACAGGCTTTTCAAGTGTATTAGGTTGCTGCTTCATTCAGAATTTATACCAAACCAACCCTGCTCATGTGATTAAATTAATTGCATGATTGTCATCAATTGATTAATACAAAATATTTAAAAAGACATACCTAAAAACGTAACTCTTTTTTCAAAACATTAAAACTGCAATTTTACTATCAAGTCTTTCCTTAGTTTGCATATAGAAAAGTAATAAATGTATATGTAACTGAACTTTCAAAACCTAAAAAATACTTTATGTAAACCTGTTGTGTGAAAATAAGTTACAAAGTTTATGTTGAAATGAAATGCTTTCCTTTGTACTTTAAACACACATTTTGTAACCACAAACACATTTCCCTTTCTCATAACTTCAAAACAATATACAAGTTTTGAAAGTATCAATTAGATACTTACTACAAACCTCTAACCTATTTAGTTCATTAAAAAATATATATTAAAATATACTGCTTAGTTTAGGTGACAATAAAACAACTAATAATACTGTAAACATGACTATTTTAATATTTAATGCTTTTAAATGATAGTTGAACCTTAGAAACTCAACAATGACCAGATTCAGAACCATTAATCCAGTTACCCTAAAAGTTGAAACAATGTGGGTACTTCAGTTGATCCTGTTTCTTCTAGCCCTAAGAATGTCCCCTAAACTTATCCCTTCATTAATGCCTGGATATTTGGTTGCGTTAAGCCTTAGTTGCCAGGTTAATTCTTTGATCCCCAGCTTTGTTTCCCAGTCTCCTCCTCTCAAGTCTTGTTTTACATTGTCCACTACAAAAACTTTAATGCCATGTTTTTACAACTGAGAGAATGCTTGTAAAAGCACTTGTCTCTTTCCTTGTTTTAATGTCGTTTATGTGTTCATATATTCTGCGTTTTAACTGCCTCTCAGTTTTGCCCACATAAAAGGATGGGCATTTTTGGCAAAATCCTATATATATAACTCCAGATGAATTACAATTGTAATTGCACTTTGCATACAAGGTGCTTTTACGTGAGGGAATATGAACCTGCTCTTTGTTAATAAGATAGGAACATTGCTTGCATCTACCGCATGCAAAAGTGCCTTTTCTTTTTGCTACTAGAGCTTGCTGTTTCTCTTCTAATTGAATGTTTTGTTCAAATATTCCCTTCAAATTGATGTTTCTTTTCCTAGTAAAAGTTATATGTTCAGGAAATAACTTATTAAATTCATCTTGTGATGTAATCATAGGCCATAAATAGCACATACCATAACAATGTGGGTGCATGTAGCTGGTGAATACTGCAAGGCTCCACCGGATGTGTCCAGACACCGGAACAGTGACCTGAGCTTCCCAAACACATGCTCTATTTTATGTCTGACCTGTGCGTGTACCTCATTATGGCATTGTTGATCAGGTGTGAGTGCATTTCTGATGGGTGTCATCAGCCACGGCTCCAGTGGGTACCCGACATTCTCCACTAAGTGACCATAGGGGATGTCCATATTGGCAAAGCTGTAGTACAGCTGCATCAGATGCCATATTTCTGAATCATCATAGCTTCCAGGGTAGCCAGCACACACATTCATTATAATGCCCTGGGCATCACATACGACCTGGAAGTTGATGGAGGGGATGCCCCTGTGGTTGATGTAGGCCCTACCCTGCTCACTGGGTGGTGCTTTGATGCATAAGTGTGTGCAGGCTATAGCACCCACTACCCCAGAGTAGTCTGCTATTTGGTGGAAGAGTCGCATATTGCTGGTTAACACCTTACATGTGTTGAGGAAATATACGTGCTCACTGGCATGTGCTGACATGGCATCTAGGAACTGGTGGGATGCTGATGCCTGTGAGATCCCCAAGATATCACCAGTTGTGCTTTGGGAGGTACCTGTAGCTAGTATACCTAGGCCTACACATACCTTGGTATCCACTGGGATGGGTTCCCCTCGGCCTGTTTGATGTGTCAGGTGTGGCTGGCACAGCTCAAAAATCTGCTGTAGGAGGTCTCTGTCCACCCTTTAGCACTCCACTATCTCCAGCTCATGTAGCCCCTGGTAGGTTACCCTGAGTCTGTACACTCTTCTCTGCCTCCTCACTGAGGGTTGTTTGGCAGCATTCACATCTTCACCACCCACAGCCTTTTGTACATGTTGGTCTATGTTGCCTGCTGCTGCCCTTTTCATTTCGTAGGTTTGTTTGTTAAAATTTCCCCGCATGTATACACCGGTGGTGTAGAGTTTGGAAAAACCATAAGGGAAGGTGTTTGCTTAGTTTATAGTAGTGTTCTGGGCTAGGCTGGTCTGCTGCCCCTGTAATCAGCTGATTGTGATACATGTCACCTGTCAGCTCAGATAGTTCACCTTGATTACTCTCCTACTGCTGTTGTCCCTCCCAATTGCACTAGGCAGGTATAGACACACCCCTAGCTTAACCGTGCTAAGCTAGGAGCAATCCCAAGCCACAGGGCTCCAATCCATGTACAGTATGCCTGACACACCTCCCATGATGTCACCTATATCTGAGCCCTGCACCCAGCAATCTATACACATACACTCTTGGGTCCTGCCTCTCACCCTGGGGATAACCGGGATTCACTATCCTTTACCTCATTTGCATAGGATTGCCTGCTAATGTATAGTTACATGACCCATACTGAGCCTCCCCAAAACTAACCACTGCTAACCGTCGCGCAAACCCGCACACAACTGCTTAAAAGTGCCTTACTCGCACCGTATCCAACGGCCCTTGTTCTGCCCAGCAACAAAACAACTGGCCTCTGCAAGGCTCATAACCAGGACCCTGCACACCACAGATGATGTGCTTTACCACTAAGCCATGGTAGATATACAGACATCATTTGTTATCACGTACATATCATCCAGCACAGGCATTCGACAGTATAGGACATGTATTCCATCACGTAGATGTATGTGTGTTAATGTCTATATATATATATATATATATATATATATATATATATATATATATATATACACACATACATAGATATAGAATATATATCTCAAGAACAAACCTCGTGACACCAAAGTGTTAGAAAAGAATGAAAAGGAAACCACCAGCGACTCCTGTATTATGTACTGATGTTAATCCCAAGGCAAGTGTGTTTCTGTGTGACACACGGGTTCAGACTGTATTCAGGGTAATATTAGGGTTGCTGACTTTACTCACCAGGCCTATTGCCAAATTTATGGGTATGTCTTGCCAACCCAGTCTCTTGGCTGATTGTGACATTTATGGCCACTATATAGGGAAACAACAAAACACACTCTTCAACACATCCAGTGGGTAGCCACTCACGGCCACCAACACATAGGATATGACTGACAAACACACACACCTGCTATGCCTTGGAATAGAACACCTACCTGACTATTTTAACACACTACAGCATTACACAGTTACAGAACGTGCTACCGAGATTACTGGGTCACAGCAATCTCAGAGGTGTGTTCCAAGGTGGGTGACATCATCAGCCTTGCCAAAGTTGAGTAAAGGAATTGTACGGAGTGTGAGTACTCTAAAAAGTGTTGTTTTGTCCACCGGCAGACAGACACTCACACTTGGCATGTTTGGGATTAGAATACCAACCTAACTACTTTATCACACTACAGCATTACGCAGTTACAGAAGGCGCTATCGAAATTACTGAGTCACAGCAATCCCAGAGGAGTATTCCTAGGTGGGTGACATCATCAGCCTTGCCAAAGTTAAATATAAGAATTGTACGGAGTGTGAGTACTCTAAAAAACATTATTTTGTCCACTGGCAGCCAGACAGACACACACACACACACACACACACACACACACACACACACACACACACACACACATTTAGCATGTCTGCAATTAGAACACTGACCTAACTACTTTATTGCACTACAGCATTATGCAGTTATAGAATGCACTATCGAGATTACTGGGTCACAGCAATCCCAGAGGAGTATTCCTAAGTGGGTGACATCATCAGCCTTGCCAAAGTTGAGTACAGGAATTGTACAGGGTGTGAGTACTCTAAAAAGCATTGTTCTGTCCACCAGCAGATGGACACACACACACACACTTGGCATGTCTGCGATTAGAACGCCGACCTAACTACTTTATTACATTACAGCATTACGCAGTTACAGAACGTGCTATCAAAATTACTGGGTCACAGTAATCCCAGAGGAGTATTCCTAGGTGGGTGACATCATCAGCCTTGCCAAAGTTGAGTACAGGAATTGTACAGAGTGTGAGTACTCTAAAAAGCATTGTTCTGTCCACCGGCTAATGGACACACACTTGGCATGTCTGAGATTATAACACCAACCTAACTACTTATAGGTTCATAGGTTCATAGGTTCATACTAAGCTAACTGCCCTTGTGAGCCATTTTAAGCCTAGCCAATTATCCCTTGTGAGACTCAAACCCAGCACCTTGTGTTTGTAAGGCAACCACCTTAACCATTAGGCCACCCTCCCTCAACTACTTTATCACACTATGGTATTACACAGTTACAGAATGCGCTATCAAGATTACTGAGTCACACCAATCGCAGAGGAGTATTCCTAGGTGGGTGACATCATCAGCCTTGCCAAAGTTGAGTATAGGAATTGCACAGAGTGTGAGTACTCTAAAACGCATTGTTCTGTCCACCGCCAGATGGACACACACACACACACACACACACACACACACACACACACTTGGCATGTCTGGGATTAGAACACCGACCTACTTTATCACACTACAGCATTACGCACTTACAGAATGCGCTATCGAGATCACTGGGTCATAACAGTCCCAGATGTGTATTTCTTGGTGGGTGACATCATCAGCCTTGCCAAAGTTGAGTACAGGAATTGTACGGAGTGTGAGTACTCTAAAAAAGCATTGTTCTGTCCACCAGCAGACAGACACACACACACACCAGTGATGGGATCAGAACACCTGCCTATCTATAGATCACTATTACAGTACTATGCAGTTATGAGTTGCGCCACAGAGATTACACATTCCAAGGCACTCATCATGACCGTCTAGGACTGCGGACATCAACAGGGATGCTGTCAGTTAAGATGTACATATTTGTGAACCCGTGTGTTTAACGTAGGAGTCCATCCTAAACAGGAGTATGCCCTTCTGTGGAATGGACGACTACTATCACTATACAGGGTTACAGTCGCCATGCTCATACACATAGAAGCACATAACTTACACAAGGTGTCAGTGGGCATGCTCACACACTTAGTAGCACAGAGCTGTTTGGAATGCACTATGAGTCCAAATGCACAAATTATACTGGGCATGCTCATACACTTAGTAGTACAGGGCTGTTTAGGATGCACTCTGATTCTAAACACGGAAGGCCACAGTGGACATGCTCATACAGTTAGATGTACAGAACATGTTGTAATAGTAGTACAGGGCTGTTTAGGATGCACTCTGATTCTAAACACGGAAGGCCACAGTGGACATGCTCATACAGTTAGATGTACAGAACATGTTGTAATGGTCTCCGGTGTTAGTAGTTGTCATTGTTAGCAGGAATGCTGCACTACATGTATCTGACAAGGGTCATCTACACAACACCTGCTGCTGTCCATCACCTTAGATGTATCAGTCTATACCAAGCACAATACTACCACTCGCAGTGATTTCATGCTAGGAATGGCAATTGCTTGACCAACACAATGAGCCAATGTCCTGCTGTAATTACGAGGTTGTCCAGTGTCTGTCAGACTGGGATGAATGACTGACAGAAGACAAGCCTTTGTCACAGATCACATGCATCCATGATTCAAGGGAGTGTTGATAATACTTTGTTCACATTTGCCCATATAGTGCCATTCCAAGGCAAATTACCTAAACACAGGATAACACCCTGACACTTAGAAGACAATTGCATTGTATGCTTATGCTAACCAGTGCTAGATGTGCTGCTATCGTAATCACAGCTGCTCACTGTTGAACCTACAGTGGGGAATACTGACATCTGTGCAGTGAGGAACACCTGGCTGACAGCTCTGTTGTGCACAATAGCACTACCATCATATAACTCAGAACCAGACATGTGGGCCATAACACTGGTACGGACCACTCCAGGTGGTGGTGTCACCACATTCATAATGGCTACTCACATGTACAGACCAGTACACCGACATAAATCATCACAGATGAAGTAGGTGAGGTTACAGTGTCAAAAGTTGCATTCTAGGATGTAATCCTCAGACACCACCATGTCCTCAAACCACCAACACACATCCATACATGTGGTATGACATGTAATGGAACAACACCAAGTAACTTTTGACTGGTGGACTGTACCTAGCCCTACAACAACTGTGCAGAGTACCCATGTACTGACACAGATGCATTATGTGTTATGCAGCGCAATGATACCACTGTTTGTAACCAGGTCAGCTGTACACATACCAGGGTCCCTTGGATATTGACAGCATTAACAGATGACTGTTGCTGTGCACCATTCAGTGTGTACACAGCTTGACATGAAGCTATGATTGTACAAGATGTTTATGTGGGGAGCAGACTGTTTTGACATTTGTGTAGGATATAACCTGGAATGTGGACAGGTACCATGCAGCCTGTATGTATGGCATTATAGAGTGCAGCTTGTACCTGCACAGTTGTTATTACAGGGGCTCCATAGTGTACATGGATATATGAATGTGTACCTGTTGGGGGGGCAGTGTGTTTATGTTATCCAAGAGCCTATCTGGCTGAACAGGTGCTATTTCTGTGCTATTTCCGTAGGTGCAGTATTTCTCATGCCATAGTGCTGTGAAGCACAGCAGGTATTGTTGCCATTATGTTTCATGCACAGCTATGGAACCCTCTGTGTTTGACCTCATAATATGTGGATGAGTAGTTCACAGTAGCTTTGCGTGGCATTATATGGTGTATCTGCATCTTACTGAGGCTGACCATGGATCAACTTCCACTCATGTGTGTTGACCCTTGCAACAGTTACTACCTTCTGTGGTACAGTTTAAGGCAGGGTACCACCGGTTTGCCTTCATGGTTGTGTTTGTTTGAATCCTGTTTCTGTTTCAATGGCGCGATCACTGCACTTATGTGAGTGCTTAAAGTGCATTTTTGTAGGACCCAGCATTTGCACATGCATTGTACATCTGCATGGGTGCCATGATAGTCACCACTTCCCTCTTAAGGAGCATAACATTGGGTTTGAAGACTGACCATGTGTGGCATACTGTTAGCCCTGTTAGTGTGACTATGGTGATCCAGTTCATTGGTGTTGATGACATCCAACATGCATTGAGCACATGTGTTGGTACATGATGAGTCTTCCCTGTTCATAATGGGATAGCTGAGTGGTCATGATTATGGTGTCCTGTCTTACAACTGGTATTCCCCATTATAGCACAATGACAATTGGGATTTCTGAGGCATGGTGGATGATCTGTCACAAGGTGCAATTTGGATTACACTTTGGCACAAAGGTAGTTGCTCAGCATAATGAATCTTACGTTGTGCAAGTGCAACTTGCATGGGGGTGTACATATCCCTCAGGAAGTTGGACACACCTGCGGCCCATGTGTTCCAATAAAGGATGCTGGCCAAGAGGTGAGGTATGTGTTATAACATGGTCATGCAGGGGTGCTCTCCAAAGCGTTGAACCATATCTCAGTCACTGCACAGATATGTTCTCCATGTTTCAGATTGCCATAAGTGAGTCCATATTGAGTACCAGATTTGTATCATTGAGTAGCAAGACCCACAGTTTATTTCTTGGCTGTCCCTATTGCACCAGTGGACTTTCACTTGAACCTGGCATGATGAGGGCACTATAGGGGAAGCATGGGCTGTTGCCAGTGTCCAGATTCTCAGGGGTGACATGTGCTGGCCCTGTCTGGCAAAGCATCATGGTCTGTCAACCATGTTATCCCAGACAGAGAGATGCTGGATACTCTTTGAATTACACCAGTAAATTTCACGATTGTGGAATACAATCATTGTCCCTGTACTGCTCATCATTCTGGCCACTGGCAGAATGCTACTCAGGCCTTGGGACATACCCGCATGGGCTACATGACCTGACAGTTCCTACATGTGTTTCCATGCAGTCCAGGCTACTGCATCACAGGTCCTGCACAACAACATAGCATATGCCAGAGACATGTGTATAGTTCTAAAGGTGGTCAGAGTGTATGGGTATGTGGCTAATCATGGCAAGCAGACAGTTGACAGTATGTTTGCCCTCATATTGCTTGGTGTGTAACATAGTGCTAGGGTTTGCGTTCACAAATGAGTACTGTTGGCCATGTTTCCAGCCACATGTTCTGAGGTGTGACACAATTATGCAAACTATGTCATACAGTCTTTGTATTCTGTTGTCTGTCTATTACAACTTGGGAGGCCTCTTGCTTGGCCAGATACATAGAGGCCTCTGTGGATGTGTGTGATAGCTGTTGGAATGTGTGTGTGTCCTTAATGTGTCCTTACTGTGTTCTGTTAAGGGTATGTGTTGGTTGTGGTGATGAGATGCATGTGTTAACCTACACCTCTTGACTGTCTAGTCAAGTCATGGGTGTAGTATGGACTGCCTCTAAGATCAACCCTGTAGCTGCATCCCAGACAATGTGTGAAGTGTGGTGGTAGGTGGGTTTTGCAGTGTACATGGCATAGAGATTGCATTCCCCCAAAATGGCCACATACACAAAGCTGACATTAGTAACACCAGTAGCTGAGTAGTGGACATGCCTGCATTCAGTACTACAAGTACCATGTACTGCATTTAGTATACTTACTGCTTATGAAGATTTTTTAGACAGGGATGTTCACATGTAAATATTTGAGCTATGGACGTGGCAACCCTAGCTATTACAGGAACATGGTAGCTACCTTTAGTAGCAATCCTCCTCTGAGGGCCACATCACATCCTGATAGTTGATTACAGATGATGCATGTGTGAACAGGGCTGTATCCTTGTCTGGGTATAAACTCACATACCCAGCAGAACCATGAGCTCTGTTGGGCACAGACACCCACTCCCCACACAGAGTCAAATATCAATAGACTCTGCTGCCACTATTGACATGATAAGGATATAATCAGATAGTGTACACCATCACCTATGAAGCTGCTATTACACATGGGCAGCAGTTTCCTACATCTTACATGCCTACTGCAGATGTCAAACTGGAGTTAAAGATGATATGAACCCTGTTTCATTACCAGTACTGTCAACATATTTCCAAGCAGCTGTTAGTCTGGCAATGAGAGGTTAGGAAACACAAATCTACACATTCAATCAGTGTGTGTCTACTGTCAATATCCACTCTATGTAGGTGTGCACATATCCATTTGGCACAGCCCTGTAACAAGGGTCAGTACACATTTGCAGAACATGTACACATGCACAGCTGTCATTGCTTGCAAACAATAGTAGAGAGGTGGATAATAGGCAAGGTGGACTTTTAGTCAGGGCTCATAAGACAAGCCCACCATCGTACATAACACAAGTAACCAGAAACTGAGGGTATTGCTACGCAGCGCCAGAAGTCTAAACCTCAAATTGCGCACTCTCAAGACACTCCTTAGTATGGAGAACATTGATATCTGTGCAGTAAAAGACACCCGGTTTAAGGCTCCAGAGAGCACCCCGGCACCACCAGGCTATAACTCATACCACACCTTTTGGCCACAAAACCTGGACCGGAACACAAAAGGCGGGGGTGTATCCATATTCATCAAGGATACTCACACTTCTAGGTTAGTGGTGCAGCACAATGCATCAGAGATCATCCAAGTGCAACTGACAATGGGCAACACTGCAATCCAAATTGTAGCTTGCTACAGATCACCCACCATAACCCAGGACCCACATTTCACATTTCCGGGAACACTGGGAAATATGCGGGTCCTACCAAACACCCTAATACTGGGTGATTTCAACTACCCAAACATTAACTGGGAGAACTACTCGAGTACTAACTCCCTTGCCCAGCGCTTCCTAGAATTTCTCGACTCAAACACCCTGGAACAACTGGTCTACACCCCCACCAGAGGGAACAACGTATCGGACCTGGTCATCACCAACATGGGCGACCAGTGTTCCACACCCGCCGTCAACCCCTCGCTAGTTAGATCAGACCATAGACTAATCACTCTGGATATTCACATTCTGCCCACAACCCCAAACAAGGAAACCACCATGAAAATCTTTTCCAAAGCAGACTTCACGTTGCTTATGCCCAAGGTGGAATGGTTCACAGACCCATGCCAATGGACAATGCTGTCCAAGATGTTGAAACCAATACAAAGGCACTCTATGATCATCTGCAGGAATGCATGGATTGTGCTATTCCAAGTCTGACCTAGACTCACTCCTCCAAGAACAGGAAACCGGTCTGGTGGACCCCTGCCATACACAGGCTCTACAATAGTAGGAGGTAACTAATACAGATAAGAACAAAATCCCTAGAAGGACAGACATCCCTGATCAGTATCAGCAAGAAACTATGATCCCTCATGAAATCATCCAAGGCTAGCTTCGACAATTTCCCAAGGACCCTACAGACAACCACAAAGCGTTCTTTAGCTATGTCAAGAACCTAAGTGGGAACTCTCAGATCTGCTCAGAGTTGGTGCAGACTGGCACAAAATACACTGAACTGACTGATATTGCCAGCATTTTGGCATACAGGTTCAGTGCAAACTTCACACCCCTCTCAACCCCTAAACGGCCCTTAACCATACCAGAAGAATGTACGGCCCCGGCAATCACCGATACACAGGATAAAACAGCCCTATCCATAGCCAAAAATACAGCCTTAATGAGGCCGGACAGTGTCCCAGGCTGTGTCTTACATGAGCTTCAAATGAACTAACCCCTCACCTAAACACACTGTTCAAACACAGACTCTCTACAGGCTACATACCCACAGAGTGGCACACAGCAACAATGATCCCACTCCACAAAGGTGGCGCCACAACGGACCCCAGGAACGTTTGCCCTATAAGCCTGACTAGCCTGGTCTGCAAGGCTATGGAGTGCATCATCATGGTTCATAGGTTGGTACTAGGCTATTGGCCCTAGGGCCTATACAAGCCTAGCCATAACAATTCCCTGGCTATTTCTAGCCACACTATTTACTTTCCTGGACCCCTGTCTAGCAGGGCAACTGATGTGATCCCTTGGGTGAATTTCCTTTCTCCCATACAGTCATCAAGTTTCCTTTTGAAGAGTGCCAAAGAGGTACTCTGCTTGACATGTATGGGCAGTCTATTCCAGAGTCTGGGGAGTCTCTGGGCCAGGAAACTATCCCTCCAGCATGTTTTCTTTATTGTGATGACAAGGTTTAAATCCCTGGTGTGTGTGGCTCTGAGGGATTGGGATTTCTTTAAGTGTAGCATGTCCAACAGCCCTGGGTTTGACATAGCCTTGTATGTTAAGCAGAGATCGCCTCGGAGTAGACGATATGCGACAGGGTATAGCTGGAGATTTTAAGGTGGTCAGCATAGGACATCTGCTTTAGGCTTGTGATTCTTTTAGTGAGGTATTTATGCGGCCTTTACAGTTGTTGCAGATGCCTTGAGAGGTACATACCAAATGAGGCATTGTATTTTATAATGGGTCTAATGAGGTATGAGTACAGTGGGACAATGACCTCCTTTTTTCTGGATGAAAAGCCCTTAGTGATGAGGTGTACCACATAGAAGGATTTCCTGACTGTTGTGGCGATGTGGTTATTGAAGGTGAGACCACTGTCCACCTGTGTCCCTAAGTCTCTTATCACACTTTCATTGTTTAGTGTACTGCCACCTATGTGGTAATTCATGGGTACATGTTTTGTTCCCAAAGGGGATAACTATACATTTCTTGCCATTGAGCTTGAGCCCATGGCTCTGGTACCAAGCATCTGTTTCTGTAAGGCCCTTTTGTAGAGTATCAACATCATTTGGGGATTCAATAATGGCTCCCAGTTTGCAGTCATCTGCGAACTTTGTTAGCCAGAGTCCCTTAGTGTTGGTCTGTACATCAGAGAAGTAGATGCCAAACATGAGAGGTCCCAGGACTGAACCCTGAGGTACTCCACTTGTCACTTGTCTGGAGCTGGATTTGGAGTCAGCTACTTTTACAGTGTGGGTTCTGTCAGTAAGCCAGTTGGCAACCCATCGAGTGATGTAGGGATTAATGCCCAGCTTAGTAAGTTTATGTATGATTCCAGTGTGGGGGATGGAGTCAAAGGCCTTGCCGAGGTCCAGATAGGCTATGTGGACTGCCTTACCCTCGTCCACGGCTCTGGAGATTGATTTGAAGAAGTCAATCAGGTTCAGGAGACAAGATTGGCTCTTCACTAACCCAAACTGTGTGGGGTTCAGTGTTTTAAGGTTGCCAATGTCTTTGTTTATAAGTTCCATGATAATACATTCCATAGCCTTGCAGATCAGGCTCGTCAGACTGATGGAGCAGTAATTCCTGGGATCCAAGGTGGATCCCCCCTTGTGGAGTGGGATAACTGTAGCTGTGCGCCACTCAGTGGGCATGAAGCCTGAAGTGAGGGTGTGATTAAACATGACACTTAGGTGAGGTGCCAGTTCATATTGTAGTACACAGCCCGGGATGTCATCTGGTCCCATGGATGCTGTATTCTTAGCTTTGGAGAGTGTGTTTTTTACCTGTGTGGCTGTTATTACCAGAATTTGGCAATCTTCTGGTATTGAGATGGGCCATTTAGGGGTTGAGAAGGGGGTGAAGTTAGCACTGACTCGATCTGCCATTTTAATGGCAATATCCTTGGGATCAGTATATTTAATGCCATTCGGCTGTAGCTCAGAGCAGATCTGAGCATTGCCATTTAGATTCTTGACATAGTTATAGAATGCCTTGTGGTTGTCTTTGGAATCTTTGGCAATTTTATTTTCGTAACTAGCTTTAGAGGATTTTATGAGGGATCTCAGCTTCTTACTGAGGCTGGTAAGGGAGTTTTTTGCATCCTGGGATTTTCCTCTCTTCTGCAACAGTTTCTTCCTTTTGTTGTAAAGTTTGTTTACGGCAGGGGACCACCAGATTGGCTTCCTTTTTTTTGGAGGAGAGCATCTTGGTTCTATTTGGGATGGCACGATTCATGCATGAGTGGATGTGCTCATACAGTGCCTTAGTGTTAGACTCAGCAGTTGTACTTTCAATTCCAGTCTGCATGGGTGTCATGAAGTTTGTAACTTCTGACTTGAGTAGCATGAAGTTGGCTTTGGAGAAGTTTTTTATGGAGGTTTCCTTACTGGGGGGTGGGGGTGGGATGTGGATGTTAAGGATGATTAGCTTATGGTCTGACCTGACCAACAAGGGGGTGACCATAGGTGTGGAACATCGATTTCCCATGTTGGCAATGACCAAGTCTAGGATATTGGAGCCCCTGGTGGGACTATGGATTAGTTGATCCAGGGCATTGGAATTTATGAATTCCAAGAACCGTTGGGCAAAGGTGTTGGTACATGAGTAGTTTTCCCAGTTAATGGCAGGGTAGTTGAAATCACCCAATATTAGGGTGTTTGGTTGTATATTAATATTTTCCAGTATGTTTAGAAATGAGTAGTGATAATCTTGGGGCATGGTGGGGGATCTGTAGCAAGCTACAGTTTGGATTGCAGTGTTAGTTGCACCTGGAGAATTTCAGACGCATTGTGTTGGGCAATTAACCTAGTGGTGTGAATATCCTTGGTGAATATGGACACTCCTCCACCTTTAGTGTTTCGATCCTGGTTTGGTGGCCGAAAAGTGTGGTAAGAGTTGTAGCCTGGTATTGCAGGGGTGCTCTCTGCTGCCTTGATCCAGGTCACAGTTACTACACAGATATCAAACTCATTAACAGAGACATTGGGCACCTCCAGGCACTTGACCCAGCCCAGGTCTGCTTGATTGAGTGCAGATCATGCCTACTGAACCTGTTTTATGTCTTACAGTCACCTAGACTTTAGGTGTGGGGTGTGGTAGTTCACACATACTACCTGGACCTCCCCAAGGATTATGACACCATTCCCCACTCAGGTCTTGTTTATAAACTCACCAGCCAGTACATACACCCATACATCACAGGTTGGGTTGCCAACAGGCTTACACACAGAACCCACATGGTAAGCCTAGCAGCCACCAGGTCCTACTCTTAACCAGTTGCAACTGGTGTCCCACAGGACTCAGTCCTGGGACCCATACTGTTTGCCATATACTTCTCAGAGGTACAGGCAAACACAGGTGGACTACAGCAGACCATGTTTTGCGATTACTGCAAACTGGGAACCATAATTGACAGTCCAGCTGTCACAGACATCCTTCAAGGGGCCTCACAGAGACCAATACAGGGTGTCACAGTCATGGCCTCCAGCTAAAGGCCACGAACTGCATGGTCATTCCATGTTGGGAAAACTAAACTCCCACATAGTAATACATGAGTGGCAGCCAATTTAATACAGATGAGGTAATGGGTATGTGAGGACTTCATTAGATAGTGATCTCTCCTTTGACAATCATATCTCCAAAGTAATTAGGCCATCCGTCTATGTAGGCCATCTGATTACTTAAGGGTTCGCATCTAGACATACTGAGGTTATTGTTCCCCTTTACTCATCACTCATCGATCCCATCATCAAGTATGACAACCCATTTGGGATGTACCTCAGTAGACACATCCAACACCTGGAGGGCCCACAAACATACCTCGCCAAGAGCATTACTGGCCTCAGACATGTGTCCTATGCTGCCAGACTGCATGAACTCTTGCATTACTCAATGACATCTTGTTTACTCAGAGATGATCTTTGCTGCCCAACAAAGTCATGTCCAAGTCAGGCTTAATGGATATGCTCCACCTATGGGAATCCATGTCACAGTGAGCCACACACTGTAATGAGCTAAACCTTGCCACAACCATAACTGGAAGATGCTGGAGTGACAGATTCCTGTTACAGGTACTCCCCATGCTTTGGAACTACATCCCTGATTACATTATATGTAGCCCCTCACTAACATTCCAGGGACACCTTGCAGAATGGATGGGGAACCCCAGGGATCCAGCAATTGGCTCTGCTCCACAGAGGGACAGTTAGTTAATCAATGGGGTGGTGACAGCTGACAGATTTTGGCTAGGCATATGAATGGTCTCCGGCAGTTAGCCAAGTACCTACCTACGTACCTATGAACCTATACATACAGTATCAGCACATGCTGATAGCTTAATTTACTGTTCAGGTGTTGACTTACCTTGTGCCAATAGCAGTTCTGTGTGCAATAGTTGAGGGCTACCTATGTAGGATGCACACAGCAGACCACCTATACATGACAATTTACAGGTGGTCTTGTGTGTGTGCCATCCATTTTTACTGTGTGTGCAGGTGGAGAAGGGTGTCAGTCTGTAGGTGCTTACACTGTCAGTGTGTGTGCTATATGTTCCCTCTTTGCCAAGGCATGAACATACTAGACACGCCTCCATCTGCCTACTGGGCCTGGCTCAGGGTGTTCGTGGTCTGAGTACCTCAGTGCCTGTAGGACCCTTGGCAACGGTGGTGGGCTGTGAGGGCCTTCACCATTCTGTCCCTGCTGCAGCTGTTTCTGCAGGATCATATTGTGTAGCATGGCACATACTATGAAGATGTGGGCAAGTCTCCATCAGATATGTCCAAGCAATTAAACCATGATTTCAGCATCCCAAACACACACTCTATGATGATTCTGGTTTGTATGTGTGCCTCATTATGGCATTCTTGCATGGGTGTGTGTGCATTTCTGATGGGAGTCATCATCCACGGTTCCAGTGCATAGCCAGCATCCCCCACCAGGTGGCCATATGGGATGTCCTCCCTGGCAAATACCTGATACAGCTGTGAGGCATGCCAGATGTGGGAGTCGTGATAGCTTCCAGGGCTGCCAGCACACACATCCATGATAATGCCCTGGGCATTGCACATGACCTGGCAAGTTGATGGAGGGGTATCCCTTGCGGTTTATGTAGCACCTACCCTGCTCACTGGGTGGTGACTTGATGTGTATGTGCGTGCAGTCTATTGCGCCCAGTACCTCTGGGTATTCTGCCACACGCTGGAAGAGACGCATATTACTGGCCAACTCCTCCTGCATTTAGGGGAAGTATATCTGCTCATTGGCATGTGGTAACATGGCATCCAGGAACTGGTGGAGTACCCTGGATGCTGATGCCTGTGAGACCCCCAGGATATCCCCAGTCGGCCTTTGAAAGGTACCTGTGGCTAGTATTCTCAAGCTTACGCATACCTTCGTGTCCACTGGGATGGGTTCCCCTCTGTTATTTCTCACTCTGAGGCATGGCCGGCACAGCTCAACAAGTTGCAGTATGGTGTCCCTGTCCACCCTGTAATGCTCTATTATCTCCAGATCATTTAGCCCCTGGTAGATTACACTTGGTCTGAACACTCTTCTCCTCCTCCAGTGCCTGAGGTGGTTGTCAGCATCATCCTCCACAGCTCCTTCAGTCTCCAACACATGCTGGTGAATCAAAGTTATGGAAGCCCCTAACATATACATTTTAAAAGTTCCCCGTCTGTTTACACTGATGGTGCAGAGTGTATGGGAATACACAAGTGTGTGTGAGGTGCTTTCACGATTTATACTATTGTGCTATGGATGCTGCTGATGTCATTGGGTGTGTATGTGCGATTCCAGCTGCAGGGTATCTTAATTATGGATTCTACAGTGGGTACTGCAATTGTTGGGCCTTTGGTGTTGAATTATGCTTGCCTGCCATAATTTATCTGTTGCCCTTTATTTCACTTTTCAACCTGAATCCCCTCCCATTGACAGGCATGCATTCAGCTGCTGGCTTTCTTGTTTTGTACTTTCCCTGCCCAGGAATGTTTTGTGAAATGTGTTATGTAGCTGATCTACTGCAATTTTGCTTTGCTCTGCTGTGACAGTTCTGTTTTCTTTGCAGTACGGCACCTCCCCATTCCTGTTCTGCAGGTAGCTGCTAGCAGCCTTGTTAGCTGTTGTCAATGGCCCACTGTGGGTTCCTAGGTGTTAATTACTCATTTGTACTCCTATTTCCATGATGCAGCATTTCCTTATCTTTTTCTTGTATCCTTCCTGTTTCCGCTCTGGTGCGTGCCACGCACAGACGTTTACCGGGTTTACATCACATTTTCATCCATGTCCACATGCACATTCAGTTACCTTGTGTGCTCTTAGCTAAGCAAAGTTATGGCTACTTCAACACACCCCTATCCTGCAGCTTTGCTTAGCTTTGTTTTATGCCAATGACTATATATTTAGCCATTGGCATATATTAACAGTATAATACATGGGTTTGGTCTGCTGTCATGGCTCCGACTTTATGTTTGAAAAATGTAAACCATTTTTTTCAGTTTACATTTCTGCATGCTTACATTATGCCTGCACCACTTCCTGAATCGCTAAATACCTTCACTTGCATGCTACACTGCTGCACATGGGGTGATTAGCATAAAGGCGTCGGGAGCTGTGCAGGCATAGCATACACAGGTTGTGCATGTGGAAACAGCTCATACCTGAATCGCTCAGCGGCCATATTTGGTGTTAAATCGCCGACACTACGCCTGCACCTGACGTAAGCTTCATGAATCCCAGGGATAGTGTTAGTATTTAGTTCTTAAGAAGTAACTAGTTATTTTACTTCATAATGGTAAGATGGATTTTATTAATAAATTTAATGCTAGCCAGGAGCAATACATGAAAAAAGTCCAAGTGTTCATGTCACATTGCTTTAGTTGTAGCTTGAAGTCTTCTGGAGATGAATGAGAATTTAAAAGTTATGTACCATACAGCTGCTTTAATTCCACTCAAGTCCTAAAAACAGGCAGCCCATTATGTGATATAATGCCATTGTAGTGTTTTTCCATGTTTTCACTGAAAATTAGCATAACAAAAAATAGTTAAGATACACAGCAGAATGCTATTTATTCATGTTAGTGTTGGTAGAATGCATGCTGCTAAGCATGTGCTGAAAAAGCATTTAGAAGAAACAAAGAAAATGATCAGGCATAAACATCTGAAAAATATAAGTGATATTTAAATAATATGCATACATTGTTGCAGATTTGTCCTTGCTAACACATTGCACATTTATTTATTTTATTTAATATTTGTTATCCAGGTGGGTGGTCTGGTCTGAAGACCTTTCTCAGCCACATCCTTGGTAAAGACATGATTACAGATTTTTGTAGCATAAAAATACAAAGATACATAAACCCTGGGATTCATGAAGCTCGGCGGAAGGACGGTGTTAGCCTTGCGCCAACCGTGCGGTGTAGAGATGGCGCAGCAGCATCACATGCATATTAATGAAGGCGCGCTGCTGTAATGGCCAAGTGCATAGGAAATGTGTACGAGTGCAGGGGGCGTGTCCAAGTGCTGCACGGAGGCGTGAACATGTCAGTTGCATACGCACAACCTAAAATGCTGACTAGTACAGCCTGCTTCTAATAGTAATCACTCCTTTCAGTGTCCATGGATACTGAAATGTATGTAAAGCATACAAGATATCATTGCGAACACCACAATAAGAAGTAAACACAAAGGCACGAAGCTGAATATTAAGTCCCCGTCCCTCGAACAAAGATATTTAAAACCCTGTGCCCGTATTCCATTGTAGTGTTGCTAGTTATACCAAGTGGAAGCGAAACGCACCATGTTAGCATGCTGCCAATTGCCAAGCCTAGCCCAATGGTTTGGGTTACTACCTGTCCTACATTGTGAGGAACAGTCACCCTCTAGGCAGGTGTGTCCATACCAAAATCATAATAAATGTGAAATGCCTTTGATAGTAGGACATAATTATGTCCCATATGTTAAGTAATAATCCCATACAGTACGTATGTCCATATTTAAAATACCTGTATGTTACAAGAAACAGAATAAACAAGTAAACAAAACAGAATAAGCAACTACACCGCTACAACAATAAAACTTTATATGTAGGCATGAAACTAAAGTACTATCCTTTGTAATGACCGTGGGTATGTGTTGGCCTGTAAACTCAGATGTGTGCCACAAAAATGTCCCATCCAGGTCATATGAAAAGGTGGCAACCCTACC